>NC_079197.1:41977286-42285721 GCF_029499605.1 Hyla sarda | reverse complement strand
CACTAGAGGGCTCAGAAGCGAAGGAGCGACAAAGGGATTTTGGAGAGTGAATTTTGCTGAAATGCGGGCATGTCACATTTAGGAAGTCCCTATGGTTCCATAACAACAACAAAAAACCCACATGGCATACTATTTTGGAATCTACACCCCTCAAGACACGTAAGAAGGGGTACAGTGAGCCTTAACAGGTGTTTGACAACTTTTTGTTAAATTCGGATGTGTAAATGAAAAAAAAATGTTTTCACTAAAATGAGGTAATAGGAGGTAATAGGAGAAAATGCCCCCAAAATACCCCATATGTGGACGTCAAGTGCTCTGCTGGCGCACTGCAATGCTCAGAAGAGAAGGAGTCACATTTGGCTTTTGGAAAGCAAATTTTGCTGAAATGGTTTTCAAGGCACGTAACAAGGCACACTGTGAGCCTTAACACCCCACAGGTGTTTGACGACGTTTCGCTAAAGTCGGATGTGTAAATAAAAAAAAAAAAAGATAGGTTATGGGAGAAAATGTACCCCAAAATTTGTAACCCCATTTCTTCTGCGTATGGAAATACCCCATGTGTGGACATCAAGTGTTCTGCGAGCTAACTACAGTGCTCAGAGGAAAAGGAGCTTTTCGAGAGAGAATTTGTTCAGAATGGAAGTCGGAGGTCATGTACGTTTACAAAGCCCCCAAGGTGCCAGAACAGTGGACCCCCCCACATGTGACCCCATTTTGGAAACTACACCCCTCACAGAATTTAATAAGGGGTGCAGTGAGCATTTACACCCCACTTGTGTTTGACAAACTTTTGGAACAATGGGCTGTGCAAATTAAATATAAAATTTTTCATTTTCATGGACCACTGTTCCAAATATCTGTCAGACACCTGTGGGGTGTAAATGCTCACTGTACCCCTTATTACATTCTGTGAGGGGTGTAGTTCCAAAATAGGGTCACACGTGGGGGAGTTCCACCATTCTGGCATCATGGGGGGCTTTGTAAATGCACATGGCCTTCAATTCCAGCCAAATTCTATCTCCAAAAGCCCAATGGTGCTCCTTCTCTTCTGAGACCTGTAGTTCGCCTGCAGAGCACTTTACATCCACATATGGGGTATGTTCTTACTCAGAAGAAATGGGGTCACAAACTGAAAATGAAAAATTTGGAATAACACCAGCATTTCAGTGAAAAAATTTTTTTTTTCATTTTTAACGAAAATTCTTCAAACACCTGTGGGAAGTTAAGGCTCATTATACACCTTGTTACGTTCCGTGAGGGGTGTTGTTTGCAAAATGTCACATGTGGGTGTTTTTTTTTTTGTGTTTATGTCAGAACCGCTGTAACGATCAGCCACCCCTGTGCAAATCACCTCAAATGTATGTGGCGCTCTCACTCCTGAGCCTTGTTGTGCACCCGCAGAGCATTTTACGTCCACATATGGGGTATTTCCATACTCAGGAGAAATTCCGTTACAAATTTTGGGGGTCTTTTTTTCCTTTTTGTGAAAATAAAAAGTATGGGGCAACACCAGCAAGTTACTGTAAAAAATAAAAAATGTTTACAATAACATGCTGGAGTAGACCACAACTTTACCATTTCATAAGGGATAAAAGAAGAAAAAGCCCCCCAAAATTTGTAATTTCTCCCGAGTACAGAAATACCCCATATGTGGCCCTAAACTGTTGCCTTGAAATACGACAGGGCTCTGAAGTGAGAGAGCACCATGCGTATTTGAGGCCTAAATTTGCATAGGGATGGACATAGGGGTATTTTGCACCAGTGATTCCCAAATAGGGTGCCTTCAGCTGTTGCAAAACTCCCAGCATGCATGGAAAGTCAATGGCTGTCCGGCAATACTGAGAGTTGTTGTTTTGCAGCTGGGGGCTCAGGTTTTGGAAACAGTGCCGTACCTGATGGAAAATTTGCTGCATCTCAAACTTGCAGCGAGAAACTCGCTGTAAACCCCCGCCCGTGTGAATGTACCCTGTACACTCACATTGGGGGGGGGGGAACCTCAAGCTGTTGCAAAACTACAACACCCAGCATGCCCTTTGGCTGTCCGTGCATGCTGGGAGTTGTAGTTTTGCAACATCTGGAAGGCCGCAGTTTGGAGACCACTGTGCAGTGGTCTCCAATTGGTGCTCTTCCAGATGTTGCAAAACTACAACTCTCAGCATGCCCAGACTGTCCAGGCATGCTGAGAGGGGTAGTTCAGGAACATCAGGCCCTTCAAATGTTGCCGAACTACAACTCCCAGCATGTCTGGGCAGTCTGGGCATGCTTGGAGTTGAAGCTTTGCAACATCTGGGAGAACTACAGTTTGGGCACCACTACTTAGCGGTCTCCAAATTGTTCTCCTCCAGTTGTTGCAAAACTACAACTCCCAGCATGCCCTTCAGCTGTCTGGGCATGCTGGGAGTTGTAGTTTTGCAACAACTGGAGGCACACTGGTTGGAAAACATTGTTTCCTAACTCAGTGGTTCCCAACCCGTGTGCCTCCAGCTGTTGCAAAATTACAACCCCCAGCATGCATGGTCTGTGGGCATGCTGGGAGTTATAGTTTTGCAACAGCTGGAGGAGAACAGTTTGGAGACCGCTAAGTAGTGGTGTCCAAACTGTAGCCCTCCCAGATGTTGCAAAACTTTAACTTCAAGCATGCCCACACTGCCCAGGCATGCTGGGAGTTCTAGTTTGTTCTGGAAGACCACAGATTGGAGACCACTGCCAGCCCAAAAAATATTTATGGGGTGAAATGAAAAAAAAAAATGACATTTTGCTAATTTTTAAGGCTTCTGTTTCTACGCAGTGCACTTTTTGGTAAAAATGACACCTTATCTTTATGCTGTAGGTCCATATGGTTACAGGGATACCAAATTCATGTAGGTTTTATATATTTTACCACTTAAAAAAATTATAACTACATGCACCAAAATTACTATGTTTAAAATTGTCACCTTTTGTTTTGATAGGACTTTTTGATCGCTTTTTATCAATATTTTTATGGTATATGGAGTGACCAAAATTCAAAATTTGGGACTTTGGTATTTTTTTTTACATGTACGCCATCGACCGTGTTGTTTAGCTAACCTTATATTTTAATAGTCCAGACATTTACGCACGCGGCGGTACCACATATGATTTACATTATTTTATTTTAACCCCTTAATGACCACAAAAGCCAATGTACATCCTGGTTTGGCGGTACTTCGCGCACCAGGACGTACATTTACGTCCTGTGTATGACCGCGAGCATCTGAACGGTGCTCGCGTCATACACGGCAGGTACCGGCTGCTAGCAGAAGCCAGGGACCAGCCGGTAATGGCCGACATCCGCGATCGCGTGGATGTTCGCCATTAACCGCTCAGATGCCGTGATCAATACAGATCACGGCATCTGCGGCAGTGCGGTACTTTAAATGGATGATCGGATCGCCCGCAGCGCTGCCGCGGTGATCCGATCATCCAGCATGGTGGCTGGAGGTCCCCTCACTTGGCTCCGGCCGTCTCCCGGGTTCTTCTGCTCTGGTCTGAGATCGAGCAGACCAGAGCAGAAGATCACCGATAATACTGATCAGTGCTATGTCCTATACATAGCACTGAACAGTATTAGCAATCAAAGGATTGCTATAGATAGTCCCCTATGGGGACGTAAAAAGTTTAAAGTAAAAGTTGAAGAAATAAAAAATAAAAAAAAAGTGAAAAATCCACTCCCCCAATAAAAATGAAAATTGTCAGTTTTCCCCATTTTACCCCCAAAAAGCGTAAACATTTTTTTTAATAAACATATTTGGTATCGCTGCGTGTGTAAATGTCCGAACTATCACAACATAATGTTAATGATCCCGTACGGTGAATGGCATAAATGTAAAAAATTAAAAAATTCCAAAAATGCTTTTTTGTCACATTTTATTTAAAAAATTTTTTTTATAAAAAATGATCTAAAAGTTTTATGTATGCAAATGTGGTATCAATAAAAAAGTACAGATGGCAGCACAAAAATGGACCCTCATACCGCCCTATATTTGGAAAAATGAAAAAGTTATAGGTGGTCAAAATAGGGCGATTTTAGATTACTGATTTTGTACAAAAAGTTTTCGATTTTTTTTAAGCAGTACAAAAATATAAACGTATCTAGCCTTGGGTATCATTTTAATTGTATTGACCCCCATAATAAAGAACACATGTCATTTTTACCGTAAAGTGTACAGTGTGAAAACAAAACCCTTCAAAATGTGCAAAATTGTGGTTTTCATTTAAATTTCCTCCCTAAAAAAATGTTTTGGGGTTCGCCATACATTTTATGGTAAAATTAGAGGCTTCATTACAAAGTACAATTGGTCACGCAAAAAACAAGCTCTTATATGGGTCTGTAGAGGGAAATATAAAAGAGTTATGGATATTAGAAGGCGAGGAGGAAAAAACGAAAACGCAAAAATAAAATTGGCCTGGTCCTTTAGGTTAAAATAGGCTTGGTCCTTAAGGGGTTAAAAAATAGGAAAAGGGGGGGTCATTCAAACTTCTATTGGGGGGGGCTTATTCACATGTATTCTCTTTTTTTTTTTTTTACACTTTTTACTTTTTTTTAATCCCCTCACAGGGGGCTATACAATGTATTCTTTTGATTGCATACACTGATCAATGTTATGTCATAGCGTAGCATTGATCAGTGTTCTCGACACTCCGCTGCTCCTGCCTGTGGCCCATTGAGTTGATTGGGACATCGCAATTCTGTTGCAATAGTCCCGATCAGCTCCGCTGAGCTGCTGGAAGTTTTATTTTCACTTCCGACGCCGTAATCAACTTTGATCGCGGCATCTAAAGGGTTAATGCTGGGCATCGACCTAATCTGCGGTGTCTGGCATTAACCCCGGGTCCTGGCTGCTGATAGCAGTTGGGACCCACAGGGTTTGAAGCGTTCTCTGGTCGCGAGAATGCTTTAAACCCCGGTAACGAGACTCAGGGCGCAAAGATACGCCCTGAGTCCTTAAGGGGTCAGGAACAGGGGCGTCTGTGTCCTTACCGGTTAAAGCAGATGGGCAATAGAAGACCATTCCTGTCAGCTAAGAACTCCCCCCCCCCCCCCATCCCCCCACATGAAGAGAAAAAATTGTACATTTAGGGTATGTTCACACGTTCGCAGATTTGAAGTGCAGGATTTGATGTGCAGGATTTTCTGCTGCAGATTTCAATAAATGACTGAGCACAGCTTCAAATCGGCAGTTACAAATCCTGCGCATTAAATCTGCACAGGACCCAGTATGTGTGGACACACTCTAGAAGAAACTAACAGAGGGATGGAAAAATACCCAAATCATCATCAGGTTAGCTATATTACAGACTGCACTAAAGCTTATATACTGCTATAGCTGGAGGAGTCATTGGGATGTTTTCCTTTGAAATAATAGATACATTATTCACCAATTTGTTAATATGCAGCACATGAATTGCAAACAGGAGAACAGACACGGTAGCACATTAGTTAAACACTCTGTCATTGCAATACACTGAAACTTAACATTCTAGGTTTACCCAAAGAACTTTTTTCCCAGCAATTGCATGGTAACCTTTACCAAAGAACATTTTCTGGGTAAATTTGCAATTATTATTATTAATAAAGGGGTACTCTTGTGGAAAACTTTCTTTTTTTAAATCAACTGGTGCCAGAAAGTTAAACAGATTTGTAAATTACTTCTATTAAAAAATCTTAATCCTTCCAGTACTTATTAGCTGCTGAACACTACAGAGGATATTCTTTTCTTTTTGGAACACAGAGCTCTGCTGAGATGTCAGCAGAGAGCACTGTGATCGTGATGTCAGCAGAGAGCTCTGTTTTTCAAAAAGAAAATAATTTCCTCTGTAGTATTCAGCAGCTAATAAGTACTGAAAGAAAAAAAGATTTTTTAATAGAAGTAATTTACAAATCTGTTTAACTTTCTGGCACCAAAAAGTTTTCCACCGGAGTGCCCCTTTAACTTTAACAATGTCACTCAGCCTCCTCCACAGAAACACACTTTACACATGAAACTATTGCAAGTGCAGTAAAGGAGGCTGAAGCTGATGTCATATGACCATAGGTTCCTCCTAAGGCACCATGTTATGGAAACGAAAGTTGTCTGGCCAGATCAGGAAGACAAGGAATCGAGGAAGCAGAGTTTCCATATTACAGAGTAGTATGCAAGTGGCATATTATTATCATTAGAACATATTTTATCAAATCACAGTCACGAATCCCTTTACTAAGCAGAAGAACATAACATCACAAATACAAATCCAAGAGTTATGAAATGCCTACATTGATGCCAGTATGGAATATGACCAATATGGGGGTACAGGGGGGGTACAGGCAGTACCCCGTATGGGGCCCCTGTGCCCAGGGAGGCCCGGGCTCCGTGACCGACCCCGCTCACTGCCCGCCGGGTTAAGGGCCCGCCGCCACTACTGAGGATCTGGGATCTCGTCCCAGATCCCCAGCAGATAGCGCTGCCTTCTCCTGTATGCGCGATACACACACATACAGGAGAAGACGTCCCCTCTGTCTGAGCCGCATCTGCAGCTTACACAGAGGAGACGTGACCTCCGCCCCACGCACCACGCAGTTCAGGCGCCAATTACATCACTCATCAGCACCTGTACTGTGGAGGGGGAGAAGATGCAGGCCCCTGCTGCTTGAGGAGATTGCTGAGTGGGACATCAGGTGAGCATAATTTTTTTTATTTTTTACTCTGCCTATACCTATAGGGAAAGGGGGGTAACTTTGCCTATACCTATAGAGAAAAGGGGCGAGGAGGGTAACTCTGCCTATACCTATAGGGAAGAAGGGGGGGTAACTCTGCCTATATGTATAGGGAAAGGGGAGGAAAGGGGGGTAACTCTGCCTATACTTATAGGGAAAGAGGAGGAAAGGGGGGTAACTCTGCCTATAGGGAAAGGGGAGGAAAGGGGGGGGTAACTTTGCCTATACCTATGGGGAAGGGGGGGGGTTACTCTGCCTATACCTATAGGAAAAGAGGGGTAACTCTGCCTATACCTATGGGGAAGGGGGGGATAACTCTGCCTATACCCATGGGGAAGAGGGGGGTAACTCTGCCTACACCTATGGGGAATGGGGGGGAGGTAACTCACTTTATACCTGGATGCCTAACTACTTACCTACATACCAGGCTATCTAACTACCTACATACCCAGCTATCTAACTATGTACCTGGCCTTCATACATGGCTGCCTAACTACCTAGCTAGCCCCCTAACTACCTGGCTTGTCACCTACCTACATATCTGGCTTCCTGATCTACCTACCTAGTTACCTATTTACCTGGCTACCTACCTACCTGCCCTTTTTACTGTGCAGGACACCAAGGAGGGCATTATTACAGTTTGTGGGCCTATAGATGGAAAGATTGTGTAGAGGAGGGGAGGGCACTGGAAAAATGCAGAGTCTGACATGTTTTTCCTGCAGATGTTAAGAGATCCACATGGCGGTCTTATCCGGACGGAGAAGAAAAGGAAAGAGGACGCCGCTGATCAGAAAAGACGTAATTGTGAGTCCCAAAATGTAACTGTAATCACTTATACGGTGTATACATCCTGTGTACAGCTGATATCTACCGCCATATGGTCCTGTATATAATCACTTATATTGTATACTGATCTGTGTATAGTGGCTCTATTCAGTACAGTATGGCGGTATTATCCAGTTATTGTGTGGTGGTATATATTTACTCCTTGTATACCAGTATTATTGGTCATGGAAATTTACCTACATTTAAGTGTTTCTTACATATATAAATTTTTGTTTATTGTGTATGGGATTTGGGTGGAATAGGGGCGTGGCAGAAGATTGACGAGCTGCAGAGCCTAGAAGGGTCCCTTGCCTTTTTTTTGGTCCGGGGGCCCCGAGTGTTGTCAGTCCACCCTGGCTATGACCCATAGGCCATAGCAGTCGATCCTAACCCCAGACTAGAGATGGAGTGATTGGACCACGGAAACTGGCCGATACACAGACATACTGCCTGCAGCCGCATCATATATATGGCTGGAGGCAGTATGTCTGTGAAGGGCCTACAGCAGTATATGGGGGCACACAGGGGAGAGGGGTCATTAAATATATATGGGGCACAAGAGGGGTCATTAAATATATTATGGGGGCACCGAGAGGGAGTCATTAAATATATATATGGGGGCACCAAGAGGGGGGGTCAATACATATATATGGGGGCACCAAGAGGGGGTCATTAAATATATATATATATATATATATATATATAGGCACCAAGACAGGGTCATTAAATGTATAGGGGGCACAGAAGGGAGGGGGATTTACAAATATATAGGGGGGCAACAAGGGGGTCATTAACAATATATGGGGAAAAGGGGGGGTCTATAAATATAAAGGGGGGCACAGAGGGGTGTACGTAAATATACAGGGGCACAGAGAGGCACAAAGTGGTCACTATTAATGTGTGCAGCCATACACATGAGGAGTCTGTAAAGAAGTGGGCATTGTGGTGAAGAAAGATGCCTAAAATGTTTGTCTGGCAGGTTCTTTGGCGACAAGTCTTCATGATGGCCTCTAATCAAAGAAGACGTAGCTTGTGAGTCAGTAAATGTAACTGTAATCCCTTATAATCCTTGCAGAGCCCTTGCTAGCATCTACCTCTGTATGATCAGTATGTGGCACTAATGTTGAATTTTTAGGGAAGTTTCACAGTAAGTAGATTAGGGTGTATTAGAATATAGCAGGGTGCAGTGCAGTAAAATACTGTGCAGCACAATGTCTTACTGCACTGCACTCTGCTTTAATCTAATTAGAAATATATAATTAGAAAATAAAATAAGATTAGGGACAGGCCCTGGGGGTGGATTCGGGGGGCAGGCCACGTGGTGGAAGGGGCCCAGGCCTTGAGCTGTGTAAGGGGCCGCAACATTTCTGATGGCAGCCCTGATGCTACAATTAATGAAAAACTATCCGAGGAGCTCTCTGGGCTTTCATATGGACTGAAAATTAGAGAATTGGGAAACTGTTCAACAGTTAAGCAGTTTTCCCTGTTGATCTGCCAAACAGTTGCACTACAACCTCCCCCTGGGCTCACCTTGCCAATTCACTTTGCTGCCAGGATTTATAATTTTCTGTATTGTAAAATATCTGCTCTCATTACAGGAACCAGTGTCATGCTGGAGTACCTTGAGATCACCAGAGGAATGAATTCTTGGGGCACAACCTTCAGTCCCACCCCACAACAGCATTACTAGGGTATATACAGTACAGATAAAAAGTCCCAGGCAGCTGTGGAAACAATGCTGTAGAAGAATACTATCAAAAATTGAAGTCTCAATAGTTTATTTTTTTTATCACTTAACAAAACAAGCAAAGTTAACAAAATGAAAAGAGAATGCAGAGAAATTAAAATTAAATCCATATTTGGTGTGCCCCTCCTTTTGGGCACAGGAGTAAATTGCTTGGACTTGTAATTTATTATGTTATATTATATGATGTCATGATGATTATGTTATGATGCTACACTGGTGGTTATGTCACTCGCAATGGTGCAAGTGATGAACAGTTCCATGTAAACCCCAAACACCCTCACAACCTTTGTCAATGAAGGGCTGCACTTGATGGTTATATATAACGGGATTCCTCTGGGAACATCCTAGTGTACTGTGTGCTGGTGATGGTGGTCGGGTGACCTTGATGTTTGTGGTTGCAGGTAAACCTGACACAGAGATGGGGGAAGACAGTGCAACACAATTTTACTTGTAGTAACTCTAGATGGTGTATAGCAGTAAACAAGGGAAGTAGGTAGTGGTATGCCTCACTTTCAGCAACCTGCTATAATAGGATCAAGCTAACCATAAATACATCTATACCTAAGATGAAGAGAGGTACAGGTAAAAATATATCAAGCCTAATGGTGCTCTAGATCATATTATATAAATAGACAATTGTATAATTGTACAAGTTCTTTGAAAATATAGAAATATACTTCTTATAATATGTCATTTATAATCCACCCACAGGGCTCTTGTTGGTAAAAGAAGAACAATCACCACAACTGAATATCACTAGTGATGAGCGGCATTGCCCATATTCGAATTTGCGATATTTCGCGAATATATAGACGAAAATTCGTCCTATATTCGCAAATTTTGCATATTCGTTGTATTCGCAAATGCGAATATTCCCATATGCTAATATTTGCATATGTGAATATTCGCATAAACGCGTATTCAAGGAAGAAAACAGTGAGGGGGTGGGCAACTTTACTATTGGTTGCAAGGGATGTTGTTTATAACCTCTAACAAGTGTATTTGCATCATTATAATTGGCCCACAAGTGAAAAGAAGGAATATTCACATATGCGCATATGCCGGAGAAAAGTAAATATTCGCAATTTCGAATATATAGCGAATATATTCGCAATATTCACAAATTTGCGATAAAAATTCAAAATGCGAATATTCGCGCCCAACACTATATATCACCACAGTTTTCCTTAATGGATGCATTGGCTGTATGATGGATAAATATATCTTAACATTGATGACACCAACAGTTGGGACCAAATTCCCAACTCCATTTTCTGAAAAGCAGCACCAAACTTGCAAAGAACTTACACCATGCTCCACTGTTGCCTACAGATAATAATTTTTGCCCCACTCTCCAGCCCTTCAGTGAACAAACTGCCTACTGTTACAGCCAAATATTCAAATTTTTTACTTATTAGTCCAGAGCACCTTTTGCCATTTTTTCTACACCTTAGTTCCTATTCTTGTTTCCACATTGAAGGTAAGGCTTTTTGGCAGCAATTCTTCGATTAAGACCACTTCTGGGTAGACTTCTCCAAACAGTAGATGATGTACCTGGGTCCCACTTTTTTTCTGCCAGTTGTGTTCTTATGGCACTGCTGGACATGTCTAGATTTTGAAAGGGAGTAAGCATGATGCTTCTTTGATCTGCTGCAAGGCAATTTTTCTTGGTTGCCCACTGTAACTTTCCTCAGCATTGTCTGTTTCTTTGTGCTTCTTCACAAGAGCTACTTTGAAAGCTTTGCCTGGGAGAGACCTTGCTAATTCCTTGTTGCTGTGCTCTGTCTTGCCATGGTGTATGCCCTGTGACATGACATTGTCTGTCACAATCTCACCTTTGTAGCAGAGTTTGGCTGTTCTTCACCCAAAGCTATCTCTTTTTCAGTGAATGACTGTGTTTCAACCTACATATCAAAATGATGATCATTATCACCGGGTTGGTATATTTGGTTTATCATGCACCAGACTACAGTCCTACAAAATCACTGGCTTTGTACAAGTGTATCTAAAAGAATAAATGCAGTTTTCGAAATAATTTTTATTTATTGCATCTTTCCACGTCTACCTACAGTAAATCTATTGAACAGTACTGTAAATTTGTTTTTCGCCCAACCTTACACTAAATATCTGAGGAGAAAATCAGAAAAGTAAGCAGAATTTCTTTGTTACCAGTTCATGCTTCAAACCTACAACTTTGCACTTCATCATCCGAACGAAGGCTATTTCCCTCCTTTGATCTCCACAAAACAAGGTTCTGATACTTTCTGCCTTAGTTCTAAGGTGCAGACATGTATTTAATACCTCTGTGCTAAAGACCTGGCCATCTATTTCAAAGTTAAAATTGACAATATCCAACATGGCATTATCTCCATATACCCCAAGTGGCATTAATCACCCGCAGCATTACCCCTTGCTTAGTTTCAACATTTGACCCAGTAACCTTCTCAGTTCTACATTAGTGCTCCTGTTCCTAACACCTTCTCTACTTTTCTTATCAAACTGTTATTTCTCACTCAAACTATGTAACGTCTTTCTTTCTTCTGGTATCTTTGCCTCATCTTTTAAACATACCATCATAACCCCATTACTATAAAAAAACATCCCTGGAACCATTCGGCCCTGCTAACTACCCACCCCCTTAATCTCTGCTTCATCTCTAAATTCCTAGAATACTTGGTCTACTCTTGCACAATCCACCATTGCTTTACTAGCTCTCTTTTTGACCCCTTAGAATATGGTTTATGTTGTCCACACGCTACAGTAACTGTAGAATTCCATTGTGATCTCCTATCTACTAAATTTATCAGCAATTTTTCTCTATAGATTCCTGTTTTTCTCTGCAATGTTTGCCACTGTAGACCACCAACTCCTACTATGTTTCTTTTTACTTGTCTTAAGGACCCTGATCTATGTTAGTTTTCATTCTACCTATTTGGCTGCTTTTTGGGGGTATTATTTGCTGTATAACTTTTCCACCCTTTCTGTTAGGATTTTAGCTAAGATAGCATAGATGTGATTATGACCCATTTATGCAGTGCTCTTTTTCAAAATTACTAAAAAGTTTTACAAGCCTTTGCATACTGAGAAGTGATCAAGAAAAGAGTAGACATCAACAGACCTATCAACTCAGCAACTAGGGTAACAAATGCCCGTAACAGACATGCACCATCTTTAGATCCCCTTTGACAAGACATATGGCCCTGATTTACTATCGCTAACTCGACTTCTTTTGTAGTTTTTTTTTTCTGTCGCATGACTTTTGCGACATGTTGCAGACATCTTGCAACAGTATGCAACATTCTTTACCGATCAACCCGACTCGGGTTGTAGGGAAGCCGAAAAGGGGCGTTTCCCGACATTAGTAACTGTTTTCCACTGATTTATTAAATATCCCGACCCGAATTTACGAGTTCCAAGGGTTTTTTTTCCCAACTGCTGAAAGCAGTCGCAAAAAGAAGAGCATATGTTTGCAAAACCTTCTAAAATATTGTATACTTTATTTACTGCGGTCAAATGTTGGTGTAGTGTATTTCATTTAGCAGGAAATCATTTTATATGTTATTTTATTATCCCAAAAGCTTGATTTGGGAAACAAGACAATTTTGAAAACACTGACGTTTTGAAAAAACTCCACACATGACCTTGCAGGCCAATATTAGCCTCCTAAAGGACAATACATAAATGGAATGGTCTCTACACGTATTCAGACAAAAAAAAACTACTTATCCAAGAGATAACACTTTACGGAAAAACTAAAGTGAACAAAATATGAATCGGCGTTACTGCTATCGTTTCGGACAATTGGAAAGATGTTAAACCCAAAAGATAATTTAACAGTTTTCTATGATAAGTATGTCAGCAAATACCTGTTGTATTTGTTATATTCTAAACATTTATATGCTATTCCTATCTTTGTGAAGAAGTTAGGCACGCCCCATGCCTGTATAGTTGGCGCCCTTTTTTGTATGTATATATATATATATATGACTCGGGTGCTTCTCCTGTATCACCTGCTTGCAATGAAATAGGGTAATGTAACACCCGAAACGCGCCTTGCTTTCTGTTGCACTTTTTAAAGGGGGACTCCAGTGGGGAAAAAAATTTCAAATCAACTGGCTCCAGAAAATTAAACAGATTTGTAAATGACTTCTATTTAAAAATATCAACCCTTCCAGTACTTATCAGCTGCCTAAATTACAGATATACTTCAGAGAATTTTGTGAATTTTTTTTCCAGTCTGACAACAGTGCTCTCTGCTGACACCTCTGTCCGTGTCAGGAACTCCAGAGCTGAAGAGGTATTCAATGGGGATTTGCTTCTAATTTGGACAGTGCCTGACACGGACAGAGGTGTCAGCAGAGAGCACTGTTGTCAGGCTGGAAAAAACTTCACAAATGTCTCTGTATTATACAGCAGCTGATAAGTACTGGAAGGCTTCAGATTTTTTTATAGAAGTAATTTACAAATCTGTTTAACTTTCTGGCACCAGTTGATTTGAAAACATTTTTTTTCCACTTGTTTCCACCAGAGTTCCCCTTTAATCAATAAATAAGCTTATATTGATGAATTAACTGATGCTTTGGATAGCTCCACACCAGAGCATTACTCTGAAAATGGGCACGCACCTTGACAAAAAGCTTTCAAAAAATGCAAGAAATACCATGCTGCAACAAAAAAAAAGACGTGTGCGACACAAAAAAAAACTGAGGGCGACAGAATGTGCGACACAATAATGAATAAGTAAGGAAAACAGTCAGTCGGGATCAAAGCAACAATACAAACACAACCTGACTTTCTTAATAAATCAGGGCCATTGGATCTCTAAAGCAAATAAATAGGTTTTTGTCAGGAGTGTCAGGAACATGGTAGAGGGCTTTTCTCCCCAGCACATCAGTCAGGCCAACTGCAGGAGACGGACGCCATTAAAAGTCTATGGAGCTTGTCTCCTACAATCAGAGTGAGTGCGGTGTTGGGGAGTGAAGAGTGCTACCTAGCTATAAAGATCAGAGGGGGGTCAGTTATCCTCCCAAACTTTCCCATACATGAGAAGGTTCAGCATTGTCAAGAGTTTCCATTGGGAAGGGGAGGAGTAATCTGAAGCCAGTTAGCATGTTTCACTGGCTTTAGTATAAGGGAAATTGGCATCTTTAACCCCTTAAGGACCAAGGACGTATCAGTACGTCCTTGGTCCCTCTCCCATGATATAACGCGGGGTCCCATGGTGACCCCACATCATATCACGGCGGGCCCGGCGTCATAGTGAAGCCGGGACCCGCCTCTCATAGCGCGCGGCACTGATCGCGGTGCTGCGTGCTATTAACCATTTAGCCGCGCGCTCAAAGCTGAGCCACGTGGCTAAAAGTGAAAGTAAAAGTGCCCGGCTAGCTCAGGGAGCTGTTCGGGATCGCCGCGGTGAAATCACGGCATCCCGAACAGCTGTTCTACAGGAGGAAGATCTCTTACCTTCCTTCCTGCAGTCCGATCGCCGATTGAATGCTTCAAGCCTGAGATCCAGGCTTGAGCAATCAATCTCCGAAAACCCTCATCAATGCATCCCTATGGAGATGCATTGAACACAGTTAAAGATCAGTAAATGCAATGTTATATCCCCCTATGGGGGCTATAATATTGCAAAAGAAAAGTGTAAAAAAATCATTAACCCTTTGAATTATCCCTTCCCCTAATAAAAGTTTGAATCACCCGGCATTTCCAATAATAAAAAAAAACTGTGTAAATAAAAACAAAAATAAACATATGTGGTATCACCGCGTGCGGGAAAGTCCAATTTAAAAAAATATACTGCTAATTAAACCGCACAGTTGATGGCGTACGCGCAAAAAAAGTCCAAAGTCCAAAATAGCTTATTTTTGGTCACTTTTTATATCATGAAAAGATGAATAAAAAGCGATCAAAAAGTCAGATCAATGCAAAAAGGGTTTGGACAAAAACTTCAGATCACGTCGCAAAAAATGAGTCCTCATACTGCCCTGAACACAGAAAAATAAAAAAGTTATAGGGGTCAGAAGGGGTCAGAAAACGTATACCGTATATACTCAAGTATAAGCCGAGTTTTTCAGCACGATTTTTCGTGCTGAAAACACCCCCCTCGGCTTATACTCGAGTGAACTCCCCCACCCGCAGTGGTCTTCAACCTGCGGACCTCCAGAGGTTTCAAAACTACAACTCCCAGCAAGCCCGGGCAGCCATCGGCTGTCCGGGCTTGCTGGGAGTTGTAGTTTTGAAACCTCCGGAGGTCCGCAGGTTGAAGACCACTGCGGCCTTCAACATCATCCAGCCCCCTCTCACCCCCTTTAGTTCTGAGTACTCACCTCCGCTCGGCGCTGGTCCGGTCCTGCAGGACTGTCCGGTGAGGAGGTGGTCCGGTGGGATAGTGGTTCCGGGCTGCTATCTTCACCGGGGAGGCCTCTTCTAAGCGCTTCGGGCCCGGCCTCAGAATAGTCACGTTGCCGTGACAACGACGCAGAGGTGCGTCATTTGCGTCATTGTCAAGGCAACGCATCTATTCCGGGCCGGAAGCGCGGAGAAGAGGCGCCCCCGGTGAAGATAGCAGCCCGGACCACCTCCTCACCGGACCACCTCCTCACCGGACCACCTCCTCACCGGACAGCCCTGCAGGACCGGACCAGCGCCGAGCGGAGGTGAGTACTCAGAACTAAAGGGGGTGAGAGGGGGGCTGGATGATGTTGAAGGCCGCAGTGGTCTTCAACCTGCGGACCTCCGGAGGTTTCAAAACTACAACTCCCAGCAAGCCCGGACAGCCGATGGCTGCCCGGGCTTGCTGGGAGTTGTAGTTTTGAAACCTCTGGAGGTCCGCAGGTTGAAGACCACTGAGGGCGAATGATGAGAAGAGGATGATGAAGGGGGGGTGTGGGGATGATGAAGGGGGGTGGGGATGATTACAAGGGGATGATGAAGGGGGGATGTGTGGGATGATAAGGGGATGATGAAGGGGGGATGTGCGGGATGATAAGGGGATGATGAAGGGGGGATGTGTGGGATGATAAGGGGATGATGAAGGGGGGATGTGCGGGATGATAAGGGGATGATGAAGAGGGGATGTGTGGGATGATGACAAGGGGATGATGAAGGGGGGATGTGTGGGATGATGACAAGGGGATGATGATGAGGATGTTAATGACGGGTCTGGATGATGACAGGGGGGGATGAGGTATTTCCCACCCTAGGCTTATACTCGAGTCAATAACTTTTCCTGGGATTTTGGGTTGAAATTAGGGGTCTCGGCTTATACTCGGGTCGGCTTATACTCGAGTATATACGGTACATTTTCCTGCATGTAGTTATGATTTTTTTCTGAAGCAATACAAAATCAAACCTATACAAGTAGGGTATTATTTTAACCGTATGGACCTAGAGAATAAAAATAAGGTGTAATTTTTACCGAAAAATGTACTACGTAGAAACGGAAGCCCCCAAAAGTTATAAAATGGCTGTATTTTTTCAATTTTGTCGCACAATGCCGTAGATTTTTGGGTAAAATGACTGATATCATTACAAAGTAGAGTTAGTGGTGCAAAAAATAAGCCATAATACAGATTTTTAGGTGCAAAATTTTAAGAGTTATGATTTTTTAAAGGTAAGGAGGAAAAAACGAAAGAGCAAAAAACGAAAAACGCCCGGTCCTTAAGGGGTTAAAGGGAAACCTATGCTTTCACTTTCTTTTTTTAACCATTATTTGTGGGTCTAGAATTTGCTGCAAAGCATCTTGAAGTCACTATCCTACAAGCTGTCTTTGTCAGCATCAGCTGATGTTGAAGATTCCAATGCATGATTCCAAAACTGTAAAAAAGATAATGAGACAGGCCAAGTTTATGTTCGACCAAGTTAATTCACAAATGTTAGATTGATAAGATCAGTTGAAAAAAAATATTGGCATATTAGTCCTTTTCAGAGGCCAAGATTCAAAGCGTGCGTGAAACATTACTGTACAGGACAGCTGTAGGAAATTTTAAAAATTTTACTAAATTCTCCCTTTTTCGGAGCTGCAAAAGGATATTGAAGAACCTGTACCCAGTAGAGAAAAAGCTTTTGAAATTTTGAAATAAATAGACAAAATTATCTCTTTTAGGGAGTAACAACAGGTATGTACACACTAAAGAAATAGTTTTTCGAAAATTTGAAAAATTTAGACAAAATTCTCTCTTTTTGGGAGTTTCAATAGGATATTGAAGAACCTGTACACATCATCAAACTCCTCATCATCATCCTCACCATTCCTGCTAGTATGAATTTGCGATGTCTAATCATGGGCTCCTTGCTCCTCCTCAGAATATCCACCATGATACCTTACAGTATGAACACCAGCAGTCTCACAAGTGCTATGCTCAGCCACTGCTTCCACCTCCACCACTTCTGCAACACATTGCAAAGGCTGAACTGTCCTCACATGACCCCTCCTCGTGGCTAATGCTAGCACCCAAGATGGTGTGTGTGTGGGAGGGGCGGGGGGGATAGCAAAGACAGAGATGATGGAACAGACCATCTAGAATGGACATTTCCACTGTGCCATGTAACTATGGACGTTGAAGAATCCATTGTAATGTGATAGCTTTTAATGAACTGGTTCACTGCTGGCTGGAATTTGTAGTGTACCAACTGTACACAGAACTGCAGGTGACAGGAGGTCACTGTCTGAGGTCAGCTCACTGAAAAATGTTGTGCTCAGCTTGCTTTGAAATTGTATAGGATTTGTGAAGGCTTTCTGGGATCAATAGTCCTTGCTCTCTCTTAACTTGCTTTCTCCAAAATGGGGGCCTGCAGTGCACAGCATGGGGCCTTATCAGCCTCCTAAACCCACCCTTGTGCTGTGTCCTATTGGCCTGGGAACAGTTTGACACATCAATGCAAGCAAATGAATGGATAACCTGGGTCCATGTGATAGCTGCAAGGTATGCTGGGCTACCCTAACATCATCATTTTAGTGTCCCCAGTACATCCTACTTTCATTTAGGCACCAAAACACCAAGTGTTCCTCATCCCTTCTGATGTTATTACAGACTTTGCCATGCTCGGCTAATCTCTACTCATCATATCACACTCTTCCTCAGTGCTCATACTAATGTGATTTTTATGCATAAATACATTGGATAAAGTTGTATTTTTAATATACTTTTAACTGAGTAATTTATCTTTGATAGTATAGATATAAACGTATCAAGATGCCCAGACACAATCAAATACGTCACTCCCTAAAGCTAGGTTCACACCCAAATGTGCAACACATGTGCATAATCACATATTAGCCATCAGTATTTGTGCACCTGCTTTGTGCATAATATATACATTGTTAAAACATAGTAATGTCACATGCTGTGAAATTACAGGGTTTCTCTGGATTTTTTATAATTCAAAGTAGACTGTCTCAGTCCAAAAACAAAGTTTCAACATGTGCCACTGAAAATCACACCAGAGCTTAACATGTCCCGACCTGTACGGTTCTTGAAGTGAAATCACAAATATGTAAAAGTGGACTACAACTTCATCATCTACTCAACCTAATGCTTTGTAGTGACGAGGGGCAAGAACCCAAAAACAGCTGTCTACAAATAGGTGTCTGTGTTGGTTACAAGGGTGTACGTCCTATAGTGGAAGTTGCTATGGGGCCCTTTGGAGAGAGGGGGTCTCTCCCTCATTGGTCCTAATCCTTTTTTTATTGGTAAGTAACTGTGCAAAATTCCTCTCTTTAGAGAACTATATTTAATGGAGGCAGGAATTGACCAATGCAAAAAAATACAAGATGTGTGTGTTCTGGGGGTCAAATTCAGATGCCACTATAGGAGGCCCAAATAGATATTTTCTATAGACCCCTTTCTTCTATGTTCGGTTACTTTTCCTAATCGTGACTGTAGGAAGCTGGAAGTGATGGCCTGCTTCTACCGTCTGCCATAGACAGGCTGTACTAGCACATAACTGATTGTAATACCGTAGTATTCAGTGATAGTATTGCTCATAGAAGTCTAAAGGCCAAAAAAGTTACAACAAAAAAAATTCATCCAATCCTCCTTATTATAATATAAGTTAAATCACCTGCCTTTTCTGTTTTGCAATAAAAAGAAAAACTGAGACAAGAAAACAAAACAAAAAAAAAAAAAACATATTTGGTATCACTGCATGTAGCATTGTCCAAATTATTAAAATATACCCTTATTGAACTAATGTGGTGAATGGCATAAACTGAAAAAAATACCCAAAAAACACAAATGCCAGTTTTTTTTTGTCACAACACATTCCAAAAAAAGTCTGACCTATGCCTAATTGGTACCAATTAAAATCAACAGATCATGGCACAAACATTATCCTCCGACCAGCCCTGTAACGTAAAAAAAAAAAGTTACCGTATATACTCGAGTATAAGCCGAGTTTTTCAGCACGATTTTTCGTGCTGAAAACACCCCCCTCGGCTTATACTCGAGTGAACTCCCCCACCCGCAGTGGTCTTCAACCTGCGGACTTCCAGAGGTTTCAAAACTACAACTCCCAGCAAGCCAGGGCAGCCATCGGCTGTCCGGGCTTGCTGGGAGTTGTAGTTTTGAAACCTCCGGAGGTCCACAGGTTGAAGACCACTGCGGCCTTCAACATCATCCAGCCCCCTCTCACCCCCTTTAGTTCTGAGTACTCACCTCCGCTCGGCGCTGGTCCGGTCCTGCAGGGCTGTCCGGTGAGGAGGTCGTCCGGTGGGATAGTGGTTCCGGGCTGCTATCTTCACCGGGGAGGCCTCTTCTAAGCGCTTCGGGCCCGGCCTCAGAATAGTCACGTTGCCTTGACAACGACGCAGATGCGTTGTTGTCAAGGCAACGGCTCTATTCCGGGCCGGAAGCGCGGAGAAGAGGCGCCCCCGGAGAAGATAGCAGCCCGGAACCACTATCCCACCGGACCACCTCCTCACCGGACAGCCCTGCAGGACCGGACCAGCGCCGAGCGGAGGTGAGTACTCAGAATTAAAGGGGGTGAGAGGGGGCTGGATGATGTTGAAGGCCGCAGTGGTCTTCAACCTGCGGACCTCCGGAGGTTTCAAAACTACAACTCCCAGCAAGTCCGGACAGCCGATGGCTGCCCGGGCTTGCTGGGAGTTGTAGTTTTGAAACCTCTGGAGGTCCGCAGGTTGAAGACCACTGAGGGCGAATGATGAGAAGAGGATGATGAAGGGGGGGTGTGGGGATGATGAAGGGGGGTGGGGATGATGACAAGGGGATGATGAAGGGGGGGTGTGGGATGATTACAAGGGGATGATGAAGGGGGGATGTGTGGGATGATAAGGGGATGATGAAGGGGGGATGTGTGGGATGATAAGGGGATGATGAAGGGGGGATGTGTGGGATGATGACAAGGGGATGATGAAGGGGGGGATGTGTGGGATGATAAGGGGATGATGAAGGGGGGATGTGTGGGATGATGACAAGGGGATGATGATGAGGATGTTAATGACGGGTCTGGATGATGACAGGGGGGGATGAGGTATTTCCCACCCTAGGCTTATACTCGAGTCAATAACTTTTCCTGGGATTTTGGGTTGAAATTAGGGGTCTCGGCTTATACTCGAGTCGGCTTATACTCGAGTATATACGGTAAAAGGGTAATCCGCTGAAAACATCTTATCTCCTATATAAAGGAAATGGGATAAGGCCAGCAGCAGTGGCATCCAGAACAAGGAAGCTTGCGTTAGCTTCCGCGTTTGTGACATCACGCCACACCCCCTCCATTTATGTCTATGGGAGGGGGCCTCAGGGCTAGTACATAGCTGTCACGCCACCTCTCAAAGACGTGAATGGAGGGGGTCATGGTGGCTGGTATCTCCAGTCATCGGGCACAGAGCAGAGTTCGCTCCGTTCACCAACTGCAGGGGTGCCATGCTGGAGAACGTGGGAGTCCCCAGCGGCGGGACCTGCACGATCGAACATCTTATTCCTTTGGATAGGGGATAAGATGTTTTCAGCGGAGTACCCCTATAAAGGGGTCCGAATATGGCCATTTAGAGCATTTTAAAACACCTGAGTTTTTATTTTATTTTTATAAATAGTAAAAACATAATAAATTAAATATTTGTATAATCGTACTGACCTGGATAATACAGACAAGATGTCAGTTTTACCACATGGTATATGACACCTGCCCCATCCCCTCAAAAGGAAAAAAAAAATTGCTAAATTGTTTTTTTTCTTTAATATCAAAAATAATTATTTGCAGTTTCACAGTATATTTAATGGGGAAAATGAAGGGTGTCTTTACAAAATACAATTGGCCAAACACATAAAAAAAAAAGCCCTCTTATGGTCCTGTAGTCACAAGGATAAAGAAGGTGGTCCCACATAGGTGGAACCACCTAGACGCGTTTCAGGGCACTTGTTTGTCAAAAAGGCCCTTTCCTCAGTAGGCATATATGCCAATATATGCTTACTGAGGAAAGGGCCATTTTGACAAACAAGTGCCCTGAAACGCGTCTAGGTGCTTTTAAAAAAAATTATATTTTATCACCTATATCTACTGAGCATGAACTTACCTGAGGATTTTTAAACCAGCCCTAAATGCAGCCAAAGATCTTCATCCAGCCAGCCGTATTATCCTGATCCAGTATCCAGGCAGTCTTGCCGATTGCCTGTGACGTCACACGCCATATGACACCACGCGGTCTGCATCCAGAAACCGCTTGTTAGCATCCATTAGCGAGCACCTTGAGAGCGGCACAACTCCAATTTCATCCTGGTCTGTGGCAGGCAGACCGCCGCGGTAACGCATGCCAGCGTTGTATACCACCCAAGCATTGCGGACCTCACCTTTTGTCCTAAGGAGATCACGGCTGAGTAATCTACCAGGCTGGTAATTATATTTCTAATCTGTTATCTCTTATTATCTCAGGACTTTACTCAAAATACAGGACATTCCATTATTGTCTGGATTTCCATCATTGTCTGGACTACCAGATACCGGATTACCGGAAAATGTCATCTTTTCTATAAAAACAGTGCTAGATATCTGTGTATATTAACTAATGTTATATTATATGGTCATGCAATCTTTATAACCTCTGCACAAGAGCCCTGTGCTATGAGGTTCATTTTGCATATATTATTTTAATAAAATTTGATGTCATTTTGTATCATATAATTGAAGCACGGTCTTAATTTATATTTAACTAGATTTAATCTATGTATCAGTTTTTCTGATACTAGTTTAGAGGGGTTGGTTTTTGTTTACTTCTTACTAATTTACAAATCTTTTTAACTTTCTGGCACCAGGTGATTAAAAAAAAAAATGGTTTCCACCGGAGTACCCCTTTAACCCACTATTTTGGCAGTACAAGCCAACCATCTAATGTGCATTGAGATGTCCTGACAGTCCCTTGTTGGCAGCTGCTGGGAAAAGTGAGATCTCTCAAGGGAGATAAGCAGCTGCCAGAGGTGTCTGGCAGTGGCTTATTCCCTTCTTTTCAAAGAGAACATGTTCACGTGGATGTATATCGAGTAGTAAGCCAACAGCTGTCTAAGGCAGTGCTTCCCAACCAGGATGCCTCCAGCAGTTGCAAAACTACAACTCCTAGTATGCCCGGACAGCCGAAGGCTGTCCGGGCATACTAGGAGTTGTAGTTTTGCAACATCTGGAGGCACCCTGGTTGGAAAACACTGGTTTAAGGTGACAATATGACCACTTTTAAGACAAAGCTATGTTTAACTTAATGCATCATAATGCAATAAAAAAGTCAACAAATCAATATGCAGATAATTGCGCATAAGGTATAATGTTACTTATTCATTCATTGAAGGGAGATTTATGAGGGAGATTTATCAAAACCTGTCCAGAGGAAAAGTTGCCCATGGCAACCAATCAGATCGCTTCTTTCATTTTTCAGAGGCCCTTTTTAAAAATGAAAGGAGCAATCTGATTGGTTGCTAGGGGCAACTGGGCAACTTTTCCTCTACACAGGTCTTGATGAATCTCCCCCTATCACTCTATTCAAATAAACTTACCAGAAATCCTGGCCAATGAAATGGTCAAAAACTCTATGATTTCTCCTTCGGGCATCTTTCCCCAATAGTTTCAGCAATCCCAGTGGAGGAATCCGATTAAAATAGACAGTATATATATATATGTATATACCCACTACAGGCTCCGACTCTCTCAGACCTTAATTATGTGTCTTGCTCTTCTTTTTTTTTTTGCAATGATTTACAACAGGCAAAACCAGTCTAAGCTGTCAGGCTGTAAAACTGATGGTCGATCGCTGTCTAGCTATTATGTTAATCCCGCCCCAAAGTCATTTCTGCATAAATGCTCACGTTCTATTTGGCAATCACATGAGGGATTTGTCTTTGGAGAATCGCAGACGTTCATACGTTAACACTGAACATTGCTCTGCAACTAGTTTACGAAAAGCTTGGCTTTCATCCACTAGTACACTGAGCTCAAAATCCAAGACTTCTCTGTTTAAGATGCTGGCAGTGACTTTTCCCGCATGAAAGTTAGAGGGTAGTAATACTTTCTAGTATTATACAAAATGGGGTGGACATGAAGGATATCCACGGTCACAACACGCAAGAAGGCAGCATGCTGTTGAGGGAGTTTCTCCCCTCACAAAGGAGACAAAGTTGAGTAGTCGATGAACACCCCATGATGTTTCGGAGGTCATGCCTACTTTCTCAAGTAATTTATGAAGCATACACTTGGGGAAGGAGGCATGACCATCGAAACATCGCATGGTGTTCAGCGACTGCTCAATTTTATCTCATTCCTGAGGGAAGGAACTCCATAAACGGCATACTCCGGAGGGAGTGAAAAATACCATAATGAAGACCTAGAACTGCTTCCGCTAATGCTTCCGCACCATGGGTGAATAATATGTTTTGTACCACTGCTTCTTGATTACTGACTGTAGTTGTCCTGTTAAAGAACATAAAAACTAAAAGCTTAACAAAAACTCATGTAAGTGTATCCAAAGGATAGGGGATAAGATGTCTGATTGTGGGGGTAATGCCAACAACATTCGTACTAGCCACCTCGTGTTTCCACAATTATGTCACCCTCCACACTGGTGCCACTTTGTGTGTCCACCACAGCTGCCTGCTGTGTGCCCATCTGGCAAAGGGACACAGTGGCCCTGATTTACTATTGAAATTTTGTTTGCGCCAGAATAAA
This sequence comes from Hyla sarda, assembly GCF_029499605.1. Taxonomy (NCBI): domain Eukaryota; kingdom Metazoa; phylum Chordata; class Amphibia; order Anura; family Hylidae; genus Hyla; species Hyla sarda. The sequence goes on along the minus strand of NC_079197.1, from coordinate 42,261,269 downwards.
AAAAAACTCTCCATTTTACTGAGAAAATGTAAAAAAAAGGGGCGTGGTCATCGGCAGAAGTGGGTTTGGTCACCAAAAAGGGGCGTGCCCCTGACATTTTCACAAAAAAAAAACAATATATTTAAGAAAATGTAGTGGATTTGAGCTGAGAAAATCAGAGCATGTGTAAAAGAAAAAAGAAAAATGTAGGGAAAAGTGCAAAATGTAGGGAAACCTAAGTAAATATTGTGGGAAAAAACTGTAGGGAATTAAAACACACAAAGAAAACTACAAAACACTCTTAGTGTTTCAGGGCCAGTGTCTCCCCTCTTGCATCATTCCGTGATCTAGGGGAGAGCCCAGACTACACTGTCTGACTTCCTTATAACACACTTCCCCTCTTTGCTGTGGGCTTTATTAATCAGGCCCCACGTGAAAGTTTCTCCCAGGTCAGGTATGGAAATACACCCTTTCCCTGCCTGACTATCACACCATGCTTTTGATGGCTAATGCATGCTCACTTTTAATGCTTTTAAACGTGTTGTTATCTTAAATACAGGTAAAAAAAAAAAAAAAGCTTGATTAAACTTGAAAATCCAAGTAACTGGTCCTTAGATGGCTATGCTGCGTACACAATGCTTTTAATACATATTGCTAAAATACAGGTCAGCCTATTGCTTTTCTCAGTTTGCTAGGTATTTGTAATGTTATAGCTTTTATGGGCTGGTTCACTGCTGGCTGGGATTTTTAGTGCACCAACTGTATTTCAGCAGGTGGCAGGAGGTCTCTCCAGCTCACTTAACATTGCTTTGCTCTGCTTTTAATGTGATAGCTTTTATGGGCGGGTTTACTGCTGGCTGGATTTGTAGAGTAACAACTGTACAGACTTTTGCAAGTAGTGACAGGAGGTCCCTGCCCGAGGTCATATCCACAGATTAATGCTGTGCTGAGCTTGCTGTGGAATTGTATAGATTAGAATTTAAAGGGGTACTCCACCCCTAGACATCTTATACCCTATCCAAAGGATAGGGGATAAGATGTCTGATCGCGGAGGTCCCACCGCTGGGGACCCCGCAATATAGCATGCGGCACCCACCTGTTTCTTGTCCGGAAGCACCGGAGGGTCTGGGTCCCGTCCTGTCCCCTCAATGCAAGTCTATCAGCATTGCTGTCAGTTTGTCTCCTTGATAAAGCCACATTGTGGCGAAATATGTTGGGGTGTGACAGATTTGTATTTTAATTAGCAACTCCACTGCAGTCTATGCCAAATGATAAATTAATAGGGTACAAGATTTATAGCCCACACCTGTGGGGCACAGCAGGCTCTGGGTGCTAAGTGTTGGTGGACCTGAAAATACTTTATGGGTTAAATATCATCTAAGTGCCACGTACATAAGTGGCCTAATAGAAGAGAGATTGTTGCCATCTTTACTCTGTGGAGTACAATCCAGTATCCCCAGCATTCATAACATCAGGACCGTATATGTACACCTGAGATCTGAGACTTATTCAAGTCCAATTGCAGTGACCCACTAGCACTGGGGTTCAATACATGACCTGTAGGCACATTTACAGACATTTATGACTGTAGTGGAGCTGTGTTTTTAATACTTTTTGTTCATTACTATTATCATTTTTTGTCACATTAAAAGTTAAGTTTTATATTTGTGTGACACATGCAATATAGAGGTTTTTTCTAACCCTTTGGGTTAATTGTTGTATAATATATTACCACTGCATGTGCCATTGGGCCGTAAGGTAGTAGTTTTTGGTACATTCCTCCTCTGACTCCTCTTCCTCACAATCCTCTTCCAGCGTTGCCGCAGGTCCAGCAAGCGATGCTGAAAAGGCTGTTTCTAGTGGTGATGGTGACCACAACTCTTCCTCTTCACGCTCATCTACGGCCTGATCCAGCACTCTTCGCAGGGCACGCTCCAGGAAGAAAACATATGGTATTATGTCGCTGATGGTGCCTTCGGTGCGACTGACAAAAGGATGCATGAGCCTACAGCCACTGCGCATGAGCGTCCAGTAACGTGGCAAAAAAATTCCCAGCTCCGCAGATGATGTCCTTGCACCCCGGTCATACAAATATTCGTTAATGTTTTTTTCTTGTTGGAGCAGGCGGTCGAACATTAGGAGTGTTGAATTCCAACGTGTCGGGCTATCGCAAATCAAGCGCCTCACTGGCATGTTGTTTCGCCGCTGGATATCTGAGAAGTGCACCATGGCCATGTAGGAACGCCTGAAATGGCCACACACCTTCCTGGCCTGCTTCAGGATGTCCTGTAAGCCTGGGTACTTATGCACAAAGCGTTGTACGATCAGATTACACATATGTGCCATGCACGGCACATGTATCAACTTGCCCAAATTCAATGCCGCCAACAAATTTCTTCCATTGTCACAAACCACTTTGCCAATCTCCAGTTGTTGCGGAGTCAGCCACTGATCCACCTGTGCGTTCAGGGCAGACAGGAGTGCTGGTGCGGTGTGACTCTCTGCTTTCAGGCAAGTCAAACCCAAGACGGCGTGAAACTGCCATATCCGGGATGTGGAATAGCACCTGGGGAGCTGGGGGGTTGCCGTTGATGTGGAGCAAGACGTAGAAGAAGATTCAGCCGAGGAGGTTATGGAAGAGGATGGAGTAGGAGGAGTAGAGGTGGCAGCAGACCTGCCTGCAAGTCGTGGCGGTGTCACCAACTCCTCTGCAGAGCCACGCATTCCATGCTTGTCAGCCATCACCAGGTTTACCCAATGCGCAGTGTAGGTGATATACCTGCCCTGACCATGCTTTGCAGACCAGGTATCAGTGGTCAGATGGACCCTTGCCCCAACACTATGTGCCAGACAATGCCATTACTTCCTTTTGCACAATAGAGTACAAGTTGGGGATTGCCTTTTGTGCAAAGAAATTTCGTCCAGGTACCTTCCACTGCAGTGTCCAAATAGCTACAAATTTTTTGAACGCCTCAGACTCCACCAGCTTTTATGGTAAAAGCTGGCGGGCTAAAAGTTCAGACAAGCCAGCTGTCAGATGCCAGGCAAGGGGGTGACTTTGTGACATTGGTTTCTTACGCTCAAACATGTCCTTGACAGACGCCTGACTGTGGGCAGATGAGCAGGAACTGCTCAAGGCGAGAGACGGAGTGGTGGATGGTTGAGAGGGGGCAAGGAGGACAGCAGTGGTTGACGTGGCTGAAGAGGCTGGACCAGGAGGAGGATGGCGGCTTTGAGTTTGTGTGCTGCTTGTACTCATGTGTTGATCCCATAGGCGTTTGTGATGTGAGATCATGTGCCTTCGCAAAGAAGTTGTACCTAGGTGGGTGTTGGACTTCCCATGACTAGTTTCTTTTGACACCGGTTGCAAATGGCATCACTGTTGTCAGAGGGAGACATACAAAAAAATGCCACTCTGCTGAGCTCTGCAATGACGGCATTCTGGTGGTGGCAACAGCATACGTTGATTGGCGTGCTGTCTGGCTGACTCCGGGTGCCGATGCATGCTGTCTGACTGTGCCACTAGCTCCTTGCGACGACCTCCACCTGCTTCCAACTCGTCTCCTCCTCCTCTCTGTCTCCCCATCTGAATTTTCCCCCTGTTCTTCTTCTCTTCTAGCGGGCACCCACGTGACATCCACGGACGCATCATCATCATCAATTGCTTCACTTGTATCTGACAACTCAGCAAAGGAAGCAGCAGCAGGTACAACATCATCATCATCACACCGTACGTCCATGTGTGTAATGCTGCCTGACTGAGACATATCCCTGTTATCTACATCCTCTGGTAATAATGGTGAGCATCACTCATTTCTTCAAACTGATGTGTACATAACTCCTCTGACAGATCAAGTAAAGCGGCTGTGGTGCTAGTTTTGGTGGTGGCGGCAGGCTTGCGAGTGGTAACTTGAGAGGTGCCCGAAGCTAAGCTAGAGGAGGAGGATGGTGCGTCAAGGTTCCGAGCGGAAGCTGTAGAAGATTGGGTGCCCTGTGTTAGCCAGTCAACTATGTACTCAGAACTTTGCGAATTCAGGGTACGTGGCCTCTGAACACTGGCCATTATTCTAGGGCCAAAGGGAATCACAGCACCACGACCACGACGGCCCCTGTGGGGTGGCCTGCCTCTGCCTGTCATTTTTTTTTCAATTAGTGGTACTATGCGTGCAAGCTACTGTGACAACAGATATGAGTGTCACTGTCCACTGGCAGAAGTTGGCAGAGTAGACGCTGTAGGCCTGACACACACGCTTGCAGACAACTCACTGCTATTCAATTTATTACAGTCAAAATTGTATATTTTTTTAAATGTACACTTCTGTTACACCAGTTATGAATTGCACTAGTGTGACACTGAGCCCTGGCAGGCCCAAAACTCCCAAGTGTGAAGTAAACTGACTGATATTCTTTCACAGTCAAAAAAGTAAATTTTTTTGTTAAATGTACACTACTGTTACACCAAATATGACTTACACTAGTGTGACACTGAGCCCTGGATGGCCAAAAAAACTCACAAGTGTGAAGTAAACAGACTGATATTATTTCACAGCCAAAAAAGGTTTATTTTTTTTAAATGTACACTACTATTACACCAAATATGACTTGCACTGGTGTGACACTGAGCCCTGGCAGGCCAAAAAACTCCCAAGTGTGAAGTAAACTGAGGGGGGGGGGGGGGGGCGGGGTCGGGGTGCCACTGTCAAGGGGTATGCCAGGGGCGGACTGACCCCCTGCCGCAACTACTGAGGATCTGGGACACTCGTCCCAGTAGAAAGCGCTACATTCTCCTGTATGCGCGATACACGCACATACAGGAGAAGGTGTCCCCTCTGTGTGAGCCGCATCTGCAGCTACACAGAGGAGACATGACCTCCGCCCCCACGCAGTACAGGCAACGGTGACATCACTCATCGGCGCCTGTACTGTGGAGGGGAGAAGACGTGGCCCCTGCAGCTGAGGAGATTGCTGCGTGGGATATCAGGTGAGCATCCTTTTTTTTTTTAACCCTGCCTATACCTACAGGGAAGGGCGGGTGCTCTGCATATACCTATGGGGAAGGGAGGGAGAGGGGTTGCTCTGCATATACCTATGGGAAAGGGAGGGAGAGGGGGGTGATCTGCATATACCTATGGGAAAGGGAGGAAGAGGGGGGTGCTCTGCATATACCTATGGGAAAGGGAGGGAGAGGGGGGTGCTCTGCATATACCTATGGGAAAGGGAGGGAGAGGGGGTGCTCTGCATATACCTATGGGAAAGGAAGGGAGAGGGGGGTGCTCTGCATATTCCTATGGGAAAGGGAGGGAGAGGGGGGTGCTCTTCATATACCTATGGGAAAGTGAGGCACAGGGGGGTTGTAGCCCTGCATATACCTATGGGAAAGAGGGTGGGGTGTAGCTCTGCATATACCTATGGGGAAGAGGGGGGTGTAGCTCTGCATATACCTATGGTAAAGAGGGTGGGGTGTAGCTCTGCATATACCTATGGGGAAGAGGGGGGTGTAGCTCTGCATATACCTATGGGGAAGGGGGGGGGTGTAGCTCTGCATATACCTATGGGGAAGGGGGGTGTAGCTCCGCACATACCTATGGGAAAGAGGGGGGTGTAGCTCTGCATATACCTATGGGAAAGAGGGGGGGTAGCTCTGCATATACCTATGGGAAAGAGGGGGGGTAACCCTGCATATACCTATGGGAAAGATGGGGGTTGTAGCTCTGCATATACCTATGGGAAAGAGGGGGGTAGCTCTGCATATACCTATGGGAAAGAGGGGGTAGCTCTGCATATACCTATGGGAAAGAGGGGGTGGGGCATAGGCGTGCGCACGGGGTGTGCCGGGTGTGCCTGGACACACCCTAATCAAGCCCAGGCTCAGGGGCGTCACTAGGTCATTTTATTCGGGGCCTGGGCCCCGTATGTTAACACATGGGCCCCGGATGTCAGCTGCCCCGGCTTTTTTTAAAATCCTCCTCCATTTTTTAAATATATTTATAAAACAGTGGGGCCGCTCTGCTCGCGGGCGCGCAGAAGGGGACCCCGCTCAGGGAAGGTCCTCAGGTCCCAAGTTCATTAGGCCAGGCCGGGGACACTGCTACTTTAGGAGTAGCACACTTCCGTGCACAGGCACGTCCCCCCGACCCCCATCCCCCCCCTCCCAGCCCCGGCTGCTCCGAGCAGGACGGAAGCTTGGAGCTTAAACCACTGCAGAAGGCAGCAGCCAGGTGTGACCAGGAGCCGCCCAACGTGATCTGCAGCCCGGAAAGGTAAAAAGGGCGGGGGGGGGGGGGTTGTTGGGGTCAGGGATCAAAAGATTGTGAAGGAGGGGGTCTGTGGAGGGACAGTCACAGAACAGCGCGAAGAAGTGGTGGCAGAGGGGGCTGGGAAGGGGCAAATGTACAGGAGGAGGGGACAGAGGGGCAGGGGGCAGAGGAGTCTAAAGTAGGGTGCCACCTGGCCGGTATTTATATAACCAATCCACCAACTCCCAGAATGTTGCACCATATACTATACCAGTGTTTCCCAACCAGAGTGCCTCCAGCTGTTGAAAAACTACAACTCCCAGCATGCCCGGACAGCTGTTGGCTGTCCGGGCATGCTGGGAGTTGCAGTTTTGCAACAGCTGGATGCACCTCTGGTTGGGAAACACTGACCCATACTATATTCTATTATATAGTCCAACATGCTGGGGGTTGTAGTTTTCATTTGGGGCAGCTGCTGAGCCGCAGGCTGTATCAAGGCATGCTGGGAGTTGTAGTTAGTAACTAACTGCAACTCCAGAATTTAATCAAAAAGACAAAAGAAAGCAATCAAAGGTCCCATCGAAACAAAAATGGAACAGTTGAAAAACACAGATCGGGGCGCAAAAAAATGCCCCTCATACAGGACGTATAAGGAGAAATAAAAATATCCCCCGCATATGTGTATCCTGTGATGTCACGCATATATAATTAATTATGCTAATCAATATGGCAGCTATTTATTTGCAAGAAAGGTGGTGACTAGAGATGAGCGAACTTACAGTAAATTCGATTCGGGCTGGAAAAGGTGGATACAGTCCTAGGAGAATCTTTCCTAGGACTGTATCCACCTTTTCCAGTCCACCGGAGAACCTGAAAGCTGAACTAATTTATGCAGGATAAGTCATCAACTACCGAGCCGAGAAGTTCGTGACGAATCGAATTTACTGTAAGTTCGCTTATCTCTAGTGGTGACCCTATTCTCAACGAGGACTTAGGGGTCTGGAGGAGGAAGATGTGTCTGGGGGGGATTTAAGCGTCTGAAAGAAGAGGGTAGAGATGGGTCTGGGGAGACTTAGGGCTCATCCACACTGTGGACATTCTGCCAGCGAAATTCCAGGATACTAATGTACTGTGCACATTACTACAGGGCAATTCTGCCATTGGAATGGACATCACACCATAAGAATGTTCATTCTGTGGGCAGAATTTACCCAGAATGCTTTGCCAGCAGCGCCTGCAGAAGGCGGACATTCCACTGACTGAATGTCCGCAGTATGGATGAGCCCTTAGGGGTCTGAAGGAGGAGGGGAAAGATGGGTCTGGGGGGACTTTGAAGTCTGGGTGAGAAAAGTGTGAGGGTGGGATTCTGCCATACAGAAGAAACAGTGTGTGGCCATATTATGTTAAGGGGTACAATGTGTGGTCATATTATATTTAGGGGTACAATGTGTGGTCATTTTATATTTAGGGGTACAATGTGTGGTCATATTATATTTAGGGGTACAGTGTGTGGTCATATTATATTTAGGGATACGGTGTATGGTCATATTATATTCAGAGGTACAGTGGTTGGCCGTATTATATTCAGGGGTACAGTGGTTGGCCGTATTATATTCAGGGGTACAGTGGTTGGCCGTATTATATTCAGGGGGACAGTGTGTGGCCATATTATGTTCAGGGGTACAGTGTGTGGCTGTATTATATTCAGGGGTACAGTGGTTGGCCGTATTATATTCAGGGGTACAGTGTGTGGCTGTATTATATTCAGGGGTACAGTGGTTGGCCGTATTATATTCAGGGGTACAGTGTGTGGCCAAATTATGCTCAGGGGTACAGTGTGTGGCAGTATTATTTTCAGGGGTACAGTGGTTGGCCGTATTATATTCAGGGGTACAGTGTGTGGCCATATTATGTTCAGGGGTACAGTGTATGGCAGTATTATATTCAGGGGTACAGTGGTTGGCAGGGTTATATTCAGGGGTACAGTGGTTGGCTGTATTATATTCAGGGATACAGTGTTTGGCAGTATTATATTCAGGGGTACAGGGGAAGGTAGTTTTATATTCAGGGGACACAGTATGTGGCAGAATAATTTTCAGATGCCATAGTATTTGGCATGGTTATGATAATTATTGTCATCATACAGAGGATGAGGATCTGCTGACCAATGATGTCCGGGTGTCAGACTCTACAGAGAAGATGGAGCTGTAAGAAGACCTGACGTCTGGACCAACAGAGAAGACGTCACTCAGGTCAGTGATATCATTGTGTATTCTCCTGACTGTCCCATCAGCTGCAGTGATGATGGGTGACATTGTACCCCAATCTGTGGTCTCCAGCTGATACAAAACTACAACTCCCATAATGCCTGAGGCTCCAGACATGATGGGAGTTGTAGCTTTACAACAGCTACAAGAGCAACCTGGGGGTTTTAGACTATGCAGCCCATTTTATTTTGGTGGGGGTCTGACTGCTGGGACACCCACCAAAAAATAAATGGGCTGCATATTCTAGTATGCCTGGGCCTATTTTTGGTCCCAGTCCGGCCCTGGATTCCCGTGACTGTGCACAGGGGAAAGATCTACAAAGAAGATGGTAACTGAATAGAGGATTTTTTTTTAACCCGATAACGACCATGGACGTCTATACTCGTCCAATGGCCGTTACCGGGGTATGACGCGGGCTCCCGACTCGAGCCCGCGTCATACCGGCCAGCCCCCAGCTGATTCCTGTAGCTGGGGGCCGGCGTTAATAGCCGACATGCGGCGATCGCCGCGACCGGCTATTAACCCTTTAGATCGCCGCTGTCAAAGTTGACAGCGGCATCTAAAGGTGCCTGTATACAGTCCCTGGTGGTCCAGTGGGGTGGATCGCTCCCCCGCAGCGTGATCGCGGGGAGCGATCCACTGCTGAGGTAGCCTGAGGGCTTACCTCTCCTGCTGCGGCGGCTCCGGGGCTCTGAATGATAAAGCCTGGCAGGACCAGGCTTTATCAATCGAGCGCAGAGCACACAGATGAATGGGATTGTATGCAATCCCATTCATCTGTATGAGGAATCAAATGATTCCTCCTAAAAGTCCCCTAAGGGGACTAAAAGTGTAAAAAAAAAAAGTTTAAAAAAAGTTTGAAAACACACACATTAACCCTTTCTTTATTAAAAGTTTAAATCACCCCCCTTTTCCCAAATTCCATATTAAAAATATGTAACCATAATAAAAATAAACATATGTAGTATCGTCGCGTGCGTAAATGTCTGAACTATAAAAATATATAATTAATTAAACCGCACGGTCAATGGCGTACACGCAAAAAAATTCCAAAGTCCAAAATAGCGTATTTTTGGTCACTTTTCATACCATAAAAAAAGGAATAAAAAGCGATCAAGAAGTCCAATCAAAATAAAAATGGTACCGATTAAAACTTCAGATCACGGCGCAAAATCCGACAAAATTCGACACCATCCCCTGTAATTGGATTCCCACCAAACTCTCCAAATGAATGAGCCCTCAAACCGCCCTGTACGTGGAAAAATAAAAAAGTTATAGGGATCAGAAAAGGACAATTTTAAATGTATAAATTTTCCTGCATGTAGTTATGATTTTTTCCAGAAGTGCGACAAAATCAAACCTATATAAGTAGGGTATCATTTTAATCGTATGGACCTACAGAATAAAGATAAAGTGTAATTTTTACCGAAAAATGTACTGCCTAGAAACAGAAGCCCCCAAAATTTACAAAATGGTGTTTTTTCTTCAATTTTGTCGCACAATGATTTTTTTTCCCGTTTTGCCATAAATGTTTGTGTAAAATGACTCATGTCATTCCAAAGTAGAATTGGTGGCGCAAAAAATAAGCCCTCATATGGATTTTTATGTGCAAAATTGAAAGGGTTATGATTTTTAAAAGGTGAGGAGGAAAAAACGAAAGTGTAAAAACAGAAAAATGCTTGGTCCTTAAGGGGTTAAGCAAGTGTCCCTACATGTACATATGTGTGTGAGCATGTGTGTGTATGTATATATATATATATATATATATATATATATATATATATATATATTTACACACACACATATCTGTGTGTATATCTGTGTGTCTAAAGTGCATGTGTGTGAGTGTGTATCTGAATAAAGTGTGTGTATGTAATACAGGGGGGGCTACTGTATAATAGAGGGACTGATACAAGGGTGCTTCCAGCTGTTGCAAAACTACTACTTTTGCAACAGCTGGAAGCACCCTAGTTGGGAAATATAGGTATACAGTGTAAACACTAATGTAAACCCATGTACAGTTTAAGTTATTTAATTTCATACAGTGACCCCACTAGCAGAACAATGAGTGCAGCTCTGGAGCTGTACTCACTATTCTGCTGGTGAGGTCACTGTGTACATACATTACATAACTTATCCTGTACTGATCCTGAGTTATATCCTGCATTCTACTCCAGAGCTGTACTCACTATTCTGCTGGTGAGGTCACTGTGTACATACATTACATTACTGACCCTGTACTGATCCTGAGTTATATCCTGTATTATACTCCAGAGCTGTACTTACTATTCTGCTGGTGAGATCACTGTGTACATACATTACATAACTTATCCTGTTGTGATCGTGAGTTATATCCTGTATTATGCTCCAGAGTGGCCCCACCCACTGAGCAGCCCCGCTCCATTGCCCCCTCCTTTTTTGGCTCCACCCTCAGCCATGCCAATGGCCTGTGCCCCGGATCTTTCGGAGGCCTAGCAACGCCCATGCCCAGGCTCCCGTCACATTCGGGACATGCAGGGAGCGTAGGAACCGGGGGGACACATCCCACCCAGAAAATCATGCAGGGGGACAGATCATGGGGGAAATCCCCCCCCCCCCCAGTTCTGCCCGCAGACTTTGCTGTATTATATGCTCCCTGGGTCTATTTAACCCAGGGAGGCATTCATAGCTGTTCACTCATGGCCGGAGCTTCTGGACTGCATGCGCACACAGTTCAGAGAAGGCCGTGACCTCTTCCCAGACGCAGGCGCCAATGATGTCAGTCATCAGCGCCTGCACTGTGGAGAAGAGAGAACGCGGCCCGGCTCTTCTGGAGATCGCTGCGTGGGACTAGGTGAGATTTTTTTGTTATTTTCTACATTCATTCTGGGGATAAAGGAATTTATGTCATGTACAGAACAGAAGATAAACCTGGACCATACCGCCTGTTGGAATTTTTTGTGTGTATATTTTGTGTGTTTTTATACACTGTTTTTGCACTTTATATGGAGTTTATCCTGAGAGACTACTTATACTTAAGTGCAATAAGATAAATGTGTGCTAATCCATAGGTGGTAGCCTGTATATTTTGTACTGTAAGTCGATATTTTATTGGAACGTAATAAAAGGTATATTTTATTATATGGAAGGTCCCTATTCAAATCAGTGTCTATATTATTAATGTACTGGGAGACCCATCATTTTAACCTGAAAAGTGTTAATTCCTACCTGCCAATCTAGCTAACAACCTACCTACCTGGTTTCCTACTTCCCTGGCTATCTAACTACCTGACTACCTACATATCAAGCTGGCTACCTGCCTACCTACCTGGCTATCTAGCAACCTGAATATCTACCCACCTAACTATCCATCTACCTAACTACCTGGCTACCTACCTAGCTATCTATCTATCTACCTAGCAACCTAACTACATGGCTACCTAGCTAGCTAACAACCTACCTAGCTAATTGGCTACCTAGCTAGCTACCCACCTATGTTGCTAATAACCAACCTTGCTACCTACCTAGCTATCTACCTAGCAACCTAACTACCTACCTGTATTGCTATCTACTTAGTTGGCTAACAATCTACTTAGACACTTAACAAGCTATCTAGCTAACAACCAACCTAGCTATAAACATACCTAGCTACTGACATAGTTGCAACCTACCCATGTAGCTAGCTACCTACTTACCTGCCTACCTACCTATCTAGCTAGCTAACAACCTACCTACTTTCAGACGTATTTATCTAATGAGGGGGTCTATGGTGGGGGATAGGCCTACTTAATTGGGGTCCTACTATTCCTTATTATGAGAGGGCATTGCACTGGAAAAATGCAGAGTCAAACATGTTTTTCTGCAGATTCTAAAGAGACGGTTTTTACCTGGAAGAAGTTGACATGTCAGTCTGATCCAGATGCACAAGAAAAGGAAAGAGGACATCGCTGATCAGAAATGATGTTACCTGGGAGTCCCTAGATGTAACTATAATCCCCTATATGGTATACAGATCCTCTGTACAGCTGTTATCTACCTTTATATGATCCTGGATACAATTACTTATATGGTATACAGGTCCTGCAACAAAGTCCAAGACCACAGCACCAAAAAATATAAATTGATACGTGCAAAAGAGCTGTAGTTTATTGGTTCCCCAAAAGTTTTTTTTGAGGAGCTAATAAATAATAGCTCTTTTTTTCAAATTTTGGTGCTGTGGTCTTGGACTTTCTTGCATGTTTGGTATCCGGATTGGCTATCTGGATGACTACAGGGACAATGGATTTATCTAGTGCTGTCCTATCTGTTTATGTATGTGTGAATGCAAGAAAGAGTGTATTTGTGTGTTTGTATATGTGTGTGTGTGTGTGTATGTGTATGTATATGTATGTATGTATGTATATATATATATATATATATATATATATATATATATATATACGCGTGCGTGCTGCGTGAGTTTGTGCTTTAGGGTCCACACCCTAATGCAATAGGGTGCGCATGCCTATGGGGTGGGGGGTGTAGTTTTGCATATAACTATGGGAAAGAGGGGGGTGTAACTCTGCATATACCTATGGGAAAGAGGGGCGTGTAACTCTGCATATACCTATGGGAAAGAGTGGGTTACCAAGCTACCTACCTACCTGCCCTTTTACTGTGCAGGACACCAAGGAGGGCATTATTACAGTTTGTGGGCCTATAGATGGGAAGATTGTGTAGAGGAGGGGAGGGCACTGAAAAAATGCAGAGTCTGACATGTTTTTCCTGCAGATGTTAAGAGATCCACATGGCGGTCTTATCCGGACGAAGAAGAAAAGGAAAGAGGATGCCGCTGATCAGAAAAGACGTAATTGTGAGTCCCAAAATGTAACTGTAATCACTTATATGGTATACACATCCTGTGTGCAGCTGATATCTACCCCCCTATGGTCGTGTATATAATCCCTTTTATTGTATACAGATTCTTTGTAGTATACTGGTCTGTGTATAGTGGTTTTATTCAGTACATTATGGCGGTATTATCCAGTTATTGTTTGGTGGTATATATTTGCTCCTTGCATTCCAGTATTATTGGTCACGGAAATTTACCTACGTTAAAGTGTTTCTTACATATATAAATTTTAGTTTATTGTGTGTGGGATTTGGGTGGAATAGGAGCATGGCAGAAGATTGATGAGCTGCAGAGCCTAGCAGGGGCCCTTGCCTTTTTTTGATCTGGGGGCCCCGAGTGTTGTCAGTCCACCCCTGAAGGGAGGGGAGGGAGGGGGTGTAATTAAGGGGGGGGGGTGCGTGTGTGTGTGTGGGGGGGGTGCCAAACAAAGGGTCCGCCCCGGGTACCAAATGCTCTAGGTACGCGCCTGCTGTCTGATATTATTTCACAGCCAAAAAAGGTTTATTTTTGTCAAATGTACACTACTGTTACACCAACTATGACTTGCACTAGTGTGGCACTGAGCCCTGGCAGGATAAAAAATTCCCAAGTGTGAAGTAAACTGACTGATATTATTTCACAGCCAAAAAAGTTTTTCTTTTGTTAAAGGGTAGCTCCCACCATCCTATTTTTTTTTTGCTAGCCCGTTCCCATCCCCCCCCCCGTCCCCCCGCTATGGCACTAGCCTGTTCCCTCCCCCCCCCCCCCCCCGCCCCGCATACCCCATTCCCTCATTACACTTGCAGTTACTGCAGAGTCCGGCAGCGGGCGTGCAGGGACAGCGGCGGCAACGAGGCGGCGGCGGCGATGTGCGGGAGGAGTGGCCGGGGAGCCAATGCGCTCGCTCCCGCCTGTCTGATTGACAGGCAGGGAGCGAGTGCAGCCTAACTGAAAAAGGACTGATTGCCACTCCAAAATCAGTCCTTTTTCAGTAGCCGGTTTTTAAATGTAAATTAAACCTTTTTAATGAAAAAAAAATAATAAAAGTATATAAGAGATATGTTGTGGTACATAAGTACTACAACATATCAAAAAATTAAGTTGGTGACAGTGCCCATTGAAATGTACACTACTGTTACACCAGATATGAGTAGCACTGGTGTAACACTGTGCCCTTGCAGGCCCTGAAACGCACTTGTGTGATGGAAAGTGACTGATATTATTTCACAGTCAAAAAAGTTTTTTTTGTTTTAAATGTACACTACTGTTACACCATATATGAATAGCACTGGTGTAACACTGTGCCCTTGCAGGCCCGGAAACGCACTTGTGTGATGGAAAGTGACTGATATTATTTCACAGTCAAAAATTTTTTTTTTAAACAAGCTATTGTGACAGCAGATATGAGTGGTGCCCCTGGGCAAGTGGGCATAATATACACTGTGAGCGAGCCTGCCACACACGCTGCCATGCAGGCAAATGCTATTAGAGTACACAGGGGAATAAAAAAAAAGCAGACTGATGTTCGAGCCCTAAAAAGGGCTTTTTTGGGTGCTGTCCTTACAGCAGAGTTCAGATTAGTGCTTCAGGAGTGTAGTGGACCCTGAATAAACCACCTAGCTATCACTTTCCCTATTAAATCAGGAGCAGGTTCACTATCCCTTCTCTCTCTAACCATGCAGCTTCAGAATGAAGCTAAAATGGAGTCCGTGCAGGAGGTGGGAGAGTCTGGAAGGGAGGGTCTGCTGCTGATTGGCTGTAATGTGTCTGCTGACTGTGACACACAGGGTCAAAGTTTACTGCAATGATGGTGAATAGGGGGCGGATCGAACATCGCATATGTTTGCACGGCGCGGCGAACGCGAACAAGCTATGTTCACAGGAAACCGTTCGCCGACGAACATTTAACAGGTACAAAATAGTACACAACTTGGATGTGGGTATAAGGTTTGCACTTATGAGGGGAGAAAAATGTGCTATAGTATGCTTAAAAAGTATTTGAGTAAATGTATCTAGAACAAAAGAGACGCAGAGCTTCCCATAGGGCAGTATCGTTATAGGTATTTTGGAGCAGAGTCGTTAGATAAAACACTCAAAAGGAAAACTGCTCACCTGGTGTTGTTGTGAGAAAGCCACAACAACTATATACGCATGGGTCATTCAAGACCAAAGAAATGGTGGTGCTGCTTCCCCGGCGTCGGTATGGAGGAACTCTGACCGATGGATATCAGGATTGATGAACAAGAAAAAAAACGGTGCTAGTAGCGCAATCCACTGCAGAAGCTGTTTCAAGTAGGTATACTTCTTTATTAAGCCGTGCAACAACGCGTTTCGAGGCCACAATGCCTCTTCATCAGGAAGAATGGCTTACATGGTTGTGACTGTACATACACACTATTTATAAATGGATTTGGCGCCAACAGGTACATAGGCCACGCCCCCCGGAAGTGGGGGATCGTGCTATAGGTACATATACATAAAAGATAATAAAAATGAACATTGGAAAGATAAAATATATATATCTCATAAAAGACATTATGTCCTTATGTGTAGCAATGGAAAAATTTGCCCTAGGGCACAAACATTATATTCTCCGTGGAATCGGAATGGCATCCTCCGCTGCGCAAGCGCCTGTAGCGGGGACCGCGATGCGATATCGGGCTGCCCGCCTCCTGCGCATGCGCTAGCTGAAAAAGATACTAGTGATGACGGCTTTAACAGGAATGAATGGGAGCGCGTCTGTTCAGCTGCCCTAGCGCTCGCTGCTGACAGTGATTTTTTTTTTATAAAAAAATGGGAGAAAGAAACACAGAGAAGAGGAGAGATCCACAGACAAGCACAACTTTATCACTAGATATACCACCAGGCACTACAATATTAGACAGATACTGGAAAAAAACTGGAACATCCTTTTGAAAGACCCTGTCTTATGCAAACATATACCAAAAAAGCCACAACTAACTTTTAGAAGAGCAGCAACCATAAAAAGTATAGTCGCTCCAAGCAGACTTAAAGACACTACAGGAACCCGAAAAATTCTGGAAAGAACACCAGGCACCTTTAGATGCCACAGCCATCTGTGCAAATGCTGCTCTAATATTAAACATGGAGTCACAACATTTAAAAGCCACAGAAGAGTTTTTCAAGATCAAACATAAAATAGACTGCTCTACCACATATGTTATATATGTATTGGAATGTGGGTGCAAGTTACAATATGTGGGTCGAACAATACAACAACTTAGAGCTAGAATGAACAAGCACCGTTCCAATGTTCAAAAAGGGTTTATATTCCACAGCATATCTCGTCATGCCAAAGAAGCACATGGGAACGATTTTTCAGTCTTCAAGCTAATAGCCATTGAGCATATCCCGGACACGGTCCATAATAGATTTGAACGCTTACAACATAGAGAGTCATACTGGATCTATAAATTGAATACTATGACACCTGCGGGTCTTAATGAACGTATCGACATGATCCGCTAGGCGAATGGACCTTTTTCTTTATTATCTCCACATTCCCTTGAAGGACCAGTTATATTCATAATTTCATTATTTCTTAGATGTATTTATTACATTCTGTATGCGTCTATCCTTGGCGCATATGTGTATTTTCTATGATTATAACATATCCTGCACATAGGTGTATACTCTTTACTTATTTACATTTACTCTTATTTTATTGCATCGTATTTTATATGTATTTTGTATTTATAATTATTAATGTATTATTATTATTCTCATGTGCAATTTTATCAATTTGTATATGTGGTGTTTTAGATGCCTCAATTTTACATATGTGTACATTTATACACCCCCCCTTTTTTTCATATGCCTCATTTTTATGTGTGCATGTATATGTCCCCTTTTTATATTTACAAGCAAATGTTATCCATATTCACAGTATTTCAAATAGCTTCTGTATCCCCAGATTTCAATACAATATTAGATATAACTATATATAAACTTTCATTCGTACAGACAGCCCTAACCATCAGCTGCTGTGGGATATAATTAGCTATATAGATTGCCAACATTCTTATGAGCGCGTCCGTCCACTGTATTTTAAAAAAAAATCACTGTCGGCAGCGAGCGCTAGGGCAGCTGAACAGACGCGCTCCCATTCATTCCTGTTAAAGCCGTCATCACTAGTATCTTTTTCAGCTAGCGCATGCGCAGGAGGCGGGCGGCCCGATATCGCATCGCGGTCCCCACTACAGGCGCTTGCGCAGCGGAGGATGCCATTCCGATTCCACGGAGAATATAATGTTTGTGCCCTAGGGCAAATTTTTCCATTGCTACACATAAGGACATAATGTCTTTTATGAGATATATATATTTTATCTTTCCAATGTTCATTTTTATTATCTTTTATGTATATGTACCTATAGCACGATCCCCCACTTCCGGGGGGCGTGGCCTATGTACCTGTTGGCGCCAAATCCATTTATAAATAGTGTGTATGTACAGTCACAACCATGTAAGCCATTCTTCCTGATGAAGAGGCATTGTGGCCTCGAAACGCGTTGTTGCACGGCTTAATAAAGAAGTATACCTACTTGAAACAGCTTCTGCAGTGGATTGCGCTACTAGCACCGGTTTTTTTCTTGTTCATCAATCCTAAAAAGTATTTGAGTACAACATCAGCCGGTGAGTATTTTTGCCTGGCATTTCACAGTATCTAGGCTCTTGAGAGTTTAACCGGTACAAAATAGTACACCACTTAGATGTAGGTATGTGGTATGTACTTATGAGGGGAGAAAAATGGGCTACAGTACGCTTAAAAAAAGAATGTGAGTACAACACTAGCTGGTGAGTACTTTTACCTAGACTTTCATAGTATCTAGGCCCTTGAGAGTTTACCAAGTACAAAGTAGTACACCACTTAGATGTAGGTATGTGGTATTCTGAGAGCAGAATAATGCGCTACAGTACGCTTCAAAAGTATTTGTGCAAAACACCAACAGTAGACACCAGTTCTGCAGCACAGAGTCGCTTTGTACTACACCCAAAATGTAACTTTCTCTCTCAATCTCACTTCCTTCCCTATCAGTTCTTCTAGGCAGGATTTGTGCTTGAGCTGAATCGCTGCTGTTCTTCTGTGCAACACACTGCTCTCTGTAATAGAACGCTGTAGACAGTGACTGGGAGGTAAATTGCTGCAGTGAGAATGCTTGTGATCCTCAGAGAGCTCTTGGGCAATAGGGGTCCAAGAGTCACCGAATGGGTGATGCTAGTTTTGAAAATCCAGAAGTATGAAGAATGGAGATGGGTCTAAGAAAAGATAAGAAAATTTTAGATCGACATGGGGGGATTGGGAAGAGTAAGAACTAAGTTATTTCTTTTAATTTATTATAGTTTTTTTTTCCTTTCTTCTGGCAGGGATGGGGGGGGGGGTAAATGGTAATGTAATGTTTTTTATGTGAACTGTTATGTGTATTTAATCTTTAATTGCTATAATAAAATTTTAAGTAATACAAAAAAAGGAATGTTTTTCTGTGAAAGACACACTGCTCTCGGTCCCTCTGTGCAACAGAACGCTGACTTGACTAGGAGGTGAATCGCTGCTTTAAACAGCTTTTCTGTGTAACTCACAACACTGTCTGTCCCTATATATCTCTCTGCAGTGAAAGGATAAAATGACTGGCCACAATATGGCTGCTGATTATACAGGGCTGTGACATCACAGAGGTGACTGGCTGCTGATAGGCTGCATCCTGTATGTGATTCAGGGTCATCCCGCCTACCCTTGTTCCCGCCTTCTCAAGATTCCTTGCCCCTTGTCCTCACATGTGGATCTGCCATTTTAGATGTCCTGGAGTCTGGACCGCACTAAATGGAGTTTAATGAAGCAATTCTCGCAATAGAATCGCGGCGATATTCGCATACATTGCAAAGTGAATTTTTCCTGAAATTCGTAACTAATTCGGATTTGTCAGAGTCGATATGCTCATCTCTAACATGGATGGTGTAATTCCAACATGTGGAAACGTCAGAAATCAGACTATGTTGCAGGGTTCCGTTCTGACGCTGCAGCAGAAGGAGGGAGTGCTTTGCGGGGTCCGAGTGGCTGAACTGCATGCAAAGTTTTCTTCCCATTGATTAGATGTCTTGCAGATGGGGGGAACACTTCAGGAACCGCTTGACGACAAGATTGATCATGTGTGCCATGCAGTGCGCATGTCTCAGGCTTCCTTGCTGCAGCGCAGACAAGTTGTTCTTCCCATTGTCGGTCACCATGGTTCCCATTTCCAGTTTTTGTGGAGTAAGCCATTATTCGATTTCTTGATGAATGCCTTTTAGCAGTTCCTCCCCTGTGTGACTCAGTTCGCCAAGGCAAACCATGTGAAGAACAGCGTGACACCGCCGTGCCCTGCACAGATGGTAAGCTGTAGGGCCACTGAGACTTGTCCGTGCAGTGGAGGCTGAGGCAGAGTCGCTCACTGTCGCAGGACCAACTGCCTGAGAGCGAGAGCGTGGAGGAGAAAGCGGCGTGACCTGTCCAAGTTGCTGTTGTGACTGTGCATTTAGGACAGTTCCTAAAATGGACAGAGATGTCAGCAGAAAGCACTGTGCTCTTGATGTCAGCAGAGAGCACGGTGTTCCAAAAAGAAAATAATTTCCTCTGTAGTATTCAGCAGCTAATAAGTACTGGAAGGATTAAGATTTTTTAATAGAAGTAATTTACAAATCTATGCTCAGATTACAATGCTCAGAAGAGAAAGAGTCACATTTGGCTTTTGGAAAGCAAATTTAGCTGAAATGGTTTTTGGGGGGCATGTCGCATTTAGGAAGGTCCTATGGTGCCAGAACAGAAACATAAACCCCACATGGCACACTATTTTGGAAACTACCCCTCTCGAGGAACGTAATAAGGGGTACAGTGAGCCCCACAGGTGTAACACCCCACAGGTGAAAAAAAAAATGTCACTAAAATTGTGTTTTTTTCCTACATTTTTAATTCTTACAAGGGGTAATAGGAGAAAATGCCCCTCAAAATTTGTAACCCCATCTCTTCTGAGTATGGAAATACCCCAGGTGTGGATGTCAAGTGTTCTGCTGGCTCACTACAATGTAGAGATGAGCGAATCGAACTTGACGAACCCAAATTCGTTACGAATTTCAGGAAAAATTCGATTTGCAACGAATACGAATATCGCCGTGATTCTATCGCACAAATCACTTCATTAAACTCCATTTTACAGCGTTCCAGGCTATTGTAGAGCTAAGATGGCGGATCCACATGTGAGTACATGGGGCAGGGGATTATGCGAGGGTGGGAAACAGCGGCGGGAATGAAGGTAGGCGGGCTGACCCTGAACCACATGTGAGATGCAGCCTATCAGTATTCACTGACCCCTGTGATGTCACAGCCCCTATATAATCGGCGGCCATCTTGCCTCTCTTCATTTCATCTATGCACTCAGATGGAGAGGACGAGACTGCGTGTGTGTGAACAGCTCATACCACTGCAACTGCTAGTCACATCAGCATTAGGGAAAGGCAGGAGTGCAGAGTGCTGTGCTGTTACACTGAGAAGGATCATTGATTGCTAAACCTCCTATTCACGTTATTGAGCATTGCAGCAGAGAGGGGCAGATAGCTGTCAGCTGCCTCATACAGATCTCCAAGCTGCCTGAACTTTCTGAAGCATCTCATCTCCTCATTTTTCAGCTCTATTGAGTTTTTTTTTCTTCACAAATCTTCTGCTGCTCAGAATTGTGTGACAGAGTGCAATTTAGGGTTTAATCCCCGGATTTTTTTTTTGTGGTGCTGCACTGTTGGGTCCTGCTGCTGTTCAGAAATAAGTCATATTAGTGTGGACTTTAGTGCCTTTTTACCATTTTTCACCTGTCACTCTGACTCTGTGCTAAATTCAGTGTCATACCACACGCTATACACCTGCCAGTGTATTAAAGAAAAACATTTTTTTTCCTGCGTACAAATACGCTTTTTCAGTGGCCTTATCATTGCAAAGGGCCTACATACAAGCAAATAGTGTACCATATACCACCTTTTTTTCTGTCTCTGTGCTAAATTCAGTGTTATATCACACGTTATACACTTGCCGGTGTATTAACTCCTTGGGGACGGAGCCCATTATAACCCTAAGGACGGGAGAATTTTTTGCAATTCTGACCACTGTCACTTTAAGCATTAATAACTCTGGGATGCTTTTACTTTTCATTCTGATTCCGAGAGTGTTTTTTCATGACATATACTACTTTATGTTAGTGGTACATTTTTGTCGATACTTGCATCGTTTCTTGGTGAAAAATTCCAAAATTTGATGAAAAAATTGAAAATTTAGCATTTTTCTAACTTTGAAGCTCTCTGCTTGTAAGGAAAATAAACATTCTAAATAAATAATATTTTGATTCACATATACAATATGTCTACTTTATGTTTGCATCATAAAGTTGACAGTTTTTACTTTTGGAAAACATCAGAGGGCTTAAAAGCTCAGAAGCAATTTTCCAATTTTTCACAACATTTTCAAAATCGGAATTTTTTAGGGGCCAGTTCAGTTTTAAAGTGGATTTGAAGGGCCTTCACATTAGAAATACCCCATAAATTACGCCATTTTAAAAACTGCACCCCTCAAAGTATTCAAAATGACATTCAGTAAGTTTGTTAACCCTTTAGGTGTTTCACAGGAATAGCAGCAAAGTGAAGGAGAAAATTCAAAATCTTAATTTTTTACACTCGCATGTTCTTGTAGACCCAGTTTTTGAAATTTTACAAGGGCTAAAAGGAGAAAAAGCCCCAAAATTTGTAACCCAATTTCTCTCGAGTATGGAAATACCTCATATGTGTATGTCAGGTGTTCGGCGGGCGCAGTAGAGGGCTCAGAAAGGAATGAGCGACAATGGGATTTTGAAGAGTGAGTTTTGCTGAAATGGTTTTTGGGGGCATGTCGCATTTAGGAAGCCCCTATGATGCCAGAACAGCAAACTGTGGTCTACACAGTGGTCTCCAAACTGTGAGCCTCCAAATGTTGCAAAACTACAACTCCCAGCATGCCCAGACAGCCTTTGGCTGTGTGGGAATGCTGGGAATTGTAGTTTTGCAGCTTTTAGAAGGCCACAGTGAAGATCACTTATCGCGATCTTCACTGCAGCCTTCTCAGCCGCTCTTTCCGGCCGCCGCTCCTCCTGCACGCGCCGCTTGTTCCTGCTGCCGCCGATGCCGCCGATGCCGGTCCGGGTAAGCCAGGCCATGCCCTCCCCCTCGCCGCCAGTGTTCCCCCCGCTCTGTACCGACTTTGATCGGTGCGCAGAGCAGGGGGAAATGAACTCTAACCCCCCCGCCCCCCTCCTGCCATTGGTGGTCAGCCTGATCAACCAATGGCAGGGGATTGGAGGGGGTGGCAACATTGCCACCTCGCTCATATGCTTTAGGCTGGTCGGAGCTGTCTCTGACAGCTCCGATCAGTCTTATTTTCCGGGAGATTGGGTGACCCGATTTGCCCGGATCGCAACAAATCGCAGGTCTGAATTGACCTGCGATTTGCTGCGATCGCCGATATAGGGGGGTCTCAGGACCCCCCTAGGCATTGCCATGGGATGCCTGCTGATAGATATCAGCAGGCATCCCGTTCCGATCACCGCCCTGCGAGCAGCAGTGATCGGAAATACGGAGGGCGTATGGATACGTCCTCCGTCCTTAAGTGACGGGACGCGAGGGCGTATGCATACGCCCTTCGTCCCCAAGGAGTTAAAGAAAAAAAAGGTTTTCCTGCGTAAAAATACGCTTAACAGTGGCCTTATCATTGCAAAGGGCCTAAATTCAGGCAAATAGCGTACCATATACCACTTTTTTTCTGTCTCTGTGCTAAATTCAGTGTTATACCACACGTTATACACCTGCTGGTGTATTAAAGAAATTTTTTTTTTCCTGAGTACAAATACGCTTAACAGTGGCCTTATCATTGCAAAGGGCCTACATACAAGCAAATAGCGTACCATATACTACCTTATTTTCTGTCTCTGTGCTAAATTAAGTGTTATACCACACGTTATACACCTGCTGCTGTATTAAAGAGAAAAAAGTTTTTCCTGAGTACAAATACGCTTTTTCAGTGGCATTATCATTGCAAAGGGCCTACATACAAGCAAATAGCGTACCATATACCACCTTTTTTTCTGTCTCTGTGCTAAATTAAGTGTTATACCACACGTTATATACCTGCCGGTGTATTAAAGAAAAAAAAGGTTTCCTGCGTAAAAATACGCTTAACAGTGGCCTTATCATTGCAAAGGGCCTACATACAAGCAAATAGCGTACTATTTAGTACCTGTATTTCTGTTTTATACCACACGTTATACACCTGCCGGTATATTAAAGAAAAAAAAGGTTTTCCTGCGTAAAAATATGCTTTTTCAGTGGCCTTATCATTGCAAAGGGCCTAAATTCAAGCAAATAGTGTACCATATACCACCTTTTTTCTGTCTCTGTGCTAAATTAAGTGTTATACCACACGTTATACACCTGCCGGTGTATTAAAGAAAAAAAAAGGTTTTCCTGCGTACAAATATGCTTAACAGTGCGCTCATCATTGCAAAGGGCCTACATACAACCAAGTAGTGTACTATTTAGTGCTTATTTTTCTGTCTTGGTGCTAAATTCAGTGCTATTCCACACATTAGTATACACAGGCTGGTGTATACAACAAAAAAAGAGTTTTTTTCTGCGTATAAATACGCTTAACAGTGCGCTCATCATTGCAAAGGGCATACATACAACAAAGGAGTGTACTATTTAGTAACTGTTATTCTGTCTAGGTCCTATATACTTTGAAAGGACAGCCAGAAGTAATCGCCTGCTGCTGTTCTATACCCTCATAAACGCAATAAGTATGTCAGGCAGGGAAGTGCCAGGACGTGCACAGAGAAGGAGCAGAGGCCTACATACGTCAGGCAGAGTTGGCAGCAGACTTGGGGCGAGTGGCAGCAGGAGTCGCAGCAATAGGCCTGAGCTCCCGTTAACACCCAGCGGTCGTGTCGTCGACCCATCTCTCCTCTTCAGTTGGTTTGCACACTCATCCCCATCATCACAAGCGACATCTGACAACCCCAGTCAAGAGTCGGTGGGTTCCTCAGACACAATCCTCAGTTGGCATGGCCCGGGAGCAGTCCCTGTAATCCCATTGCCTTTGTCCTATGCTGTTACCTCTCTCAAAGAAGTATCTCATGCTTTGGGTTCAGCTCCACTATTTAGCGAGGATGATGTAATAGAGGACAGTCAGCATTTAATGGGCAACCAAGAATGTGAGGAGACATGCGTCCCTTGCTCCGCAAGGCGGCCAAGTAGTGATGCGGAGAGTGACGTAGAAGGCGGTGTTTCAATTGCTCAGGGTCCTGAGGCAGACACTGTTGTGTAACACGAGGAGGACATCAGTGACGTGCACACATCTTTTGATGATGATGAAGCCGATCGCAATTGGGAGCCGGGTGCAGAAGCCGGGGCTTCATCATCATCAGGAGAAGAGATTTACTCTTTGTCTTGGAGGCAGCAAGGCGGTAGCACGGTTGGCAATCAGCATGGTGGTGGCAGTAGTGGAAATTCAGAAGCCAAACGTGCCAGGGGGAGACCATCTGCTTCACAGCAAGCTACCATTCAGGGAGGTAGTGGAACAGGGGTTCCTGGAGACGGCGCCAATAGCAGTGAAATAGTGCGAACTGTGGGTGGGAAAATCAGATACTCTGCGGTGTGGTTGTTCTTCATAGAGAATCCGGAGGACCTTAACGTAGTCACATGCAAAATCTGTGGGCAGAAAGTGAAGCATGGCCAGGGTCCCAATCTCGGCCCAACGGCCCTGCGTCAACACATGATTCGCCACCATAAAGCGGCCTGGGATAACCGTGGCTCCAAGGTAGTGGTCCAGCCTGCCGCATCACCCAGTGGCCATCCGCTCCCTCCTTCATCCAGCCAAGGCTCCACCACCTCAGCCGAGGGGAGCATTGTGTCAAACCATCCTTCTCGCGCTCCTGCTTCCTCCGCTCGTAGTCAGACATTCCGCCAACAATCGATCGGCGAAGCCATGTCCAAGAGACAACAGTATGCGCCCACTCATTCAACGGTGCAGAAGTTGAATGTGCACCTGTCCAAGTTGCTGGTGTTGCAGTCCCTCCCTTTCCAACTGGTGGACTCCGCAGCTTTCAGGGAATTGATGGCTTGTGCCAAGCCAAGGTGGAGAGTCCCAAAGCGTCATTTCTTTGCGAAGAAGGCAGTACCAGCCCTGCATAAGTTTGTACAAGAGAAGGTGAGCCAGTCCTTGAGCCTGTCGATGTGTTCAAAAGTGCACGGCAGCGCTGACGTGTGGAGCTGTAACTACGGGAAGGGACAATACATGTCATTTACGGCCCACTGGGTAAATGTTGTTCCTGCACAGCCACAGCAGCAACTTGGACAGGTCACACCGCTTCCTCCTCCATGCTCTTGCTCCCAGGCAGTTGGTCCTTTTACAGTGTTCACCTCCTCCTCCTCCTTCCCCGTGTCCTCGGCCTCCACTGCACATCCAAATCTCGGTAGCCCTTCATCGTACCACGTGTGTAGGGCACAGCAGTGTCAAGCCATCCTTCACATGGTTTGCCTTGACGAACGGAGTCACACAGGGGAGCAACTGCTGAAGTTCATTAGGGAAGAAATCCGAATATGGCTTACTCCACGAAATCTGGAAATGGGTACCATGGTGACCGACAATGGGAAGAACATTGTGGCCGCGCTGCGACAAGGAAGTGTGAACCATTCGCCCTGCATGGCACACGTGTTGAATCTGGTTGTCAAGAAGTTCATCAAGTCTTCACCCCATTTGCAAGACGTCCTGACAATGGCAAGGAAACTGTGCATGCACTTCAGCCACTCGTACACCGCCAAGCACACTTTGCTTGAGCTGCAGCGTCAGAATGGTATCCCACAACATAGTCTCATTTGTGACGTTGCCACACGTTGGAATTCCACCCTCAATATGTTGGACAGACTATACGAACAAAGAAAAGCCATCACAGATTTTTTGATGATACAAGCAGATAGGAGTACTCCCCTGTGTAACTTCAATGTGAACGAGTGGCAGCTCATACGTGACACCTGCCGTCTGCTGAGGCCCTTTGGGGAAGCCACATTTTTTGTTAGTCGCTCGAATTGCGCCATTAACGACGTAATTTCACTCCTACATTTACTCCAAAAAATTATTGAAAACATGGCTTGTCACGGCAATGGAGATGTTGTGCCTACATCAGAAGGCTACATGAGTCCTGTGGGGGATGAACTGGAGGAGGATGATGAGGGGCAGAGCGGAGCACAGTTTACGGTGGATGAGATGGCTGGTGTTTCTGGTCATTGGACAGGAGAGGAGGAGCAGGAGCAGCCAGAGGAGCTGGAGGGTTATTACGAGGGAGGCGAGACAGAGGACCCAGACACACCATGGAAGTATGCAGTGTAGATGGAGGCAGGTAGTCCCAGTAAGTCACTGTCACAAATGGCACGATGCATGCTGAGTTGCTTGCGTATTGACCTCCGAATTGTCAAAATTCGTCAGCGCGATGACTTCTGGATCTCCACCTTATTAGACCCTCACTACCGGCCCAGAATGGGGGCATTTTTTACACCCACTGAGAGGGAGGACAAACTGACCTACTTCAGGGAGCTTCTGCGTAGTCGGTTGGCCGATGCCTATCGGCCACATGGTCCATCCACTCGCAGGTCTGACTCGGGGGGCCCTCTGTGCTCACCTTCCACTGCCACGGCTGCTGGGGAGGGGAGGGGTGGCAGGAGCAGTACCGGCTCAATCAGCAGCAGCCTGAGTCTTCAGCCGCATAGTGAAGCTACTCATCAGCAGCAGGTGGACATGGAGCAGGACCTGAACCAGCAGGTGATGGCTTACCTCGAGATGACCCTGCCAACAACCGTTGAAGATCCGCTGGACTTCTGGGAAGCCAAACTCGATTTATGGCTGCAACTAGCGGAGTTTGCCCTGGAAAAGCTGTTCTGCCGGCCATTAGTGTGCCATCAGAGCGGGTGTTTAGTGCGGCTGGGGCCATAGTCACCCCAAGGCGAACTCGTCTGTCCACTAAAAATGTGGAGAGACTAACGTTTGTCAAGATGAATCAGGGATGGATCAGCCAGGATTTCCAGCCACCAATGACAGATGGGTCTGAGTAGATTGACCATGCTCCTACAACAACATTTTCTCTATTGTGGTTGGTTATGTAACCCTCTGGGGCAGACCTGGGGATTGCACGGCCCGCTTGACACATACGGCCCTTTGATTGGCTCTGACCGGCCCGCGCTGATTGGGGGACAACTATGCTGCCTAATCTGGGGGACATCTATGCTGCCTAATCTGGGGGACAAGTATGCTCCTAATCTGGGGGACAGCTATGCTGCCTAATCTGGGTGACATCTATGCTGCCTACTCTGGGAGACAACTATGCTCCTAATTTGGGTGACATCTATGCTGCCTAATCTGGGGGACAAGTGTGCTCGTAATCTGGGGGACATCTATGCTGCCTACTCTGGGGGACATCTATGCTGCCTAATCTGGGGGACAACTATGGTCCTAATCTGGGGACATCTATGCTGCCTAATCTGGGGGACAACTATGCTCCTAATATGGGGAAAACTGAAGCTTCTGGCCTTGGGCCTATCATTTTTTGAAGTTAAGCAGTAGCTAAATACATGCTTAATGCAAATGTAAACATTGATCTTTAAATGTAAGGGGTTATGAAAACCTCTTGGGTACTGCAAATGCATGCTCCAGACTCATTCTGTGTCTTTCACAAACTACTTGCCTCCCTGGTGCCTCTGGCCTTGGGCCTTACATTTTTGGATGTTTAGCAGTAGCCAAATACATGCTTAATGCAAATTTCAACAATGATCAAATTCTCGGCGCTCTGCCAGGGCCTTCTCCTACCCCGCCTGGGCCGATCCGAGGACCTCACTAACCAACTCACTAACTAATCCAATTGCTTATAGCGACGGGCGGTGTGTACAAGGGGCAGGGACTTAATAAAAGCCAGCTTATGACTCTCACTTACTGGTAATTCCTCATTTTAAGATTAAATAATTGCAATCACAGATCCCTATCACGAACTGGTTTCAGCGTGCAACACGCACCTGTCCTTGAAAGATAGAGAGACGCTAATCCGTTCAGTGGAGCGCTAGTTCGGACCAGGACATCTGAGGCCATAACACACCTGTTATTGCTCGATCTCGCAATTGATCGGCAAAGGAAAGGGGTTATTAAAGCCTCTTGGGTACTGCTGAGGCCTACTCCTGACTGCTCCTGGTGCAATGTATGGGGTAATTAAACACTCTTGGGTAGTGTTATTGTTAAATTTACTGGTAATTTTATCAGTAATAAAATTGAATTTTGCAGAATGCTAACCATTACACAAAGGAACGCTTGTTGCGCTTGATTTTTTAATGAAAAAAAATAAAATACATGGAGAGGGATTAACTCTGCTTAATCATTTTTGGCGAATAGAATCCTTTTGCCATCTGATTTTTTTTGGAGACAGATGCACTTACATACATGTAATAATTTTTTTAACCAAATTTCAAACATTGTGTGGTTTATTACTTTTGAGAAGAATGTCTTTGGGTGTTCCACCATCCTGCATTGTAGAGTCTTCTGAACTGCTTTATGTGCGCTTGTTTTTTTTAAAAAAAAAAGGTATTTTGTCCGACATTTTCGATAAAATTTTGCGTTTTTTTGGGGTGGATTGTGAAGCCCGGGTGACGGGTGTGTAGTGTGTACTCGTGCATCAGTCAACTCCAGTCTGTGTCCGTTAGGCAATATATGGGTTACTGATGCAGCAGAGGTGGGGCCTTGGTCTTGGAATTTCAATTATTTAAAAAAATTTGAACATATTGTGTGGTTTATTATATTATAGAAGTATGTCTTTGGGTGGTCCACCGTCCTGCATTATAGAGTCTTCTGAACTGCTGTATATGCGCTTGTTTTTTCAAAAAAAGGTATTTTGTCAGACAAATTCGATAAGATTTTGCGTTTTTTTTGGGTGGATTGTGAAGCCCGGGTGATGGGTGTGTAGTGTGTACTCGTGCATCAGTCAACTCCAGTCTGTGTCCGTTAGGCAATATATGGGTTACTGATGCAGCAGAGGTGGGGCCTTGGTCTTGGAATTTCAATTGTTTAAAAAAATTGAACATATTGTGTGCTTTATTATATTATAGAAGAATGTCTTTGGGTGGTCCACCATCCTGCATTATAGAGTCTTCTGAACTGCTGTATATGCGCTTGTTTTAGCAAAAAGGTATTTTGTCAGACAATTTAAAAAAAAATTGCATTTTTTTGGGGTGGATTGTGAAGCCCGGGTGTGTACTCGTGCATCAGCCAACTCCAGGCTGTGTCTTTCAGGCAATCTATGGGTTACTGATGCAGCTGAGGTGGGGCCTGGGTCTAGGAATTTCAATTTAAAAAAAAAAAATTCAACAATTGTGTGGTTCATTATTTTTGAGAAGAAAGTCTTTGGGTGGTCCACCGTCCTGCCTTATAAAGTCTTCTGAAATGTTGAATATGCGCTTGTGCTTACAAAAAGTTGTAAATAAAAAAAAAATTATACAATTTTGTTGATTTTGGGGCGGATTGTGAAGCCCTGTGTGTACTGGTGCATCAGCCAACTCCAGGCTGTGTCCTTCAGGCAATAAATGGGTTCCTGATGCCGCAGAGGTGGGGCCTGGGTCTGGGAATTTAACATTTTTGGATTGCGGGTGCTACAAAAAAAGATGCACACACCCTAATCCGTTCAGTGGAGCGCACCTGCGGCCCCGGACATCTGAGGGCATAACACACCTGTTATTGCTCGATCTCAGGAGAAGGGGGGTTCATCATCGGGAGAAGAGAGTTGCAGGTTGCCCTTGAGTCAGCAAGGCGGTAGCACGGTTGGCAGTCAGCGTTGTGTGGCAGTAGTGGAAATTCTGGAGCCAAACGTGCCCGGGGGAGACCACCTGGTTCGCGGCAGCTTACCTTTCCGGGAGTTAGCGGGTTACCAGCACCGGTCGATGAAAGATAGAGACACGCTAATCCGTTCAGTGGAGCGCGCCTGCAGCCCCGGAAATCAGAGGGCATAACCCACCTGTTATTGCTCGATCTCGCAATTAATCGTGCAAAGGTAAGGGGTTATTAAAGCCTCTTGGGTACTGCTGAGGTCTACTCTTGACTGCTCCTGGTGCAATGTATGGGGTAATTAAACACTCTTGGGTAGTGTGTTTTTTTTTATTTACCGATAATTTTATCAGTAATAAAATTTAATTTTCCAGAATGCTAATAGTTACACAACGGAACGCTTGTTGCGTGTGATTTTTTAATGAAAATAAAAAAAAATTATAATAAATACGGACAGGGATTAACTCTACTTCATCATTTTGGGCCAAAAAAGTCCTTTGGTGATCTGATCTTTTGGAGACAGATGCGCTTACACACATATTGAATTAGTTTTTGTAAAAAAATTTCAAACATTGTGTGGTTTATTATTTTTGAGAAGAATGTCTTTGGGTGGTCGACCATCCTGCATTATAGAGTCTTGTGAACTGTTGGATATGCGCTTGTTCTTACACAAAGGTATTTCTTTAAAAATTTTCAAAAATTTTGTTGTTTTTTGGAGGGGATTGTGAAGCCCGAGTGTGTACTGGTGCATCAGCCAACTCCAGGCTGTTTCCTTCAGGCAATATATGGGTTCCTGATGCCGCAGAGGTGGGGCCTGGGTCTGGAAATTTCTAATTTTTGGATAGCGGGTGCTACCAATGAGAAATCTTTGACAAAAATGTCATATATTGTGTTGGTTTTTGGGGGGGGATTGCGAAGCCCTGGTGTGTACTCTTGCATCAGCCAACTCCAGGCTGTGTCATGCAGGCAATATATGGGTTACTGATGCCACAGGGGTGGGGCCTGGTTCTGGAAATTTCAAATTTTTGGATAGCGGGTGCTACCAATGAGAAATCTTTGACAAAAATTTCTCATTGTGTTGATTTTGGAGGGGGGATTGTGAAGCCCTGCTGTGTACTGGTTCATCAGCCAACTCCAGGCTGTGTCCTACAGGCAATATATGGGTTACTGATGCCGCAGAGGTGGGGCCTGGGTCTGGAAATTTCTAATTTTTGGATAGCGGGTGCTACCAATGAGAAATCTTTGTCAAAAATGTCATATATTGTGTTGTTTTTTTGGGGGGGATTGTGAAGCCCTGGTGTGTAGTGTACTAGTGCATCAGCCAACTCCACGCTGTGCCATTCAGCCACTAAATGGTCTCCTCTTGCTGCCAACATGTCCACGCTATGTCATTCAGTCACTATATGGTCTCCTGACACTGATGCCATCACCAGGCTCTGTCATTGTGCTGCTGTGCAGCAGTGATTCTAAGAGCGATGCCGGTAATCTGCATGCTATTCTGAATAACAGTATTATTTTTATTACCCCAGCACACTCCATATGCGTTTTAGGACACAGCAAAGTGTTCTATACCCCTATAGAGGCTGTATGTAGGCTAGAAATAGCCTTTTTTAACATCGATTTGCCGCGGATAAATTCGGATCGAAACAAACGCTAAAGTTCGCTCATCTCTAATTATAAACCTTCCATACACCATACCCACTGAATATAATACTACCACACATTGTACATTCTGAATATAATACCAACACTTACTGTACCCTCTGAATATAAATCTGCCACATACTGTACCCTCTGAATATAAATCTGGTGGTGTTGCTAGTGGATGATGGGGGTGCTAGGACTGGGGGGGGGTGCTGCTGGAGGATGATGAGGGTGCTACTGGCCATCCCCCCTGAAAGTCTCACCCCCATCATCCATCGGCAGGATCATCCTCCTGGCAGGAGCACCCCCATCATCCACCATCAGGATCTGCTGATGGAGGTGCTGCTGCTGGGGGGGTTTGCTGGTGGATGATGAGGGTGCTACTACCAGGGGGGGGAGCATTAGGTAGGCAGCAGTTCCCCCACTTAAGGTAGGTAGCAGTTCCCCCACATTAGGTAGGTAGCAGTTTCCCCACATTAGGTAGCATAGATTCCCCACATTTGGTACCAGTTACCGCACATTAGGTAGTAATTTCCCCACATTAGGTAGCACAGATTCCCCACATTAGGTAGCACAGATTCCACACATTAGGTAGCAGTTTTCCCACATTATGTAGCAGCTTTCGCACATTAGGTAGCAGTTTTCCAACATTAGGTAGCAGTTTCCCCACATTAGGTAGCAGTTTCCTCCATTAGGCCGCTGGTTCACTTGCATGTTCCCCACAATAGGTCAAAGTCTCCCCACATTAGATCGCTGTTCAAACAAACCCCCCCTCCCCCCACACAAAAAAAAAACACATACACACACAACACAGAGACACACACACACAGATAGATAGAGAGAGAGAGACACACACACACAGTCAGAGAGACACACACTCACAGACAGAGAGACACACACACACAGACAGTCACACACAGTCACACACACAGTCACACGCAGTCACACACACAGTCACACACACACAGAGTCACACACAGATAGCCACACACAGACAGAGATAGCGACAGACACACACACACAAACACACACACAGACAGAGAGACACACACTCACAGACAGAGAGAGAGACACACACACACGGAGAGTCACACACACACACACTCACACACACAGAGTCACACACAGACAGAGTCACACACAGACAGAGTCACACACACACAGAGTCACACACAGTCACACACACACACAGAGAGTCACACACAGTCACACACACAGACAGAGACACACAAACAGAGATAGAGTGAGACAGACACACACTCACTCACCCATCCAGCGCAGCGCTCCTTCTCTCTGGGCGCTCTACGAGTGACATCCTCCAGCGCGGCCCTGCGGAGGCACGTCGGGCCGGCGCAACAGAAGACGTGGGGGCGCAGGCCGGTCCACTGTGATGGTCCTACTAGTACGGACATAGCGCAAGTGAGGACGGGGGGGTGCTATTACAGAGACAGCGCAAGTGATGACAGGGGGGGGTTGCTAGTTCAGAGACAGCGCAAGTGATGACGGGGGGGGGGGGGGAGGGGGGTGCTGCTAGTACGGAGTCAGCGCAACTGAGGACCGGGGGCGTACCTGGTGTTACCCCATCAGGATGGTGTCACCCGGTGCGGGCCGCACCCCGGTCGCAACGCCACTGCTGTGTAGTTATCTGCAAGGAAGTGCCTGGATTTTCAAAGGCTGTTTATGGGGGATATGGGGGTTTTAAAACAAGTCCTGATGGAATGCCTTGGATGCCTAATAGAGTCATGGTAATTATATATAAATATGTATATATATATATATATATATATATATATATATATATATATATAATGGAAAAGGGAAGGAAATGAATCCAGCCAGCTCACCCCGCCCGGGAAGATGGAGCACAGATCTAGGTGCTGGACATCACCATAGCAAGCAGAAACACAAAAGGTAGGATCGAGCTCTTGATGCAAATAAAATCCGTTTATTCAAAGGACATGGACAGGAACACAGGAGGTTACGCGTTTCAAGTGCCAAGCGCTCTTAGTACTACACCATATAAAAGGGAAACATGGGTATATATAGGTGGAGCAATCTCATCCGAGTACAGGTGCTGTGGTCAGGTGGTAATAACTTCTTCCAAACTTCATGGTGGTCAGAAAATATGAAATACATCGGCAGATGGTATTGTAGCCAAGTTAAAAACCAATACATGTCAAAAGAATGGATTAAAACCAAAAACGTGTGGAGACAGTTGAGACAAATATAACATATTATCAAATATATACAGTAAAGGATATGTGTATAAAAAATATAGTTATGAACTCTATACACAAATATATGAAAAGCTTAAAAAAATACATATATGTATATGTGTAACACTACCAAGAAAAAAAGCATGTATCAATGGACAAGATAGGAAGGAGACCAAAAGTTAATGCTGGGCAGAAAAGGTATATAAGAGTAAAAAGATATGTACCCGGAATGCATGGGGTAAAACAAACGCAGTTCAAGCTGACGACAAAGCCAAATATATAGGTATATTTAAATATAGTTATATAAAAAATTGTCACTCAATAACGAAGTATAACATCCTGCCATTTGTTTACACGCAGCGGTACACGGGTAGAGAGTTTCAGAATTCAGAATATTTCTCTGTTCAACAATTTCTGCCTATGGTCTCCACCTCTCTTTGATGGATTAACTCTTTCGATAGCGGTAAATTGGAGGGAAGAAAAGCTGCCTTGGTGTACCTCAGCACAATGCTTAGATACTGCCGAAACATTTTTTTGAAAAGAAGTGTGGGATATGCGATAAATGCTTACAGAGTCCCACCTTCAATGGATTGGTTGCACAGCCTACATATTGTAAGCATGTGTGGTATTACAATTAATATATTATAAGAAAGAAACACGAGGGCACTCACGGTACTTTGTTCACAGCAGGCTTCTTTATTCAGGTAGCGGCTGAACACATGTTCTAGCGGGGTGCCAGGAGCAAGTGTGTGGGTTCGCCCCACATGCTCGCTCCTGGTGCCTCGCCAAGAACATGTGTTCAGCCGCTACCTGAATAAAGAAGCCTGCTGTGAACGAAGTACCATGAGTGCCCTCGTGTTTCTTTCTTATACTTTATTGAGATTGCCGTATCTCTATGCATGGGTTGTGCACCAGGTGAAGTCTATCACTGCAGGAGTTGCTGTTCCACTGCTGCATCAGTCTAGTACCCTTCTGTCCACTACCTACGATATTTACCAGTGCCAGCATCTGTACCTCAGTCAATGTGGACAATTAATGTATTGTTTGATGGAAAAAGTAGTGTTATTCGTAAAAGAAGTAAAAGATCTGGTAACGTTCATGACCTTGCAACAAATACATCGGTTGTGTCCACATCTGTACGAACCTGGATAGGATAACCATGTAGAAGTTGAAGGACGAGAACTAAAGAATAAACTGGGAGACACCTTTTGATCAATCGTGGGTGCTTGTTTTGCTATACATCTATAGCCTGATTTTTTAACACTCTGGAATTGAGGATCAGACAAGATCATGTGCATATGCGTATTAATAATTTTATAGATAGATGAAAAATCAGTACTGTAGGGGGTTGTAAATATGATAGGATTGAAAGCTATTTTAGATTTGTCAATCTCTGTTTTTTTCTTTTTCTGAATTTTTGGGGGGTTTTCAGTTTTTTGGGAACTGTGTAGTAAGTCCGATCGTTTTTTTCCAAAAACAATCATTTTGGCCCTATCGAGTGACCACTGGGGGTAATCCCTAAAGAGTAAATGTCTCTGTATGGATTCTGCCTCTTTAAAAAAATCAGAGACAGTTGTACAATTCCTACGTGCCCGTATCATCTCACCCACCGGCAGGTTCTTGATGACATGCGGTTGGTGACATGAGCGGGCACACAGGATTGAGTTAACTGATGTACTTTTACGAAAAGTAGTAGAAAGAATGCTTCTGCTGTCAGAATCTCCTCTTAAATTTAAATCCAAAAGTGAAACCAAGTGTTCATGGTGGGCAACTCTAAAACGTAAATTACAAGTGTTGGAATTCAGATATGAAGCAAAAATTGCCACGGGCGCCACACCGGGATCCCTTATAAATATGAGGTTGTGGATGTAGCGACCGTACCAGATCAACCTGTCAATGGATTATCTGAAGAGAACAAATATGAGGATTCCCACCGGCACATAAAAATATTAGCCAACGAGGAGGAAGGAGTTGATATCACCTGACCACAGCACCTGTGCTCGGATGAGATTGCTCCACCTATATATACCCATGTTTCACTTTTATATGGTGTATGACTAAGAGCGCTTGGGGCTTGAAACGAGTAACCTCCTGTGTTCTTGTCCATGTTCTTTGAATAAACAGGTTTTATTTGCATCAAGAGCTGGATCCTACCTTTTGTGTATATATATAATAAAAAAATTTATTTTTATCATTTTTGGCTGGATAATGAGAACAGACCCATACTCGCCAGCCATGCTCTGCCCCTAATGACATCATCATTAGGGGATTGGGCTACACCAGGCAGGACCAAGAAGGAGCTGAAGTCAGGGTGGTAAGTGATTGTCTTGCAACTATATACAGTATATACAGCCATCTATTGATGGCTGTACATACTGCTTACCCCAGAAAGAGTTAACCAGCACTGCTCAGCAGCACACGTTAACTCTAGCAATCCCATTGCTAGGCTGTCGCATGGTGATAAATTTTGTGATGTACAATTAGTATTATGTTAGAAAATATTTATTTTATAAAAAGATACATATATAATGCACATATGGAGTCTTTCACATGCAGGGTTGGACTTGCCTACCGAAATACCGGGAATTTTTCAGATAGGCCGTACGCCCTGTCAGCAAGCTGGGGCCGGCCCGGTGTTTTAACGTAAGGTTTGGAGGTTTGGCCACTTGATGCCAAACATTACTGTAGGCTGGCTCACAGTGGGCCACCCGGCTGTTTCGTTAAGAGGCCACCCACCATTCACTAGCACATAAGGTCCGAACATCACTATCAGGACCCTGTGCGCAGCAGCTGCTGTACAAACAAAGAAATCCCCTGTGCAGTCCTAGTGGTGGTCTTGGGAGCTTAGCTTCATTCTCTGTGTGTGGCGAAGTTAAGAGCTTTAAGCTTCCAGGCCCGCCACCAACACTGCTCTTTGAGCCCAGACTTGCTTGAGTGGTGGAGGCCACACAGGACATCTGCTTTCTGGTGTCAGCAGGGCGATGACATCATATCATCACACTGCCTTCACCTGAACTGACTGAGCGGCTCTGCATGAGTAAAGAGGAAGATAGGTGTTTTTTAAATACTGCAAAAGAGGTCAGATTAAGGGTTGGTTGGGGTGGGGGATGTAACTACCTATCTAATATGGGGAGGGGATAAGGGAAGGGTCAGCCTAACTACCTAGCTAATATGGAAAGGGGGGTGGGGACAGGCTATATAATATCTAATATGGAGGGAGGAGAGAAAATCAAACCTATATCTAACATAGAGGGGGGATTAGCCTATATACTATCTTATATATATGGGATCAGCCTATATACTTTGTAATATCAAAGGGGAGGGGGGGCTGGTCCGCCATCTATATATGGGGAGGGGAATCAGCCTATATACTATCTAATATGGATGGGGGGGGGGGGATCAGCCTATATACAATTTAATATGGAGGGGGGAATGACCAACCTATCTAATATCGAGGGGCCTTGCCTACCTATGGGGGGAAGGGCAACCTGTCTACCTTATATAAAGGGAGCTATCTACCTATGTAATATGGGATACCTACATAATAATTCAATAAAAGGGCTTCTTACCTTAGTAACCAAGGCCTTGCACCTAAAATAGGGGGCTCTGTCTAAATATCTAATACTAGGGCTCAACCTATTTACCTAATATTGTCAGTCTACCTAGACTCCATGGGGACTCTACTTAAGGGTCTGCTTAGTTAATAGGGGATGTTAGGGACTCTGCAAAGACAAGTTGTGGCTAGTAAAAGTTGTTATGAGGGCCTAGGCTGGATGGAAAAGAATGGAAAAGGGAACAATTCATCTTACTCCCTGTAAGTCACTGGATGTATATGCAGTCACTTATACAGTCAAAACAGCCTGTGTAGAGCTGGTATCTACCACAATATGGGCACTGTATGGCTAACATATTAGTTATATTTTCCTTCTTGTGTAGATGATGTGACAGTAGGGAAAAGTGTGATCGATTACTGCTTAATTTGCTACAGTGTTCGTGCACCAGAATTTTTCTGTAAGATGAGATGAGAGGTAATATAGTGTGTGGGCTGGTGGGGTCTATGTTCCAGGGTTGCTTTTTATTCCCAATCTGGCTCCTGGTCACATGGCCCTTGTGGCAGCTGCAGCTTAAACTTAAACAGTAAAAGTAGAAATAAAAATAAAATATATATGAATATGTATATATTGCATGGGCTTGTATAAGTAGTTATAGACTTTTGCCTTAAAATATAAGATCATGTACTAGAATGCTGTACCAAAATAAACATTCTGGTAAAGGATCTTATATTTTTAGGGAATAGTCACTTTTGGGACTTCTACTGCATTCCATCATTTATACAGTGGGGCACAAAGTATTTAGTCTGCCACCAATTGAGCAAGTTTTCCCACTTAAAAAGATGAGAGGCCTGTAATTTTCATCATGGGTATACCTCAACTATGAGAGACATAATGAGAAAAAAAAATCCATAAAATCATGTTAAAGAATTTATTTGCAAATTATGGTGGAAAATAAGTATATGGTCAATAACAAAAGTTCATCTCAATACTTTGTTATATACCCTTTGTTGGCAATGACAGAGGTCAAACGTTTTCTGTAAGTCTTCACAAGGTTTTCACACACTGTTGCTGGTATTTTGGCCCATTCCCCCATGCAGATCTCCTCTAGAGCAGTGATGTTTTGGGGCTGTTGCTGGGCAATACAGACTTTCAACTCCCTCCAAAGGTTTTCTATGGGGTTGAGATCTGAAGACTGGCTATGCCACTCCAGGACCTTGATAAGCTTCTTACAAAGCCACTCCTTTGTTGCCCGGGCGGTGTGTTTGGGATCTTTTGTCATGCTGAAAGACCCGGCCACATTTCATCATTAATGCCCTTGCTGATGGAAGGAGGTTTTCACTCAAAATCTCACGATACATGGCCCCATTCATCCTTTACACGGATCAGTAGTCCCGGTCCCTTAGCAGAAAAACAGCCCCAAAGCATGATGTTTCTACCCCATGCTTCACAGTAGGTATGGTGAATGCAACTCAGCATTCTTTCTCCTCCAAACATTACAAGTTGAATTTTTACCAAAGATTTCTACTTTGGTTTCATCTGACCATATGACATTCTCCCATTCCTCTTCTGGATCATCCAAATGCTCTCTAGCAAGCTTCAGACGGGCCCGGACATGTACTGGCTTAAGCAGGGGGACACGTCTGGCACTGCATGATTTGAGTCCCTGGTGGCGTAGTGTGTTACTGATGGTATCCTTTGTTACTTTGGTCCCAGCTCTCTGCAGGTCATTCACTAGGTCCCCTGTGTGGTTCTGGCATTTTTTCTCACCGTTCTTGTGATTATTTTGACACCACGGGATGAAATCTTGTGTGAAGCCCCAGATCGAGGGAGATTATCAGTGGTCTTGTATGTCTTTCATTTTCTATTAAAGGGGTATTCCAGGCAAAAACTTATATATATATATATATATATATATATATATATATATATATATCAACTGGCTCCGGAAAGTTAAACAGATTTGTAAATTACTTCTATTAAAAAATCTTAATCCTTCCAATAGTTACTAGCTTCTGAAGTTTTCTGTCTAACTGCTCAATGATGATGTCACGTCCCGGGAGCTGTGCATGATGGGAGAATATCCCTTGCATGATGGGAAAATATCCCCATAGCAGCTGGACAGCTCCCGGGATGTGAGTCATCAGAAAGCAGTTAGACAGAAAACAGCAACTCAACTTCAGAAGCTAAAAACTATTGGAAGGATTAAGATTTTTTAATAGAAGTAATTTACAAATCTGTTTAACTTTCTGGAGCCAGTTGACATATAAAAAAAAGTTTTTGCCTGGAATACCCCTTTAATTGCTCCCACAGTTGATTTCTTTCCACCAAGCTGCTTGCCTATTGCAGATTTAGTCCTCCCAGCCTGGTGCAGGTCTACAATTTTGTTTCTGGTGTCCTTTGACAGCTCTTTGGTCTTGGCGATAGTGGAGTTTGGAGTGTGACTGTTTGAGATTGTGGACAGGGGTCTTTTATATTGATACCAAGTTCAAACATGTGCCATTAATACAGGTATCGAGTGGAGGACAGAGGAGACTCTTAAAGAAGAAGTTACAGGTCTGTGAGGGCCAGAAATCTTCCTTGTTTGTATGTGACCAAATACTTATCTTCCACCATAATTTGCTAATAAATTCTTTAAAAATCAGACAATGTGATTTTATGGATTATTTTTTTCTCATTATGGCTCTCATAGTTGAGGTATACCTATGATGAAAATTACAGGACTCTCTCATCTTTTTAAATGGGAGAACTTGCACAATTGTTGGCTGACTAAATGCTTTTTTGCCACACTGTACGTTGGATTTCTATTTTTACTGTACAAATTCATACTGGGGCTGTCATAACGGCCATGTGACAGACTCCAGAAATATTTTTTAACGTAAGACTGGTTATACATCACAAAATTTATCACCGCAGTTAAGACCAAGGTCAGTGTTCACTCTCTATTTCTTTCCACATTTTGCAGGTAGTATAGGGTACACAACCTTAATCGACACTAGGACTTGTTTGGCCTCAACTAATTTTCTAATAACCACCTACTCCTTTTCTAAGAAAAACTAATACATGCTCCCTCCTGATAAGTATTGCTAAGGAAAATTATATACACAGGGACCTGTGACATTGTCATTTATCGTCATAAAATGCAACACAAACACATATTTGGTCATTTTAAGATGTCACATGACCCTAAATTCATGACATTGTTCCACCATCCCACCTTTGTTTGTGTATAGAAAAATAA
Source organism: Hyla sarda (assembly GCF_029499605.1). NCBI lineage: Eukaryota > Metazoa > Chordata > Amphibia > Anura > Hylidae > Hyla > Hyla sarda. Next base: position 42,220,374 of record NC_079197.1, on the reverse strand, counting down.
TGTCATTAAATGATATACTTATAAAGAGTGACATAAGTCAAAAACAAATGGATAAACAAACTTTTCAGCAACTTGTACTTGTTTGAATTGTCAACACTGTAACAGTATAATTAACTTTGATTGTATCCACCAAGCGAAATAGGGATAAATAATTTAAGTGGAAGGCATTCTAACATGCTTCAACAAAATAGAAGTAGTCCATCAAAATTTCCAGATATTTTAAAGCCATGGAAAAAAAAATTCCGGGAGAAAATGGAGATTTTCAGAAAAGTTTAGAAATCATGCAGAGTGGAATCATTTTACAAAACAAAAATCATTTTGTTACACTTAAAACAAATAATGCAGTGTATAAGTATTTTGATTTAAATAAAACTACAACTCAATTGGTAAATAATAAACTAAATTAGCTTTTTGTACTTGCTTCATTTTTCGCTACAATTTTTTGCAACAAATGGAACACGCTTGATAGTATAGTTTAACATTGGAGTGGTCCTTTAAGAAATTACAGAAAAACAAAAAGAAACAAACAAAAGAAAACCAAACTAATTTAAGACACAAAAGATACATGACATTTAATCTGCTCATTTTCTGAACTACTATCAAATAGGGATATTAGAGAACCCCTCAGATATCTTTTATGGAAGTCTTAATGTTATATAGTTTGAATACTGTGTTATAAACATATTATTTATAATTATAAAAGATCATATCACATAATTTCCGTACATTATAAAAATAACATATTCCATACTTCCATACTCTGGAGATCATGTTTAGTAACCTGTCAGTTCTATTTGCTGTAACTTCCCTCGAGCTGATTGTGGTTGTCAAACTTATAAAATTACCTTTTACATTTCTGATCCAAGTGTCAAGGAGGTGGAGCCAAGCTGCTCACGTGCCACACCCTTGCTCAACCTCACCTCCCACCTCCTTTGTTTCTTCTATCTGCTGCACGCGTGGCTTCTGCTACATATGTGGTTGACCTGTGTATTAATCATACAGTGGGGGAAACAGCGGAGAGAGGTGGGGTGGCCCCTGGCATTGTGGAACCCTGGCCACACCTCTCCAACTGTTCCTGCCTGTGGAAAAAAGTGAATTTTGCAGGACAAGCAGGATAAGGGAGACAGTTTTTGTGGAAACATCGGTGTGCATATTTTCAGAATCAAAAAGAACAAAGTTTATTGAAAACCACATATGGCATCAAACTGTGCAAAAAACCTGGGACACAGCACAGAAAGGTAAGGTAGCAGAGAAATATAAACATTAGAAACAAAATCGGCATACAGACAAGAACGGAGTATGTGGGTCAAAATGGAGAGCTCAGGGGGGAAGGTACATGAGAAAGAGATAAGGTACAGATCTAATTAATACAAAGAGAGGGAATACCGGACATTGGGGCAATATGGGGAGGATATCCATGGGGTCCACACTTTCTTGAACCGTTCAACAACATCGTCCCTCATAGCGTTAAGCTTCTCAGAGAGCATAATTGTGTTAACTCTACTAATAACTCTCTCCACAGACAAGGAGGACTGTTTCCAACTAGCTGCAATGTGAAAACGGGCGGTTAACAAGATGGACTGCACTAAGCGGAAAATTCTGTTCGGAATCCTGGAGGGACGTGCACCTAGCAGACAAAAAGCTGGTTGATATGGACAGTGGAATGAGAAGACCTCTCTAAGCAGTGCCAAAACAGACTCCCAAAATTGTTTAACAACAGGGCAGCCCCACCAGGTATGGAACATGGTACCTCGGAACGAGCAACCCAGAAAGAAGAGGGGAGAAGAGGAGGCAAACATTGCATGCAAATGACAGGGTACATAATAGTCTCTGTGAAGCACCTTCAAGGAGGTTTCCATTAAGGACACCTGCCAACTGCCTTTACTAACAGTTTCACAACATTCTTGCCATTTGTTTGGAGAGAGAGTGATGTGAAAATCGTTTTCCCATTGCAGCATAAAGGGCAATTTACAGTCTCTGGGAGGGGAGTTAAGCATAGCATTGATTATAGAGAGTAAACCAGAATGAAAGGGAGTGTAGAGAGGAATAGATTCAAAAGAGGACCTATAGACCTCTCTAGAGGGAGGAGATCAGACTAGGGGGGTGGAGGGGAAACCACAACTTAAAGGCGTCCAATGTTAGCAGGCACTTATTAGTGAGAAAATCATTAAGGCATTGTAACATGTTGGAGTGCCACCAAAAAAGGAGAAAGGCTGAAGACCAGGGGAGAAAGAAGGTTAAGGAAAAGAGGAGCGAGGGGTGAAGCTCCAGATTGCAGAGAATACTTGAATCAAACCATTCGCCAGAGCAAGAGAGAATAAATAGTAAGCAAAGCAGGTGAGGGGAGCAGATGAGAAACCGGAGAAGGACAGCAGAAAAGGGCGGATGGAGAGTAAGGGTTAAGTAGAGAGCTTTCTAGTTGGACCCATAGAGGTGTACCAGATGGGGCATGAAACAACATTAGTTGGGCTAGCCTAGCTGCGTAGTAATATTTGGAGAAGTTAAGGACCGAGAGACAACCCAGACATTGGGTTTGGGAATGCGGGGAGCCTTGTTCCGCCATATAAACTTAAATACATCCAGTTGAAGGGCATGGAGATCAGCGGGAGGGACAGGTATGGGAAGGGTATGGAACAGGTACAAGAGGCGGGGTAAAACTTCCATTTTAACAGTCTGGACCCTCCCAGTACCATCATAAACTGTAGAAATGTGAAAGGGAGGGGCATTATTGAGTCAAATTGCAACCCCCTGGGATTTAGAGTGAAAAGAAGATAAAAACACTCTAGAATAATTGGGGTGAAGGTGTGAAGGGAAGGATGAGGGAGTAAAATAGATCTCCTGGATACAGATTATACCAGGACGGTGACGAACATAATCCCAAAAGGCCTTGCAGCGTTTGGGGGGGGGGGGTAATTAAATCCCCTCACATTATGGGACAATATGTTACACATAATAAACAATAATCATGAGGCAAAGTATGATGTATGATACCCGTTCCTATTAGGGAGCAGAGCCCCGGTGACCATAGTACAGCTAGAGACAAAGCAATATGCCCACATTAAGGAGGTATGCCTGAAACAAAACATGAGAAAACAAAAAATACTGCAAAACATGGAAAGCTGAGGCACACAACAGGACAGCCTGGCCTCCAACTTCCATCTTGACTTCAGGGCGGGGGGGAGGACAAGAAGTCCAGCCACTACCAGCCCTGAGCAATGAGAGCGGGAGCTGAAAAAAAAACAAAAAGTCAGTAAACAGTGGAGAACAAAAGCATGAGGAGAGTCCAGGTATGGAATCAGGGTGCCTGATCCTCTACAGGTGGCAGGGCCTCCAGGCGATGAGCAGTCTTGGGGACTGTATGAGAGGGGTGTGAGGACATCTGTGGCAGGGGAGCTGTCTTGGACCAGGATATATTCTCCTTCAGCAGGGCTTCTTGGGCAGTGGCCAGAGAGCGCACAGTAGAGGAGCGGGAGCCATATTGAAAAGATAAGGAAAAAGGGAAGCCCCACCAGTATTTAATGTGTTCTCGATGAAGAGCCAGAGTAATGGGGCGCAAGGTGCGTCGCCACTCCAGCGTAGAAGATGCTAGGTCAGAATAGAGGGGAACCTCAGATGGCAGATCAGACAATGTAGCAAGATTCCTAGTGGCAGCTAGGAGTGAATTCCGGACCTCAGCATAATGTAATTTAAGCACCACATCCCGAGGGACATCTGGGATTCTAGGCCGGGTAAGAGCCCGATGAACCTTGTCCATGCGGAGCAGTTCAGAGTCGGTCTGGGGGAGAAGAGCTCAGAACAAGGAGGTGATGGTCCCCTTAAGGTCAGTAACAGACTCCAGGAGGCCAGAACCCGCAAGTTGGCCCTGCGTGAGCAGTTCTCTAAGTTCTCGAGTTTGAGGGCCTCCAGTTTATCAGCATGAGAGTGGATATCATGGCGGTCAGCTTCCAGCGTCAGCGTCCACAAGTTCATCCAACTTATTTTCATTGTCCGCCACCCTCTGGCCCAAAGCTTGAATTTGCTGGGTGAAGTCACTCACCACTTTGTGGAGCTCATCCCTGAATAGCTGCTTGATACTCTGGTACATTTCGACTGGAGTGAGTTGCGAGGGAGCTGCTCGGAGGGCTGCTCGGAGTGTGAGGGACAAGCAGGCACAATCTTGGGCGCTGGTGAGAAATGAAAGAGCTCAGGGATAGACTGTGATAAGCTGCGGATAAACTTCTGTTTGTTCCTCCGGGTTGACCTGGACATCTTGGGCCACCAAATGGTAATGTTCCGGAGCTTTTGGAGCCCGACAGGCACTGAAAGGAGCCTATGAAAGTATGGCCGGCATGGAGCTCTTATCACCTGCGTCCGCACTTTGGAGCTGCGCGCATGCGTTCTGTGGGCATAGTTTTGTAGGGTATTTTCAAGTAACAGTTGGGCTTTAACATACCTTACATTTATCCTGAAAATTATATAATTTTTTGACAGCATTTCGATTGCATTTTCACTTCTTAGGCGCACTGCCAGGGGCACATGTAGTGGTGTAATTGGGGAATATATAAATATATATATATATATATATATATATATATATATATATATATATAGCATAAACAAGAACAAATGCACACCTGCACTCACCGCAAGGGTACCGCATCTCCGACCTCACTCGTACGGGGTCTCCAACCAACGCCTGGGCATATCAGATGTAGAGCGCTCAGAAGTGATTGCGTGAAACCGCCGTCAGTCGCCTCTTCTGAGCGCTCCGCATCTGATATGCCCAGGTGTTGGTTGGAGACCCTGTACGAGTGAGGTCGGAGATGCGGTACCCTTGCGGTGAGTGCAGGTGGGCATTTGTTCTTGTTTATGCTATGCTTTGACTTTGGTCTATTTCACCTAGCACCACCGATGGGACCTACCTGTATAAGTTTTCCTGTCTGAGGTATACCTCCAACATGTATCCTTTGAAACACTAGACCCTATAGTTGCTAGCGGTGCCACTTGTTTCTTTCTTTGAGATCGATATATATATATATATTTTTTTTTTTTATTAACACTAAAACTTTTTCTACTCACATAAAAGGTCCAATACCACCATGCATGTCTAAATACAGGCAGGAATCTTCCCCCCCAAAAAGGAAAATAATTTTTGGGCCGCTTTCTCAAGCACAAACAATTCAACAACGGGTATGTGTTGCTATCACTTTGACATTAATAATGCTGTCTTGGCGTTACAGAGTTTAAAAGGGATTGGATACTGTTGTAGGAGAACTAAGAGTACTATACACAACATAACTGGCTATTGGGGCATTTCAGAATTTAAATTAATCTCTGAATCTAAATCAAAACTCTCAATCCAATTTAATAGAGTCCAATTTTCGCCTGGCAGAAAACTTTCACAAGCCAATATCTGTTCACCTTGGGAAAGGGGGACTCAGCAACCTACTCTCACCTCCAAATCCCAATTAGTCTTTATTGTTTTATTGTTGAATGACATTCTGCTTATAGCCACCAAATCTTAATACCCAAGTACCTCTAAGGTACTTGGCTTGATCATGTGCACATAGAAAAGAAAAAGGGAGAGCATTATAAGGTATGATCAGGTGACCAACCAGTGAATAGAAATCCACACTTACAGATGCACCAATATGACTACCCCTGTTGTCCTGTATTGCTTGTCACCAATACTCATAGGTGTCTTTTTATTATATAGCTATATACAAGGCCAGAAATGATTGCATCTGGAATGCATTATGTGCCATATGCGGAATTTGGAATGCACAACATAGGAGTGAGGTGGAACATGTACACTAGCTGCTTCCAGGTGCTAAATGACAGCTCAGGCCAGCTGGTCAGGCATTAATAGAGAGAAGGTATATTCAAAGCAATTTCTCCTTACTTCCGTTTTTATGTTTGTTTTACTTGTGAAAAGGAATGCCTTGGATTAGTTTTGTATATTGTAGCATCGGCATTCCAATCATCCTGGCAGGAACAGAAGCTGGGTTACCTTTGGCTCACATCCGGCAGTCTATAAGTGATTACAGTGCAGTTTCATCCAGTGACTCACAGGTAATGTATTCTCTGATCTGAGGCATTTGCTTTCTCTTTCCTTCTTCATCTGGCCCAGACCACCATGGTTATTTCTTCCAGCCATGGTTCATCTATGCAGAACCTACCAATTAAACATCTTAGACTCCGTACTTTGTCAGCAGCACTGTCAGATTTTTCCCCACCTATAGTGCTCCCAATGATAAAAATTCTCCCCTTGTGTCCACACAGTAAATAAGGTATGTATGAATTGGTGGTTTGGGGAGGAGAAGGTAAGTCTCCAATTCGGTAAATAGGTTGCTTTAGAAATGTGCTCCCTGTATATAGTATAGTATATAGTTTTCCCCAATAGTTAGTTTCCTCCAGTATATAATATCCCCCTGTAAGTGATTTGCTTCCTGTAAGTAGGTAGTTTGCTCCCAGTATGTAGTTTCCTATGTAGGTTAAATCCTTATAGGTAATGTGCCCCCCTTTATGTAGGACTCCCTATAGATAGTTTGCCCCTTTTTAGTAGGACTCCAAATTATTGGTAGTTTGCCTCATTAAGGTAGCATCCCCTATAAATAGTTTGCCACCTCCTTCCTCCATTCACTTAAAGGGGTAATCCGGTGGAAAACTCAACTGGTGCCAGAAAGTTAAACAGATTTGTAAATGACTTCTATTAAAAAATCTTTACCCTTACAGTACTTTTTAGCAGCTGTATGCTACAGGAAATTCTATACTTTTTGAATTTCTTTTTTGTCTTGTCCACAGTGCTCTCTGCTGACACCTGCTGCCCGTATCAGGAACTGTCCAGGGCAGGAGAAAATCCCCATTGCAAACCTATGCTGCTCTGGACAGTTCCTGACATGAGTAGCAGGTGTCAGCAAAGAGCACTGTGGACACAACAAAAAAGAAATTCAAAAAGCATAGAATTTCCTCTGTAGCAAAGATCTGCTAAAACGTACTGGAAGGGTAAAGATTTTTTTAATAGAATTCATTTGCAAATCTGCTTAACTTTAAGGCACCAGTTGATTTAAAAAAAAAATTTCCACCGAAGAACCCCTTTAAAGGGGTTGTCCACCATAAGGTGATTTTAGTACATACCTGGCAGACAGTAATGGACATGCTTAGGAAGGATCTGCGCTTGTCTTGGGGCTAAAATGGCTATGTTGTGAGATTACCTTAAAGGACATGTCCGGTGCTCACTTTTCTTATTGTATCCGTTCCGGGCTGCAAAAAAAAAGAAAATAAGCTTTCTCTTGCCTGCCTACGCTCCCCCGGTGCTCCGGTACAGGCGTTCGGTCCCCGGGCTGTATTCTTCTTACTTCATGTTAGCCCGGAACGTCACACGGAGCTTCAGCCTATCACTGGCTGAGGCGGGACATCGCTGCAGCCAGTGATAGGCTGAAGATCCGTGTGATGTGCCGGGCTAACAGGAAGTAAGAAGAATACAGCCCGGGGACCGAACACCTGTACCGAAGCACTGGGGGAGCCTAGACAGGTAAGAGAAAATTTGTTTTCTTTTATTTTTCAGCCCGGAACGGATAAAATAAGAAAAGTGAGCACCGGACATCTCCTTTAACACTGTGGCTAGCTGTTTGTGAACTGGTATTTCCTGTTTGACTTTTTTTTCTTTTTTTTTTTTACTACAAATCCCACAATTGCATCTTCCTCCCTCCCACACATCAGCTAGCCCACCAATTGAAACATAAATGAGCTGCATCCATTAAAAAGACCCGTGGTTTTCAATCAGGGTCCCTACAGCTGTTGCATTAGTTGCAGATTGATCTCTCTCCCACCAAGCGATCACTCCACCCATTGAAGCAGACAGGCTCCCTGTCATCAGCTGATTAGTGAGTCAGGTCTTGGCCGCATTGCAAGCTGGGAAAAATCTGAGACAACAGTTATTTTGTATGCTGATAAAAATAAATATTGGAGTGAAAATCACAGAAGAATTGTGAGAAAACCTTCACACACAGGTACAGACACTATATTATGAACTACACTAACTTTACAGCCCCTGTAGAATAGTCAAATAAAAAAAAAATCCTGGAATACCCCTTTAAGGCCAGGCTGCAGAGTACACACTGAAAATCACTTAATGCATTGTGTGGTGATGCACGCGAAAGTTATAGGAACTCCCGACCTCTGGTAACCCTAAATGACAATAGAGACCAGAGGCGCTGTCTGGGCGTCAGTTTAACTGTAAAGACATCCTTAGGACATGCTTACAGCTAAAAACGGTGCAAAGCCAAAATAATTTTTTACATTTCTTCTGCGTTTCTGGAAGGGGATCCCTCCAGAATATACATTATGGGGGAGATTTATCAAAACCTGTCCAGAGTAAAAGTTGCTGAGTTGCTGAGTTGCCCATAGAAACTAATAAGAACACTTCATTGTTAACAAATTGCAATGGTTATCAATTGCAATGCCATAAAATAATTGATAAATGCAAGCACCACTGAGTGACATTTACAAAGGGAATTGCTGCCATGTAACTGTGTGATCTGTGCTCTCCAAGACTTATAGGCTCTATAGGGGAATACAGGGCACATTATGCTCTGCCAAAATCTGATATCTCTATAGACCAGCCCTAGCCCTAAATAATAATAAATATATAAACTAAATAACACTCACATTGACTAAATATTACCATTATACTGTGACTAGGTTGGTTTTGGGCCACACTTGGGAGCAGAGTCTAAGTATTTCCCTGTGTTTTACCTTTTATCCCACTCCAGAATGTGGAAGCTGAACTTCTGCTGCAGGGGAGATACCAGGTTACTTGGTTAAGTGGCAGCTGGTCAAGCAGGCCAGAACGCCTGGATGCCAAGCTCTAGGGATAATTGTCTAAGTTTCCTTTATGAGATTAACAGGAGGCCCTGCCTTAATCTTGTGGCCTACGTCCCTGAAATCATTTTTAAGGACACTCCACCTACCCCTTACTTTGTCATTGGTGGCAATATGTACCATGAGTGCTGGGTCCTCTCCAGCCCCACCCAGCAAACTGTCAACCCGATCCGCGATGTGCTGAACTCGAGCGCAGGAAGACAACACACTGTTTGGCAACCCCGGTCTTTGTGACAGATCGCCCTGTCTGTCCCCCTAATAATTGAGTCCCCAACTACCAGTACCTGTCTGGCCTGCCCTGCACTCCTTCCTCCCTCCTTACTGGAGCAGACATCCCCTAGCATCAGAGGCAGAGTCCTGCTGCAGTACTGCTAGCTCTGAAATGGCATCCCCCTCATCTGCCAACCGGGCAAACTTGTTGGGGTGTTCCAGATCAGGACTAGCTTCCCTGCCATTTTTCCCTCTACCCCGTTTTCTGACTGTAACCCAACTAGCTGCCTGACTGTCCTGCACCTCCATCCCACTATCCTCCCCAACCTCTACCCCAGGGAGTACTTGCTCAATGAGCAGGAGACTCCTCTCCAAGTTCTCAATGCATCTCAGTGTTGCCAGTTGCTCCTCTAGATCCCAGATCTGGGCTTCCAAATGAACAACTTGCACACATCTCTCCCCCTGGCAATCGGCGACGCTGCCCGTTCTCTCCCCCTGACTATCGGTGCCGGCGCCGATAGCCAGGGGGTGAGAAGCGGTGCCGGCAATGGGGCAGCTGCGCCGACACACAGGTGGAGAGAAGGGGCAGCAGCACCCATTGCCGGCGCCGCTGCCCCGTTACCTCCCCCATCCCCGGTTGCATAATTACCTGTTGCCGGGGTCGGGTCCGCGCTGCTTCAGGCCTCCGGTGTGCGTCCAGGCAGGTAATTATGCAACCGGGGATGGGGGGAGGCAACGGGGCAGCGGCGCTGGCAATGGGTGCCGCTGCCCCTTCTCTCCCCCTGTCTGTCGGCGCCGCTGCCCCATTGTCGGGGCCGCTTCTCTCCCCCTGGCTATCGGCGCCGGCAATGAGGCGCCGGCACCGATAGTCAGAGGGAGAGAACGGGCAGCGACGGCCTCTCTCCCCCTGCCTTTCCTGGGGGTGTATCGGGGTATACACGCGCACACACACGCACCCTCATTTTACCATGGATATTTGGGTAAAAAAAATGTTTTACCCAAATATCCTTGGTAAAATGAGGGTGCGTGTTATAGGCCGGTGCGTGGTATACCCCGATAAATACGGTACTTTCTTTTATAGTTACAAGATAACACCTCTCTTTTCCACTGCCTGAAAGTGAATGCAATTCATGTATTGTTTGTTTATAATAATCAAGTAAATTATCTTTTATTATTCATCAGTTGTTGTACCATTAAAATAATTATTATTGGTGTCAAGATTGATAAATGTAAATGGTGCTCACAGTGTAATTTATATTTGGCATTGCTGCCCGACACACAGCAAGGTCATGTTGTAGGCAGTGTTCTCTAGAAGTCATTAGCAAATACAGGGCACATAATGCTGTACCTGAATCTTGATATTTGATTAAATTATGCCACAACTCCATTATGGGTGAAGGTCTGAATTTCAGGTGGCCAACAAAGGTGGAAGGCTCAGTTCAAAGTTTTTTGCCAAAGGGTAGATCCTATCATCTCTATCAACCAACTCTGCAGGGACAGTGAATATAGTCTTATTCAAGCAAATGTGCTTGGCAGGTAGACATTAATGGAGCTTTACACAAAAAAAAAAACTATAAAGAAGCCATTTTATTCTGGGCTTTGGTGAGAATTACAGTAGTCCAAAAACCACCGATCAGGAATGACGGCATCTTAGCATTATGCCATCACTTCTTCTGGTGGGGAACACTTTTAAGGGTAAAATAAGACAGTTCTGTCTATAGAGCTGAAGGTTTGTTTTTCTATACTGCCCAGTTAGTGTAAAAATAGATCTAGTACCTATATTCCCTAGGAACTTTTAGTGGATTTTCTATATTATTTTGACTGGCCTCGGATCATAGCTTTGCATGGATATGGATATATCCCATTTGACTTGCACGCTTTGCCTATTTTGTTAACATGACTCATCCTTCTTTTACACTGAAAAATAATAAAGTACTTTGAATTGGCAATGTAACATTTTGACCCAACACTTGGCGGGAATGTGATTTCTTTAGTTAAAAAGGTACTTTATGAAGACAGATGTATTAATGAATAACGTAATTTGCTACTGAAATTTAGAACAATACACTTAACCCTTTCAATTCCTTATACCTTAGTTTAAAGGGTTATGCTGGCTTTGTACATCTTTTCCCCTATCCAAAGGATAGGGGATAAGATGAATTATCGTAGGGGTCTCACTGCTAGTGACCCCCGCAATCTCGGTGCAGCCCCCGACATTCTGTGCTGGGCGATGCCTATGAGATGGGGGCGTGACTTGATGGCCACACCCCCTGGTGATGCCACACTACGCCCACTCCATTCATGTCTATAGGGGAGGCGTGAAGGCCGTCACTTCCCCGTCTCGGAGGCAGTGCCCGTCACAAAATTCCAGGGGCTGCATCGAATTCGCGGGGGTCCCCGGCAGCGAGACCCCTGCGATCATACATCTTATCTCCTATACTTTGGATAGGGGATAAGATGTATAAAGCCGGACTACCCCTTTAATTTGTGGCATACTCAACGCATGCTGTATATCTTCTTCTTGTGAAAATGACATGTATTTTAAGTTTGTAATGTTGAAAGCATAGGATCATTTATAGAAATGTGTTCAGACTCTTTGTTATCTTTTTGGCTCTAAATTTGTTAAACAGCACATTTTTATTCATGCTGTACTTTTACAGCACTGACCATTAACATCAGGCATCCAGCCCAATAAATGTACATCAGGGGGTGCCAAGGTGGTGCCAAGGTGGCAAAGACACATTTACTTTGACCCTCTGAAAACATTCCCTGTAAATAACTCCCATACTTGAAAATATTAATGTTCTTATGGTAAATAAAAAACAATGACCCATAGACAGTTAATACATAGTTACTGGGGCACTCACTGTGTGAATCGTCCAAGGTTACCTCCACCAGCCACACTGTAGTAAGGTGGATGAACATATTCACAGGATAGCCCATTATGAGCTGATCCTCAGGGGGGGGGTAATTGTTTGTAGTGGTTACTCTGAGTAACCTTGGATTCCATTCAAGGGAAGGCTTCCAACTCCTGTACGTTGTTTATTCTTGGTCCTATGGCAGTGCCGATCACTTGATCAGTGGGGGTTCTGGGAGGCAGCAACACACTGATCAACTATTGATGGTCTATCCTATAGACAGGTTATCAATACTTTTTAACGATTTTAAAACAATTATGGCAAAACTGCTGCCTTTTTTCGCAATTTCAGGTAAGAAAAAATGAATGTAACAATAACAAAACAAATTAGTTAGTAAGATTCAAAAAAAGACAAGAGTCCATTGAGTTCAACCTAAAGCCCTACTGTGTTTCTCCAGAAGAAAGCAAAAAAAAAACATGAGGCTGATGCCAATTGTCCCATAACAGAGGAAAAAATTCCTTCCCGACTGCAATATGGCATCAAAATAAATTCCTCATCGTTCATCATCGTTCTATCCACATAAATTTAGTATCCACAACCTGTAATATTAAATTTTTTAAGAAAAACATCTAGGCCCCCCTTGAACTTATTTATTGAGTCAGACATCACAACATCATGTTGTTGAGAGTTCTATAGTCTCACTGCTCCCCAGAGACTTTCCAATCAGTATATCAGCTAGAACAGCAACTCTTAAAGGGACAGTGACTAACTGTGTAAAACATTTCACCTATTCCTGTGCTAAAGAGACCTTGCTTTAATTGCATTTGCACAGAATGTTTAGTAAAGCTTCAGGGTTTTTTTAAGTGTCCGGATATCTCATTCCTACACTCCACACTACAAAGACTCCTTGGGCTCGGAGGCAATCATCAGGATACCAAGACCACCCTGCCACATGACATCCCCATCTTTATTTCCAAGCAACCACTACCCAAAGCTAAACTGCACTACAACCTTCCCTGTGTTTACAATGTCAGCATAAATGTCAGGTTGTACTCATTTATGTTTGGATCCCACAATAGCAAATGTCCTGGCACCAGAGACCATCCACATATGGGACTTAGACACGGTAATCACTCCTCTTATGGCTTCAATTAGGCTTTTTTCATACTGCCATTAGTACATGGCAGTGTGACGGCCGTCGGGAGAGACGGGCAGAATAGCGGAAGAAAAATAATAGTAAATGGGAACCGTCGGGACCCATTGTTTCCCATTGCTCCCCGTCATAAGAATGGCCATTAAAGTCAGGAAAGAAAAAAAAAGAGACTTTGAAGGCCGTTCTCGATGGGGAGCAACGGCAGTGTGAAAGGGGCCTTACAGAAATGTCCTTTCTGTGGTGATCATGTAAAAAGCACAAATATGATCCACACATAATCAGTACAGCACTCCAACGGTCAAGTTCTTCTTATATCAGTAGAAAATCTGTATTTCATAAATTTTTGTGAAAACAGCAGCAGGAGAGCAGAAGGGTGCATGAGCATGGGGGAGTAGCAGGCCACAGCCATATCGGGCATCTTGCACTTCGTCAGGCCCTCCAGGGCCAGAGGGCATAATACAAAGATCTTTCTAAGTGGGTTTAGTAAGATGTAGGCAGGCAGACAGTACAGTACAATGAGGACCAAGATGACCATGGCTGTGAAGCAGTGCCGCAGGCTGCCTCCGGGTGTACCCAGGAAGTGGCACATGCGCAGATGTAGGTAGAAGGAAGCGAGCAGGCATACGGAGGGTTATGAATATTTTATTAGCCAGGCAAGTGAGGAACCAGCAACCATGACATCAGCGTGCTCATGAAGGCTTGTGAGCGCCACCTGTGTACCAAGCTGCTAATTTACATAAACGCAAAAAGGACAATGGTTGAATGGAGGAACGGATCGCCTTGTGGTAAGTATAATTTTAATCATTGTCACCCGCACTACAAGCCTGTACCAACAGCTTAGTGTGGGTGACACTGATGACAGATTCCCTTTAAGTGCTCTAATAATCCAATCATACCTGAGTATCACAAACAGACATAGTAAAATAGAAAATCCAGTGATTGTAATGTGCTTAAAAACTAATTTTACAGTTCTTATTTTATATGCTTAGGTATAAAAAAGATTCTCAGCATAAATCCATAGCTTATGTTGTGACCATTGGGTCAAAATGTGAATAAAACACCAGTAATAACATCCATATCCTAATATTGTGCATCTAGCAAATGCGAGCAACACCACCTAGTGTTGGCATATAGTGTGAACATAGTAATATTAAAAGCACAGATGACCATCCATTATCAACTTTAGGTAAAAAGGCAGTAATAACACCTTTACACTATAGATAAGCTTCAGATAACAAAGTATTAGTGATGACATTAAACAAAAACTACACCCCTGCACTATATCCAGATTAATGTGATTTTTTCCGAACTTCAACATTTATTTTGCAGGGAGAATAAAAGACAAATACAGGTGTCCTGCGCTCACCACTTCAGCTCTGGTTATACGTCTCCCATCTCAGGCTGCTCCTCTGGATCAGGGGATAAAGGTGGCGTGGGGCACTCAGAGGCGACTGTTTGCGGTTTCACGGATAGGTATGCGCTTCTTCCGGCCTTCCGGTATGTCTTTTTCTTATTTGAGTACATTTATTTTGCAGGGACTGCCCAATAAACCAAATGGACCTGCTCTCTGTACCCTGCAGTATACGTCGGCATACCTTTGTGAAAGGTTGCCAATAAATCTACCGAATGGACAGGGCTAACATGATGAAAACTTAAGCAAAAACACATTTACCAATTAAATGCCTCACATGATAATAATAGTGTACTACCACAAAATAAACGCTGGATGCTGCAGATAATAAACAGAAAAGTATTTGTGAGTTTCCCACTGCACGTTTAACCCCTTAAGGACTCAGGGTTTTTCCGTTTTTGCACTTTCGTTTTTTCCTCCTTACCTTTTAAAAATCATAACCCTTTCAATTTTCCACCTAAAAATCCATATTATGGCTTATTTTTTGCGTCGCCAACACTACTTTGCAGTGACATTAGTCATTTTACCCAAAAATGCACGGCGAAATGGAAAAAAAAAATCATTGTGCGACAAAATCGAAAAAAAACGCCATTTTGTAACTTTTGGGGGCTTCCGTTTCTACGCAGTGCATATTTCGGTAAAAATTACACCTCATCATTATTCTGTAGGTGCATACGGTTAAAATGATGCCCTACTTATATAGGTTTGATTTTGTCGCACTTCTGGAAAAAATCATAACTACATGCAGGAAAATTTATACGTTTAAAAATGTCCTCTTCTGACCCCTATAACTTTTTTATTTTTCCACGTACAGGGCAGTTTGAGGACTAATTTTTTGCGCTGTGATCTGAAGTTTTTATCAATATGATTTTTGTTTTGATCGGACTTTTTGATCACTTTTTATTCATTTTTTAATAGTATAAAAAGTGACCAAAATACGCTTTTTTGGACTTTGGAATTTTTTTGCGCGTACGCCATTGACCGTGCGGTTTAATTAATGATATATTTTTATAGTTCGGACATTTACGCACGCGGCGATACCACATATGTTTATTTGATTTTTTTTTTACACTGTTTTATTTTTTTTATGGGAAAAGGGGGGTGATTCAAACTTTTAGGGAAGGGGTTAAATGACCTTTATTAACACTTTTTTTTTACATTTTTTTTGCAGTGTTATAGGTCCCATAGGGACCTATAACACTGCACACACTGATCTCTCATCCTGATCACTGGCGTGTATTAACACGCCTGTGATCAGGGTTATCGGCGCTTGACTGCTCCTGCCTGGATCTCAGGCACGGAGCAGTCATTCGTCGATCGGACACCGAGGAGGCAGGTAAGGGCCGTCCCGGTGTCCGATCAGCTGTTCGGGACGCCGCGATTTCACCGCGGCGGTCCCGAACAGCCCGACTGAGCAGCCGGGTCACTTTCACTTTAGAAGCGGCGGTCAGCTTTGACCGCCGCTTCTAAAGGGTTAATACCGCACATCGCCGCGATCGGCGATGTGTGGTATTAGCCGCGGGTCCCGGCCGTTGATGAGCGCCGGGACCGACGCGATATGATGCGGGATCGCGGTGCGATCCCGCTTCATATCGTGGGAGGCGGCGCAGGACGTAAATATATGTTCTGCGTCGTTAAGGGGTTAAGTCATGGCTGGTTTTCTGCAGCACATTATCCACAGCGAAAATTCCAGTGTGAAAAGTCTGCTGTGGAAAACCTGTGTGAACATACCCTTAAAGGGGTACTCCATTGCTAGATATCTTATCCCCTATCTTATCAGATATCTGATCGCGGGGGTACAGCGGCTGGTCCCGTGATCTCCATGCAAACACCCAACGTTCTGAACATTATGTTCAGAAAGCTGGGTTTGGGAGGCCGCGGTGGTGACGTCACACCACGCCTCCACCATTCATGTCTACGGGAGAGGGAGTGACAGTTGTCACGTCCCCTCCCATAGACATGAATGGAAGGGTGTGCTGTGATGTCAGGAAGGGGAGTGGCGTGATGTCCTGGCCACGGCCACCTGAACCCAGCATTCTGAACATAATGCTTAGAATGCCGGGTGTCTGCACGGAGATCGCGCCGGACCCCACAATCAGACATGTTATCTCCTATCCTTTGGGTAGGGATAAGATATCTAGCAATGGAGTACCCCTTTAATGTATTACTCTTTATTCAGTTTTTGTCATCTGAACATTACCAGACACGGCTTGGAGACTTTAACAAAAAGCAGATGGGGAACACAACACTTCTGACATTATGTAACAGGGCTTTGGCTTTATGAACAGTTGGGACTATCTATTCTTGTGAACCTTTCGGGTCTATTCACGTGGCAGAATTTCCGCTTGCGGAATTCCGCCTCAAATAAAAGTCCATAGACTTCTATGGGATTCCGCACTCCCATTCACACTTCTGAATTTCCGCTTGCGGAATTCTTCAACCAAAGTCTATGGGCTTTTATTTGAGGTGGTATTACGCGAGCGGAAATTCTGCCATGTGAATAGACCCTGTGTTTTCATTTTTTTTTATCTCTTATGTACCTGTATAAACTTGATATTTATGCAATATTTTGCACTAAATCTTTTTTTTTTCCATGTTATGGAGACACAGACCTGTTTGTACGTGTTTCTGTATTTTTCTAGTATACAGATGTCATCCGGACACAGGATGGTCTCTGAGAAGCTATAAAATGAAGTAAGCTAAAGGAGTCCTCCTGGACGAGTTCCTTAGGGGTCACACCTGTACTCCTTGCATGTGCTTCCTCTGTAATGGACATCACTGATATATTATCATCAGTTTTGTAAACAAATCCTAATGGATCCTGCTTTCTTCCAGTAACTGCTAGTATTTTATATACTATCTTACAAAAGGTTGCCCTAATACACAAAATGTTCTGTAGAGTGACTTTTAGTGATGTAAATACCCACATAACAGTCATCCATGTATGACTGCAAATTACACAATGGAAAATTTTCCCTCCTTTACATTCCTTTGATATAACCTTGTTAAGCACCGAAGCCTTCATCAATCATAAGGTCTTACCCCTGCATGTCTCTTATAGCTATGTCAAGGATGCCTTGCAGTGAGGCCTTAAACTGTGAGTGACTACCACTGTGCTATTTTGCTGGGTTTCGACATAAGCAAATTTACATCAGACAATGTTGGTATATATTCCCTTCTCAGCACTCCCAAGGAATTTTTTCAGTTGACAAAAAGGGGAGAGTAAAACTATTGCATCAATTATTGTTTTATATGCTGATTGGTCATTTGAGTATGTATAAGTCACTTATGTAGCAACTCCTCTATCTTGAGATTTTTCCATCCTTCCACGAAGTCCAATGTTTAGACTTCAACTGCTAACTTCTTGTATCTTGGCTCCATCCCAGGTTCTTATCTCAATTACAGGCAAAGAGCAGGCCAAAATGTTTTGAATTAAGGAGAAACAAAGTTCTTTTGCAAGAGTATATAGCATTTAGCAAAGGCATATGAGTATAGATATAGTGATCAATATATCAGAATATTATAGACCCAACAGCTACATAGAGCAAAAAAAGATAAAATGGAACAAATGGGGCGCTATCTAAGTGCCGATACTGAGATCTACCAGTAAGATGGAATAAACAATTGCAAGGTGAGATGAGCACACTCACCTTTTATTGTTGCGCATCAGGCACAACACTGGTATTCGCATGGAAGAGTGTGTCCTACACTCATAAGATTCTCCATGGCCGCCATGCATCAAACCAGATCATCTGTGATGTCGGTCAGGTCAGTAGTTTAACTTGCGCTGGAAGAGGGCTTCAATGTTTCCGTTCCAGCAGGAAAAAGAGGATGCTAGACTGGGCTCCTGGGAGGAAGATTCTTTGTATCCCAATCATGGGATGCTGGAGTAAGGATTTGGAAGATGTGTGTAGTAAAACGTTTTCCTTGTTTAACCCCTTAAGGACACATGACGTACTGGAACGTCATGTGTCCACTCCCGATCTATAACGCGGGGCCACGGCATGGCCCCGCGTCATAGCGGGTCGGGCCCGGCCTCTAACAACGGCCGGGAGCCGTGGCTAATAGCGCGCGGCATTGATCGCTGTGCCGCGCGCTATTAACCCTTTAGATGCGGCGTTCAAAGTTGAACGCCGCGTCTAAAGTGAAACCGAAAGCATGCCGGCTAGCTCAGTGGGCTGTTCGGGATAGCCGCGGCAAAATCGCGAGATCCCGAACAGCTTACAGGACAGCGGGAGGGCCCCTACCTGCCTCCTCGCTGTCCGATCGCCGAATGACTGCTCAGTGCCTGAGATCCAGGCATGAGCAGTCATGCGGCAGAATCATCGATCACTGGTTTCTTATGAGAAACCAGTGATCAATGATAAAGATCAGTGTGTGCAGTGTTATAGGTCCCTATGGGACCTATAACACTGCAAAAAAAAAGTGAAAAAAAAAGTGAATAAACATCATTTAACCCCTTCCCTATTAAAAGTTTGAATCACCCCCCTTTTCCCATAAAAAAAAAAACACAGTGTAAATAAAAATAAAAATAAACATATATGGTATCGCCGAGTGCGGAAATGTCCGAGTTATAAAAATATATCGTTAATTAAACCGCACGGTCAATGGCGTGCGCGCAAAAAAATTCCAAAGTCCAAAATAGTGCATTTTTGGTCACTTTTTCTATCATGAAAAAATGAATAAAAAGTCCTATCAATGCAAAAAGGGTACCGTTAAAAACTTCAGATCACTGCGCAAAAAATGAGCCCTCATACCGCCCCATACACGGAAAAATAAAAAAGTTATAGGGGTCAGAAGATGACAATTTTAAACGTATAAATTTTTCTGCATGAAGTTATGATTTTTTCCAGAAGTGCGACAAATTCAAACCTGTATAAGTAGGGTATCATTTTAATAGTATGGACCTTCAGAATAAAGATAAGGGGTCATTTTTACCGAAAAATGTACTACGTAGAAACGGAAGCCCCCAAAAGTTACAAAATGGCGGGTTTTTTTCAATTTTGTCTCACAATGATTTTTTTTTCCGTTTCACCGTAACGTTTTGGGCACAATGACTGATGTCATTACAAAGTAGAATTGGTGGCGCAAAAAATAAGCCATCATATGGATTTTTAGGTGCAAAATTGAAAGAGTTATGATTTTTTAAAGGCAAGGAGCAAAAAACGAAAATGCAAAAACGGAAAAAAACCCCGGTCCTTAAGGGGTTAATTATTATAAGTAGAGATGAGCGAATCGAAGCAGACGAACCCAAATACTTTACGAATTTCAGGATTAATTTTGTTTGCAACTAATGCGAATATCGCCGTGATTCTATCACGCGAATCGCTTCATTAAACTCCATTTTACAGCGTTCCAGGCTCCAGGACACCTAAATGGTGGATCCACATGTCATTACATGGGGCAGGGGATGCTGGGAAGGTGGGGATGCGGGGCGGGAAGCAAGGTAGGCGGGATGACCCTGAATCACATGCGGGATGCAGCCAATCAGCGTTCATTAACCCCTGTGATGTCACAGCCCTGTATAAACGGCAACCATTTTGCGGCTGCTCATTTCATGCCCTTCACTGCAGAGATAGGACCGACTGCGTGTCTGTGTGAGTTACACAGAGACGCTGAATTGATCATACCGCAGCGTTCCACTGCCAACTGCTAGTCACATCAGCGTTGTGGACAGAGAGCAGTGCAGTGCTTGTTGTCACTGAGAAGGATTTTGACGCCAGCCATTAAGCTCCCAGTCACTTCATTCAGCTTTTTTTTTATCCATGGGGCAGATAGCTTTTCATTGCTTCATATATATATCAAGAAGCTGCCTGAACTTCATGAACCTTATCACAGGAGGCAGGAATGATTTTTCAGCGCTATTCTGGGTATTTTTTCCACAAGAAATCATCTGCTGCTTATATTAGTCTGTAGAAGGTATAAAACCAGTTCACACCATTCTTAGCATTCTGTGCAATTAAGGGTTTAATCCCCCTTTTTTTTGTGGTGCTACACTGATGTGTCCTGCTGCTGTGCAAAAATAAGTTTTTTCAGTAGACTGTAGTGCATTTTTCTGCCCTCATACGTGCATACCACATACCTACATCAATGCAGTCTACTATTTTGTATCTGTTAATCTGTAACAAGTCTAGATACTGGGAAAGTCCAGGCAAAAGTAATCACTGGCTGGTGTTTTACAAAAATACGTTTTCTAAGTGTAATGTAGCGCATTTTTCGCCCTCATACGTGCAAACCACATACCTACATCTACTAAGTAGTGCACTTTTTTGTACCTGTTAATCTTTAACAAGCCTACAGACAGTGAAAGGCCAGGGAAAACTAATCACTGGCTGTTGTTTCATGAAAATATGTTTTCCAAGTGTACCGTAGCGCATTTTTTTGCCCTCTAGATCTAAGTAATTTACCATATTGTACCTGTTAATCTGTCAAGGGCCAACATACTGTGAAAGTCCAAGCAATAGTACTCACCGGCTTGTGTTTTTCAAAACTTACAGAGTTTTTAGGCTCATTGTAGCGCATTTTTCCACCCTCCTAAGTGCATACCACATATGTACATCTAAGTAGTGTACTATTTTGTACCTGTTAATCTGTAAAAGGCCTACATACTGTGAAAGGACAGCCAAAAGTAATCACCGGCTGGTGTTTTACAAAAATACTGAGTTTTTCATGCGTATTGTAGCGCATTTTTAGTGTACCATTTTGTACTTGTTAATCTGTCAAGGGCCTACATACTGTAAAAGTCAAAGCACTAGTACTCACCGGCAGGTGTTTTACAAAAATACTGAGTTTTAATGCGTATTTTAGCGCATTTTTCTGCCCTCATCAGTGCATACCGCATACATACATCTAAGTAGTGTACTCTTTTGTACTTGTTGTCAGGATCCGGGTACTCAGAGGATACTGGTGGTGGATCCTCTGTGTCAGTGGGGTGATGACGTGGGCCGTACCAGGGGAACGGAGTCTAAGGGGTTACTGGTATTCACCAGAGCCCGCCGCAAAGCGGGATGGACTTGCTGCGGCAGGTAACCCCCAGGTCGTTCCACCCGATAGTGACTCAACCCCGACTGACTGCTGAGATAGGCGCGGTACAAGGGATTAGGCAAGAGCAAGGTCGGACGTAGTAGAAGGTCAGGGCAGGCAGCAAGGATCGTAGTCAGGGGCAACGGCAGGAGGTCTGGAACACTGGCTTGGGACATACAAGGAACGCTTTCACTGGCACAATGGCAACAAGATCCGGCAATACAGGGAATGGGAAGTGAGGTAATATAGACCAGTGCACAGGCGAAATCACTAATTTGGGCCAGGCGCCAATCAGCGGCGCACTGGCCCTTTAAATCGCAGCGAGCCGGCGCGCGCGCGCCCTAGGGAGCGGCGCCGCGCGCGCCGGGACTGGACAGACGGAGGACGGGTCTGGTAAGCAGGCTGGGAATGCGAACCGCTAGCGGGTCTGACCGGGGCGCTGCGAGCAGGTAAACGCTGCGAGCACTCCGGGGAGGAGCGGGGACCCGGAGCGCTCGGCATAACACTTGTTAATCTGTCAAGGGCTTAGATACTGTGAAAGAACAGCCAATAATACACACCTGCTGCTGTTATAGACAAATACTGTTTTAAGTGTAGTGAAGCGTATTGTACTCCCCTCATATACGCAATAAGTATGTCAGGAAGAGTATTGCCAGGATGTGCACAGAGGAGTGGCAGAGGCCTAAATTCATCAGGCACAGCTAGAGGTCAGAGCAGAGTAGGGGTGTGTGCCAGCCGGAGTCGCAGTGAGAGGTCTGAGCTCCTGGTGTCAGCTAGCAGTCGTGTCGCGACCAGCAACCCAGCAGCCGTGATTGATCGGTTCACTGGGTCATCCACTTCATCTCAAGTGACATTCGACACCCCAGTCAAAAGTTGGTCACACTCAGCCCTCAGTTGGCATGGCTCTTATGCTGCTGCTGCCACCTCCAGGCTCTGCCATTGTGCTGCTCTATGGTCTCCTCATGCTATTGCTACCACCTCCAGGCTCTGTCATTGTGCCGCAATATGGTCTCCTCATGCTGATGCTGCCACCTCCAGGCTCTCTCATTCTGCTGCTCTATGGTCTCCTCATGCTAATGCTACCACCTCCACACTCTGTCATTGAGACACCATATGGTCTCCTCATGCTTGCATTAGGGTCACTTTCAGGACTCCTGATGCCACCTCCAGGCTGTGCCATTCAGCCACAATATGGTATCCTCATGCTTCAGCCACCTCCAGGCTGTGCCATTCAGACACTATATGGTCTCCATATATTGACTGTGTATTGTAGGAAACATGTGGCTATCCTTGATTTACTCTCCCAGCATTATTGCCATTATGATACCATACCATTAATAAAAGGAATATTCCCAAGGACTAGCAGAAACAGGGAACGGTGGATACTGACCACCGGCTGTTGGAATTGACTGACTTTCCCAGGTGGTGGATTTACCAATTTGAAGTTCCTCAGTTCCAGTAGGCTTTAAGTCGTTCATTCTTTGTTGTGGTTTTTCAGTTGCAGAATTAAGTTGTATCATCTTTTCCTGTTCCTCCGATGAGCTAATGTCACTGGAACACACATTAATCATATTGTCATCTAATGAAGGATCCTTTTCTTCAGAGAACATATATCATTTATCAGGTGGGATTCTGACAATTTTTGTGAAGCACTGGGGTCTCCTCATGCTTCAGCCAACTCCAGGCTGTGCCATTCAGACACTATATGGTCTCCTCCTACTGATGCCACCTCAAGGCTCTGTCATTGTGCTTACATGTGACATGGGTCTCCTTGTAAGATTAGGTCCTTTGTACCCACATGCCGGGGCCCGGGTCACTAAAACTTGGGAGTTAAAAGTTCTATTTCAAAATCCTCAATTTCTATTTCAAAATCTTAGATATTTATTTAAAATTCTTGTATTTCAATGTTCTCCTTATGCTTCAGCCACCTCCAGGCTGTACCATTCAGACACTACATGGGCTCCTTATGCTTTCCCCACCTCCAGGCTCTGTCATTCTGCCAATATATTTTTTTCTGATGCTACTGGGACTGGGATATTAACTCCAAATATTTTCTGGTAGCACTAGCTAACATAAATGCTTAATTGAGATTTCTCAAGGAACTACTTGGCTTATTGATGCTTCTGGGCTTGGGCCTTACATTTTTGGATGTTTAGCATAAGCTAAATACATGCTTAATATAAATTTCAACATTGATCTTTCAATGTAAAGGGGTTATTAAACCCTCGGGTGTACTGCTGATGCATGCTCCAGACTGCTCCTGTGTCTTTCAGGAATTACTTGGCTTACTGATGCTTCTGGGCTTGGGCCTTAATTGTTTGGATGTTTAGCACAAGCTAAATACATGCTTAATAGAAATTTCAACTTTGATCTTTCAATGTAAGGAGTTATGAAAACCTCTTGGGTACTGCTGATGCCTGCTCCTGACTGTGTGTTTCAGGAACTACTTGGCCTATTGATGCTTCTGTGCTTGGGCCTTAAGTTTTTTGGATGTTTTTCACTAGCTTACATACATGCTTAATTGATATTTCAACATTGATCTTTCAATCTTAGGGGTTATGAAATCCTCATGTGTACTGCTGATGCCTTTTCCTGACTGTGTCTTTCAGGAACTTCTTGGCTTACTGATGATTCTGGGCTTGGGACTTACATTTTGGATGGTACCACTACCTAAGTCGTCTTCAATAGAGATTTTAAGATTCACCTTTTAATTTTAGGGGTTGTGAACCCCTCTTGTGTAATCATGCTGCTTCCTGCTCCACTCTGTCAGCCCGTTGGTCCTGTGACAGTGTGCAACTCCGCCTCCTCATTCTCCATTGTGTCCTCAGCCTCCACTGCCCGGACAAGTCTCAGTGGCCCTTCAGCATACCATGTGTACAGGGCACAGCGGTGTCACACTATTCTTAACATAGTTTGCCTTGGCGAAAAGTGTTGGAAGCAATGGCTGGTCAGGGCAACGGTGACGTTGCGCCTACATTTCACGGCCACATGAGCCTTGTTGGGACTTGTTGGATTTGGCCCTTTGTACCCACACGCCGGGGTCCGGGACACTAAAACTTGGGAGTTAAAAGTTCAATTTCGAAATCATTGATTTAAATTTCAAAATCTTAAATTTAAATTAAAAAAAATCATACATTTCAGTGGTCTCCTCATGCTTCAGCCAACTCCAGGCTGTGTCATTCAAGCAATATATGGTTTACTGATGCCGCTGCTGGGCCTGGGTCTGGGAATAAAAATTTTGTTATGGTAGGTAGCATCAGCTATCCAAAATCTTCATTTTAAATTTCAAAAATTCTTGTGTTTTTTCTTGGGAATTGTGAAGCCCTGGTGTGTACTCATGCTTCAACCAACTCCAGGCTGAGTCATTTAGGCAATATATGGTTTACTGATACTGCTGCTGGGCCTGGGTCTGGGACTGAAACTTTTGTTTTGGCAGGTAGCACCAGCTATCCAAAATCTTCATTTTAAATTTCAAAAATTATTTAAATCAAAAATCATACATTTCAATGGCCAACTCCAGGCTGTGCCATTACACCACTATATGGTCTCCTCATGCTGCCAACACCTCCCCACTTTGTCATGCAGCCACTAAATGGTCTCCTCATGCTGCCGCCACCTCCACGCTGTCATTTAGCCTCCAGGCTCTGTCATTGTGCCGCTCTGCGGCAGTGATTCTAAAAGCGATGCCAGTAATCTGCATGTTATTCTGAATAATAGTATTATTTCACTACCCCAGCACACCAACCATATGCGTGTAAGAACATTGAGGCTCTCTGTAGGCCAGAAATAGCTGTTTTTAATATAGATTTGCCGCAAATAAATTTGGATGGAAACTAATTTTTTCCAAAAATTCGGTGAATCGGCCGAATCGAAATTTTGAAAAGTGTTCTCATCTAATAATAAGAAGAAGAATGACAATGCGTTTTGCAAAGGGTCCCTCGCTTCGTCAGGTCATGGTGACAAACATAAAGGGGTGTTATGTTTGTCACCATGATCTGAAGAAGCGAGGGAGCCCTCGCGAAATGCGTTGTAATTTTTATTATAATTAAACAAGGAAAATTTTTACTACGCACGTCTTCCAAATCCATACTCCAGCATCCCGGCATTGGGATACAAAGATTCTTCCTCCCAGGCGCCCAGTCTAGCATCCTCTTTTTCCTGCCAGAACGGAAACATTGCAGCCCTCTTCCAGCACCTTATGGCTACATCACCTTTTACCTATCACTGTAGTACAGTAGTGTTGCTCGCGAATATTCGCAATACGAATTTTATTCGCGAATATCGCATATTCGCGAATTCGCGAATATTCGCAAATATAGCAC
Source organism: Hyla sarda (assembly GCF_029499605.1). Lineage (NCBI taxonomy): Eukaryota > Metazoa > Chordata > Amphibia > Anura > Hylidae > Hyla > Hyla sarda. The sequence goes on along the minus strand of NC_079197.1, from coordinate 42,194,535 downwards.
TATATATTCGTAATTACGAATATTCTTTTTTTTTTTCATAGTACACATCACAGTGATCATCCCTCTCTGCTTCCAGCTTGTGTGGTGTAAAGAAGGCTCTAATACTACTGTGTGAGACTGGTGTCCGAAGTTTCGCATATGCGAATATTTGCATATGCTCATTTTTGCATATGCAAATTTTCGCATATGTTAATTTCCGCAAACGCGAATATTTGCATATGCGAAAATAAAACGCAAATATTCGCGAATATATGACGAATATTCGTCCATATATTCGCGAATATTCGCGAATTCGAATATGGCCTATGCCGCTCAACACTATAGTACAGCAGCTAGGTAAGAAAAAAGGGTTAGGCCGAACCTGGCCTAACCTGGCCTAACCCTTTTCTTACCTAGCTGCTGTACTACAGCTGAATTTCAGCACTGAATTCTGCATAAACATTCTGCATATATTTATAGCCAATACGCTAAATGGGATACTGCTGTTCCATTCACACAGTAGAATTTCCGCTGTTGGAATTCCATTGAATTGAATGGGCAATTAATTCATGCAGAATTTTCCTGCAGAATTTTGTGCAGAAATTCTGCCATGCGAACATAGCCTTAGATTAGAATTGATGTTATTTAAGTCTGAAAATCCTTATGAATGAGTTAAAATCTATGTTTGTCAGATAGTAAATATATGGATAGATTTGTTTCCTGGTGTTTGAATGCGCATTTCTTAAGCTGGGCATACACATCAGACAGAAGTAGGTTAATGGTTAAACCAGTGGCGTCAAGGACAAGCAATTTGTTTTCTACTGTCCAACTACAGGGCACTGACTGTGACAGGCCAGATGAACATCAGAGGTAGCCTGGGCATCAGTGTCAAAAGTTTATATGATTTTTCCAACACACATTGAGTAGCATACTATGAAACATGCAGAAGATTCTGGATTTAATTGTCACTGTCAGACAGAAAACACTTTTTATATGTTGTACACCTTGGCAAAATCTTAACCTCTCTAATAAATGTTATTTCCTTTTTATAGAAATCATGTCTTATAAAATCATGGCTTTGTCCAAGCTAAAACACAGGCATGGACCAAGTCCAGTAAGTGAGGGTGGGCTACATTCCTCTGTGCTCTTTCCTGTCTGATAGCTCTCCTCTGTGCTCTCTCCTGTCTGATAGGACTCCTCTGTGCTCTCTCCTGTCTGATAGTACTCCTCTGTGCTCTCTCCTGTCTGGTAGCTCTCCTCTGTGCTCTCTCCTGTCTGATAGCACTCCTCTGTGCTCTCTCCTGTTTGATAGCGCTCCTCTGTGCTCTCTCCTGTCTGATAGGACTCCTCTGTTCTCTTTCCTGTCTGATAGCACTCCTCTGTGCTCTCTCCTGTCTGATAGCGCTCCTCTGTGCTCTCTCCTGTCTGATAGTATTCCTCTGTGCTCTCTCATGTCTGATAGCACTCCTCTGTGCTCTCCCCTGTCTGATAGTATTCCTCTGTGCTCTCTCCTGTCTGATAGTACTCCTCTGTGTTCTCTCCTGTCTGATACGACTCCTCTGTACTCTCTCCTGTCTGATAGTACTCCTCTGTGCTCTCTCCTGTCTGATAGTATTCCTCTGTGCTCTCTCCTGTCTGATAGTACTCCTCTGTGTTCTCTCCTGTCTGATACGACTCCTCTGTTCTCTCTCCTGTCTGATAGTACTCCTCTGTGCTCTCTCCTGTCTGATAGTATTCCTCTGTGCTCTCTCCTGTCTGATAGTACTCCTCTGTGTTCTCTCCTGTCTGATACGACTCCTCTGTACTCTCTCCTGTCTGATAGTACTCCTCTGTTCTCTTTCCTGTCTGATAGCACTCCTCTGTGCTCTCCCTTGTCTGATAGCACTCCTCTGTGCTCTCTCCTGTCTGATAGCACTCCGCTGTGCTCTCCCCTGTCTGATAGCACTCCTCTGTGCTCTCTCTTGTCTGATAGTACTCCTCTGTGCTCTCTCCTGTCTAATAGGACTCCTCTGTGCTCTCTTAAAAATCTCTAAGAAAATTACATTTTCTTATGAAGTATATTAGAAAGGTTAATATTTTGCCAAGATGTACAACATATAAAAAGTTTTAGAATCTGACAGTGCCAGTTTAAATGCCCCAGTCATGGCTTTCTCGGATGTCTCTGCCTCTCTGCCAGCATGTTGCGCTTCCACTCTCTGCTGGTTTTTTATTTCCAGTGGAAAGTAAGATGTCGAATGGGGCGGCACCATCATGGAATGAAATTTTCCCAATTGGTGGTGTCACCCCGCTTGAGGGTTAAAATCAGGGGCGGTCTGGCTCCCTTTGTACCACTATAGCAATGTTGCTGGGTTGAATAATCATTGAATGAATAATTGTCTGATGATAGTTGCACCAATGCAGCCATACATTTTACTACAGTCATTACAGTGACTGCACCATATAAACCATAGATGTGTTCCACCCTATACACGTAAGTATTGTGTTGGACAAACCCACTGATTTCGGCAGGACTGGCTGATTTTGAAGCACCATGTATGTGTACAGTGTTGTTCTGATTGTCTCCCAACAGCTAATGTCAGGGAGAAAAAAAAGGATCAGACATGTTGGATTTAAACAGCCTTTTTTTTATTCTTTTGTTCTTGGGGAGATATGAGGTGTCTGGCAGCAGCTTCTCCCTTTCCCTAGTTAAAACACATGCATGCTTCGGGGGTCAGGAGAGATATGGCAACTCCTACCGCCTGTGCAATGGCTTGTGCACAGGTCACAGTGCATGCCTAGAAAATTACCATATATGCCGGCGTATAAGACGACTGGGCGTATAAGACGACCCTCAACTTTTACAGTTAAAATATAGAGATATTGGGATATACTTGCCGTATAAGAATACCCCTCCTACCGCGATGTATAGTACCTTGTAGTTCCTCCCATATTAAGTAGGCAGTATAGTTCCCCCACATTAGGTAGGCAGCATGTTCCCCCACAATAGTAGGCAGCTCCCCCACATTAGGTCAGCAGCTCCCACACATTAAGTCAGCAGCTCCCCCACATTAGGTCAGCAGCTCCCACACATTAGGTCAGCAGCTCCCACACATTAGGTCAGCAGTTCCCCCACATTAGGTTGGCAGTTCCCCCACAATAGTAGGCAGCTCCCCCACATTAGTTCGGCAGCTCCCCCCCACAATAGTCGGCAGCTCTCCTCCACAATAGTCGGCAGCTCCCCCCACAATAGTAGGCGGCTCCCCCCACAATCGTAGGCAGTTCCCCTCCCCGAAAATAGTAGGCAGCTCCCTCCCCCACAATAGTAGGCAGCTCCCCCCACAGACATACAATTTCCAACCATATAGAGTGTATGTCTGTGTACTGCCCCCACAGTGTTCCGGTCACCGCTCCTACGGCCGGGGGTCACAATCTACTGCGATGGCCTACGGACCATAGCAGCAGTCACGGGACCGGAGGAGCGGTGATCGGAACACTGTAGATGACGCGCCGCCGGTCACTCACCAAGCCCCGGCCGGCACTCGTCCTCCTGCGGTCCTCCTGCGCCTCTATGGTTGTATGCACGGGACGTCAGTGACGTCCCGTAAGTACAACCATAGAGAGGTGGAGAAGCGCAGAAGGACCGGAGGAAGACCGGAGGAGGACGCTTGGCGGCCGGGGAATGGTTAGTGACCTGCGGACATCCTTATGTCCCGAAAAGATTTTTTGGGACACAGGGATGTCCGGCATAGGAATACTTATGATTATCTCCTGTGTGTGACTGCAGGCGGGGGCCGGCCAGAGCATGTAAAAACAAATTCATGTATACTAAAAAACCAGGGTGCCTCCAGCTGTTGTGAAACTACAACTACCAGCATGCCCGGACAGCCTTTGCCGGTCCGGGCATGCTGGGAGTTGTAGTTTCACAACAGCTGGAGGCACCCTGGTTTTTAAGTATACAGGCAGTCATACATGCAAGATAGCTGTTGACTAAACACTTATTCAGCTGACAGCTATCTATCCCAGTCAGCTCATACACATGAATGATCAGCTCAGCTGAGTGTTCATGTATTCTGAATGGAGGGAGGGAGGGGGTAATGTGCTACCACATTCAGGTTCAGTCTAATACAGTGTTTCCAAACCAGTGTGCTGCCAAAACTACAACTCCTGGAATGCCCACACAGCCAAAAGTGTTGAGAAACACTGATCTAATGAGTATGGTCTACTTGAGAATAGTGTTGAGCACGAATATTCGTAATGCAAATTTTTATCACGAATATTGGCACTTCGCGATTTCGCAAATATTTAGAATATAGTGCTATATATTCCTTATGACGAATATTCTTTTTTTTTTTGTTTCACATGCAAATTTTATGCAAATTTGTATGCAAATTTTTCATGCAAATTTCCGCATGGAGAAAAAAAAGTGAATGAACATAGCAAATATGAGAATTTTGTAGGAGGAATAATAGTCAATATATTCGTGAAATATCGTGAATTCGAATATTGCCCCTGCTGCTCATCACTACTTGAGAATTCTCTGAAAGTTAAACATTGATATACACAAGTTAAAAAATTCACTAGTTTACACTGGGAAACATGAAACAAGGGAGATTTAGATAAATATTGTTTCAGCATTTTCCAGTTAATGGTCAGCAAATTGCTATAAAGAAATAATAACAGAGTTCATAGAAATAGCAAGATAGCAGTCTAATATCAAGGCATCAAAATACTCCAAGGTTTCCTCCAAGGGGTCTACAGACGCTGGAACACTTGATTGAAAGCCAAATAAATCAAGCAGGTAAAAATGTAGAAAAGCAATAAGGTGCCGTTTATTTAGGACACGTACGACATGTTTTTAGAAGTATATCAACACATTGATGTGCTAATAAAAGACTGATAAAAGAGTGTGTAATACTAAGCAAGCTTTAAATTATCTGTATTATCTATTGCAGCATATTGTCCTACATGATAATATAACCCTGGAAATAAAATAATGTGAAAACAACTATTGATGCTTCTTGCTGTACATTGTTATATGACAAATTTGTTAAGAATCTAGGACCCAGCAAAAAAAAGTTGGGAGCCAGGATGCCTAAATACTTCTTTGCCCTACTGTACTTTTGACTGTGATACACAAGGGGAGAGATGAGGGGACATTAACGGAAAACTGTCACATATTTTCTCCCGCACTAGCCACAGGTATTGGTGGATAGTGCGGGAGACGCTGATTAAAACGAGCCCTACCTTGGTCTGATCCGTGCTGCCGTTCGCCCGCAATTGTAGTTTTAATCTCTGTGTATATCCTGCTGTAACTGGCAAAGGCGGGGCTTCTGCGGGCTAACGGACACTGACGTCAGCGCCGCTCATGAATATTCATCCCTCCCTCTGGTTAGGAGCGGCGAAGAGAGGGAGAACAGGAGGGATGAATATTCATGAGCGGCGCTGACGCCAGTGTCCGTTAGCCTGCAGAAGCCCCGCCTTTGCCAGTTACAGCAGGATATACACAGAGATTAAAACTACAATTGCGGGCGAACGGCAGCGCGGATCAGACCAAGGTAGGGCTCGTTTTAATCAGCGTCTCCTGCACTATCCACCAATACCTGTGGATAGTGGGGGAGAAAATATGTGAAAGTTTTCCTTTAATGTCCCCTCATCTCTCCCCTTGTGTATCACAGTCAAAAGTACAGTAGGGCAAAGAATTATTTAGTCAGCCACCAGTTGTGCAAGTTCTCCCACTTAAAAAGATGAGAGAGGCCTGTAATTTATATCATAGGTATACCTCAACTATGAGAGACATAATGAGAAAAAAATTCATAAAATCACAATGCCTGATTTTTAATTATGGTGGAAAATAAGTATTTGGTCACCTACAAACAAGCAAGATTTCTTGCTCTCACAGACCTGTAACTTCTTCCTAAACCCCTTAAGGACCAGACCCATTTTGGCCTTAAGGATCAGACCATATGAGGGCTTGTTTTTTGCGTCACCAATTGTACTTTGTAATTACATCACTTATTTTACCATAAAATGTACGGCGCAACCAAACAAATATTATTTATGTGGGGAAATTGAAAAGAAAACCGCAATTTAGCAATTTTTTTAAGGTTTTGTTTTTACGCTGTACACTTTCCAGTAAAATGACATGTTTTCTTTATTCTGTGGGTCAATACGATTAAAATGATACCCATGTTATATGCTTTTCTATAATTGTACCACTTAAAAAAAATCTCAAACCATTTTAACAAAATTAGTATGTTTGAAATTGCCCTATTTTGGCCACCTATAACGTTCTCATTTTTCCGTATATGGGGCGATATGAGGTCTCATTTTTTGCGCCATGATCTGTAGTTTTTATTAGCACGTTTGCTTATTTTGGGGGTAAAATGGGAAAAATGGACGTTTTTACTTTTTATTGATGGAGGGGATTTTCAATTTTTTTGACTATTCATAGCAATCATTTGATTGCTAATACTGTCCAGTGCTTTGCATAGAGCATAGCACTGATCAGTGTTATAGATCTTCTGTTCTGGTCTGCTCGATCTCAGACCAGAGCAAAAGACCCCGGGAGACAGCCGGAGACAGGTGAGGGGACCTTCGGCTGCCATGCTGGATGATCGGATCCCTGCGGCAGCGCTGTAAACGATCCAATCATCCATTCAAAGTACCGCACTGCCGCAGATGCCATGATCTGTATTGATCACGGCATCTGAGGGGTTAATGGCGGACATCCACACGATCGCGGATGTCCGCCATTTCCGGCGGGTGCCTGGCTGCTGATAGCAGCAGAGACCTGCCACGCAGAGACCTGCCACGCATGACACGAGCACCGATGCTCGCGGTCATAGCGGAGCGTAAATGTACATCATGGTGCGTTAAGTACCACGGCACCATGACATACATTTACGTCCATTGTCGTTAAGGGGTTAAGAGTCTTCTCTGTCCTCCACTCGTTACCTGTATTAATGGCAGCTGTTTGAACTTGTTATCAGACACCTGTCCACAACCTCAAACAGTCACACTCCAAACTCCACTATGGCCAAGACCAAAGAGCTATTGAAGGACACCAGAAACAAAATTGTAGACCTGCACCAAACTGGGAAAACTGAATCTGCAATAGGAAAACAGCTTGGTGTAAAGAAATCTACTGTGGGAGCAATTATTAGAAAATGGAAGACATACAATTCTACTGATAATCTCCCTGGATCTGGGGCTCCACGCAAGATCTCACCCCGTGGTGTCAAAATGATCACAAGAACAGTGAGAAAAAATCCCAGAACCACACGGGGGGGACATAGTGAATGACCTGCAGAAAGCTGGGACCAAAGTAACAAAGGCTACCATCAGTAACACACTATGCCGCCAGGGACTCAAATCATGCAGTGCCAGACATGTCCCCCTGCTTAAGCCAGTACATGTCTGGGCTCATCTGAAGTTTGCTAGAGAGCATTTGGATGATCCAGAAGAGGATTAGGAGAATGTCATATGGTCAGATGAAATCAAAGTAGAACTTTTTGGTAAAAACTCAACTCGTCATGTTTAGAGGAGAAAGAATGCTGAGTTACATCCAAAGAACACCATACCTACTGTGAAGTATGGGGATGGAAACATCATGCTTTGGGGCTGTTTTTCTGCAAAGGGACCAGGAAAACTGATCCGTGTAAATGAAAGAATGAATGGGGCCATATATTGAGAGATTTTGAGTGAAAACCTCCTTCCATCAGCAAGGGCATTGAAGATGAAACGTGGCAGGGTCTTTCAGCATGACAATGATCCCAAACACACCACCCGGGCAACGAAGAAGTGGCTTTGTAAGAAGCATTTCAAGCTCCTGGAGTGGCCTAGCCAGTCTAAAGATCTCAACCCCGATAGAAAACCTTTGGAGGGAGTTGAAAGTTCGTGTTGCCCAGCGACAGCCTCAAAACATCACTGCTCTAGGGGAGATCTGCATGGAGGAATGGGCCAAAATACCAGCAACAGTATGTGAAAACCTTGTGAAGACTTACAGAAAACATTTGACCTCTGTCATTGCCAACAAAGGGTATATAACAAAGTATTGAGATGAACTTTTGTTATTGACTAAATACTTATTTTCCACCATAATTTGAAAATAAATTCTTTAAAAAATTAGACAATGTGATTTTATGGATTATTTTCTCATTATGTCTCTCATAGTTGACGTATACCTATTACTTTCACAATTGGTGGCTGACTAAATACTTTTTTGCCCCATTGTATCTCATCTATTAAAAAATAACAAACCATTTTACTTACCTCTGCCTCCCTTCCGACACTGATCCCCCATTCTGTTATGCTGAACACCTGATGTCTTTGGTCAGCACTCCAGTGTACAGAAGTGAAATAAAACAGGTTTTTTTTTTTTTTAAAGTATTGACCGGTCGGACCAAAATCTGGGCTCCACTGTGAAATTCTTATGAAATGTTATATCCTTTTGCTACCTTTATCTCAACCAACAACTTTCATACAAAAAAAAATACATGATCTGTCAAATCTGGCAAACTCTCACAACAAATCTGTCAAGCTGTCTATGTAGGGACATTGTTATTTTTGTGTCAGCATAAATGTACATTTTACCTCCTCTACAAGCTATGTAACATATTTCTACTACTAGTGCTGACTGTTTGTTTTTCCCAACATTTTGCAACAAATCATACTCTGCTCTATTGGTCACTAAAGAAACTTGACTTATTCTGATCTTTACCCAGCTATTCCAATGGCAAGAAAATTCCATCACTCCACTAAATGTAACCAAATTGTCCTGACAATGCTGGTGGGCACTTACTGATGCTACCTTCTGACAGATAGCTTTTTGTCTATAAAGTTATTTATAAATATACTCTTTAAAGTGAATGTGTCAGCTGGAAAATCTTCTACAAATTGCTGACAGTTTTCCAGCTTTGGCAGCCTCACCACGCATGTGCCAGAACCAGAAAAGATGACGGATTGACAAGTTTTCTACAGGGCTCGCCGATGGAAGCCAAGCCCTGTCTGTTAATCACACTGTGTAGAATTAACAAAACTCTCCCCGAGCTTCCTCGTTCAGGGAATAATTGGTGTTGCCACAATCCAATATGGATAATACTAGAAAAAAGTAGATATATTTCCGGCCGATTGTAGCTGAGAATAGTGTTTGGGAACATGAAAGCCTTTCATCCCAGGGATTTTGGAACTTCTTGACAATTTTCAACACATGAAAAAATGTTTTGTTAGTAGTTTAAGGCCATGGAAAGATTAGATAAGGATAACTAGTTTACCCTCTCAGCAGTATAAAGCAGGTTTATGAACCTATTTTTTTTTTTTTAAATGTTCAGAAATCTCATTTATTTCCCAAATAAATGTCCATGGGAAGCTTTAACCTGTGAAAGAGAGGGGAGAAAGCTAAACAAGGGGAAGGTAAGTGATTGGTTATAACCCTGTTTTCCGGGTCCCATGGAGGAAATGGACATTTAGTAAAAAGTGGAACTTGATAAATTCTTAATTATAATTTTTTTTTATTGGCTGGCTCATAGTACCTTGGTATACTTACTTAACCAGGCTGATCGTTGTTTTCCAATGCAGCATTTTTTTTCCCTGTTCAGAGGCTGTTCTGGTCCAGTTTAAGAACCATGAGCGCCTCTGACTTAGACCATTATTACCGACCTCTGTCTACCTCTATGAGATGCTTCTCTTAGAAATACTCTGAAGACAGTGACTTGGGATTTTCTACATAGAAGAGAGTCAGAGACATGGTCATTCAGCAAGACAAAAACTGTCTTTGAATGAGAAAATAAAGCTGTGTCGTGGGAGACAAGGATCAGCCCAAGTGAGTGGGCATACCACCTGATCTTACTCAAGGACAGCTCTATATTGTACTTTGACTGGTACCACTTATCCCTTGTGAACTGGACTGTGTGGTGTCATTGTAAAGCCAAAAAAAGACTCTGAGTTCATCTAATGAATAGGAAGTTTAATTAACTATAGCAATATTGATCAATATTGAGATGCAAATGTTTTTCTGCTGAATAGTTCTTATACAAGTAATTTATACAGTATAAAAACGTACAAGAGGTGTTGCCCATCCCCAGGAAAAATGGATCCTTACATGTCTTACTAGGGTCTTGGATTTATAGACTGTTAATTCACAAAGAAGGCTTATTTCAGTAAAACAGGAATTTCCAATTCTTATTAGACAAGGTCATAAATCAGGACGAGTGTTTGGACACAAGATAACAAACAATATTCCATTGCCAATATGCACTATAAAAGGTCCCTCCCTCTGGCAGAAATTCCTCATTGAAAAGGCGCAGATAAGGAACAAGATGCTATCTCGTATTCCACTCTTCCACCATGCCATCAAAGCTTTCTCCTCATTCAGAGCCCATCCCCATAGAAATGTATAAAGGTTGGTTTTCCACTAGTAAGCGCTCAAAAGTTCATGAAGACATAAGATGATGAAGTCTGAAATTGAAATCAGAAAGCAAAGTTCACATAGATATATCTTGCAACAAGAGGGAGTCTATTGATGAGAAGTTCATACGGGTGTATCCTGGAACACAGGATGGAGTCAACTGATGAGAAGTCCATACAGGTGTATCCTGGAACACAAGATGGAGTGAATTGATGAGAAGTCCATACGGGTGTATCCTGGAACACAAGATGGAGTCAATTGATGAGAAGTCCATACAGGTGTACTCTGGAACACAAGATGGAATCAATTTATGAGAAGTCCATACGGGTGTATCCTGGAACACAAGATGGAGTCAACTGATGAGAAGTCCATACGGGTGTATGCTGATAAAGAAGATGGAGTCAATTGATGATAAGTCCATACGGGTGTATCCTGGAACACTGGATGGAGTCAACTGATGAGAAGTCCATACAGGTGTATCCTGGAACACAAGATGGAGCCAACTGATGAGAAGTCCATATCTGTGTATCCTGGAAGACAAGATGAAGTCAACTGATGAGAAGTCCATACGGGTGTATTCTGATACACAAGATGGAGTCAATTGATGATAAGTCCATACCGGTGTATCCTGGAACACAAGATGGAGTCAATTGATAAGAAGTCCATACGAGTGTATCCTGGAACACAAGATGGAGTCAATTGATAAGAAGTCCATACCAGTGTATCCTGGAACACAAGATGGACTAAATTGATTAGAAGTCCATACGGGTGTATTCTGGAAGACAAGATGGAGTTAAGCAGTGAGGGAAAAATTTTATTCACAACGGTGAGCACTTTATTTCTTTTTTTTATTTACAGTTCTAGATATACATTGCTCAAGTTATCAAGTTAGACATTAAAGCCTCTTTGTACTTTGTGATGACATCACTTATTTTATCATAAAAATAAGAGAAGCAAAAAAATAAAAAAAAATAAAAAAAGCCATTATAAAAATAGGGGTTTTATTTTTATGCAGTGCATTTTACGGTATAATCCAAAACAAATGGGCTATAATCAAGAATAAGTCACCGACTGGTGTGTCACTTATATATAGAAATACCCATTAAACACACCAGGACACTGAATGTAATCCAACAATGCTCATACTTTATTGAAAATACATAGATAAAAAAGATTTAAAAGGAACAGCAAGAATCAGAAAAATTCTGACTACCACATGGACACGGTATGTGTACAAAGACAAATATATATATACATACATATATATATTAAAGTGACATGTGCTATCTATAAGGCTACCAAAGTGCAGCATGCAACAGATATATGCAGTATATACACTTCAATAAAGCAAAACTATACTGGCAGAAGCCAGAAGATTGTGCAGATATTAGCAAGTGACAAGAAGACAAATAAGAAGATCCTCTGGATACTTGATCCACCGATGAGCTGGGCAATAATAGGATCTATGAGCAGAAATGGGATCTATGCAGAAAGTTTAAACATATCCTGACACAGATCCACCTAAAGACAGCAATGTACAGATTTTGCCACTGCACTCCAATGGAGCAGTACCCCAGTGAGACACATAGCAAATGCAGCACGTCAGACCCCCAACGCCGTTTCACCGCGAAGGCTTCCGCAGGCAGTGCATTTTACGGTTAAAATGACACGTTATCTTCGTTCTGTAGGTCTATATAATTACGATACCCAATTTATATAGGTTTTGTCTTTTTATAAGAAAATTAGTATAGTTAAAATTGTCCTCTCCTGACCCTTATAACTCTTTTTTTTTTGTCATATATGGGGATGTATGATGGCTAATTTTGTGCATTGTGATCTGATCTGTAGTTTTTATCGATACCATTTTTGTTTTGATGGTATATGAAGTGACCAAAAATCAGCAAATCTGGGTTTTGGTATATTTTTTTACTTCTAAGTCATTTATTGTGTGGTTTTATTAACCTCTTAAAGGGGTACTCCCGTGGAAAACTTTTTTTTTTTAAATCAACTGGTGCCAGAAAGTTAAACAAATATGTAAATCACTTCTATTAAAAATGTTTATCCTTCCAGTACTTTGTAGGGGCTGTATACTAAAGAGAAATCCAAAAAACAAATGCATTTCCTCTAATGTCATGACTACAGTGCTCTCTGCTGACCTCTGCTGTCCATTTTAGGAACTGTCGCGAGCAGCATATGTTTGCTATAGGGATATTCTCCTGCTCTGGACAAATCCTAAAATGGAAAGCAGAGGTCAGCAGTGTCCGTTTTAGGAACTGTCCAGAGCAGGAGAAAATCCCCATAGCAAACATATGCTGCTCTCGACAGTTCCTAAAATGGACAGCAGAGGTCAGCAGAGAGCACTGTGCTCATGACATCAGAGAAAATGCATTTCTTTTTTGGCTTTCTCTTTAGTATACAGCCCCTAAAAAGTAAAGGAAGGATTAAGATTTTTTAATAGAAGTGATTTACAAATCTATAACTTTCTGGCACCAGTTGATTTACTCCACAGGAGTACCCCTTTAAGGATGTAGGGTGTACCTGTCACTCCATGACCCCGCATCATAGGAAGTCGGTCCCGGCGGCCGGGACCCTGGCCTAATAGTGTGCGGCACCGATTATTGTGCCGTGAGCTATTAACCCTTTAGACGCGGCGATCAAAGTTGATCGCCACATCTAAAATGAACGTGAAAGCTTCCCGGCAGCTCAGTCGGGCTGATCTGGACTATCGCGATAAAATTACGATGTCCCGATCAGCTAGCACGCGAGCGGAGGTCCCCTTACCTTGCTCCGTCATGTCCGATCGGCATTTGATTGCTACAAGCCTGAGATACAGGCTTGAGCAATCGACCTCCTATAATACTGATCCATGCAAAGCTATGGCTTTGCAGGGATCAGTGTAAAAGATCACTGTGTGCAGTATTATAGCCCCCTATGGGAGCTATAACACTGCAAAAAAAAAAAAAAGTGAAAAAAAAAGTTAATAAAGGTCATTTAACCCCTTCCCTAATAAAAGTTTGAATCACCCCCCTTTTCCCATAAAAAAAAACTGTGTAAATAAAAGTAAATATAAACATATGTGGAATCACTGCGGAAATGTCCAATTTATAAAAATATATCGTTAATTAAACCGCATGGTCAATGGCGTACGCGCAAAAAAAATTCCAAAGTCCAAAATAGCGTAATTTTGGTCACTTTTTATATCATGAAAAAATCCTATCAATACAAAAATTATACTGATAAAAACTTCAGAACACAGTGCAAAATATGAGCCCTCATACCGGCCTGTATGCAGAAAAATAAAAAAGTTAAAGGGGTCAGAAGATGAGAATTTTTAACGTATAAATTTTCCTGCATGTAGTTATGATTTTTTTCAGAAGTACAACAAAATCAAACCTATGTAATGTATTTTTACTGAAAAATGCACTGCGTAGAAACGGAAGCCCCAAAAGTTACAATATGGCATTTTTTCTTCAATTTTGTCGCACAATGATTTTATTTCCGTTTTGCCGTGCATTTTTTAGTAAAATGACTAATGTCACTGCAAAGTAGAATTTGTGGCGCAAAAAATAAGCCATCATATAACATTTTATGTGCGTTATGATTTTTACAAAGTGATGAGGAAAAAATGAAAATGCAAAAACGGAAAAACCCTTCGTCCTTAAGGGGTTAAAGGGGTACTACACTGGCCAGTGTGGAACTAAATGTTCCGAATGCTGTTTTGGGTGTTGCGGGGGGTCGACCACGCACCCTCGTGATGTCATGGCCATGCCTCCTGAATGCAAGTCTATGGGAGGGGGTGTGAGAGCCATCACGTCCTCTCCCATAGACGTGGACGACACCTGCAGCGTGAAAACAGCGTTCGGAACAATTAGTTCCACGCTGGCCAGTGGAGTACCCCTTTAATGTTATATTTTCGTGGTTCAGACATGAATACCATATATGCGATACCATATATGTTCATGTTTATTTTTGTTTACATTTTCTTATTTGAAATATAGGAAAAGGGAGTGATTCAAACTTTTATTAGGGAAGGGGCTTTTTCATATTTATAAAAAAAAAAAATTACTATTCTTTATTATTTTTTTAGTCCCCACAGGGGACAATACCCCCAAACATTACATTTCTAACACTATTTAAAGGGGTACTCCGCCCCTAGACATCTTATCCCCTATCCAAAGGATAGGGGATAAGATGTCAGATTGCTGGGGTCCCGCTGCTGGGGACCCCGGGGATCGCTGCTGCAGCACCCCGCTATCATTACTGCGCAGAGCGAGATCGCTCTGCACGTAATGACGGGCAATACAGGGGCTGGAGCATCGTTACGTCACGGCTACGCCCCTCGTGATGTCACAAGTCTATGGGAAGGGGGCGTGGCGGTCGTCACGCCCCCTGCCATAGACTTGCATTAAGGGGACGGGCCGTGATGTCATGAGGGGCGGAGCCATGACGTCACGCTGCTCCGGCCCCTGTATCGCCCGTCATTACGCACAGAGCGAACTCGCTCTGTGCAGTAATGATGGCGGGGTGCCGCAGCGGCGATCCCCGGGGTCCCCAGCAGCGGATAGGGGATAAGATGCCAGGGGCGGAGTGCCCCTTTAATGCTGTGCTTGCACTATGATGGTCCCGATCATCTATAGGAAGGACTGGCACCTGTATTTTATTGGCTTTAGGTCTCGCGGTTGCAAAATCAAAATGGTTAACATATTTTTGGTGGTGATCACCGCTATTGAATCCAGTACTGCTCCCAGTACAAATGCCTTCTATTTCCATCATGCAGGCTGTTGACTATCTATACCATTAATATGGTTCTTATTACCATGTTCTGACTGGACACTTGTACAACCTTTATCCCCATTGTACCTGTCATACTGCATATACATGATACGGTCCATGGGTCTCTCCAGCTATAAATACAACCTAATGATTTGATAATACTGTACAATAAAAACTGGATTAGTCACCTCCTGGGATATGAGAGCTATAAATAGAGCAGAAATGGCGTAATGACTTCTGATGTCAAGTATCTCTGAATTTGTTGACATCTGATAATGTGTTGGTCACAGAGAGTATTACAGAGACAAGGAACAAGGAAATTCTCAGCTGGGATATCCCAAACAATTTTAATTTTTTTTTGCAGCTGCAGGAAATAAATATTACATTTGAAATTCTAAAGGCTTAACAAAGAAGCTCTCCGCCCTTACAGGTAATAGAGAGTATAAAACTTGTCACATCACAGACGATAGTGCAGTTTGCTCTAGAAGCTAAAGCAGAGCACAAGACGGCTGCTGCCTGCTGGGTGAGTCTTAGCTTCTCTTTGTTTATATATAATTAGAAATTTGTATTTCATATTGTGCTTAAAATGTGTATGTCCTTACTATCTGACACACTATGAAAATTGATCTTTATCAGATATTCTTACTTATTTACCACTGTTAGAAGATACTGCTAATGTTATATTGTTCCTTCAGTGAAACCCTTTCTGTGCTGATCAGTTCTATTCCCCAAAAAAGCTGAAATGAACCAAAATCATTACAATACAACCGTATATACTCCAGTATAAGCCGACTCTAATTTCACCCCAAAAACCCAGGAAAAGTTATTGACTCGACTATAAGCCTAGGGTGGGAAATACATCATCCCCCCTGTCATCATCCAGACCCCCATCATCATCCAGACCCCCATTATCATCACCAACTGTCAATTCCTTCAATCAGTGGTCTTCAATCTGCGGACTTCCAGATGTTGCAAAACTACAACTCCCAGCATGCCCGGATAGCCATCGGCTGTCCGGGCATGATGGGAAGTTGTAGTTTTGCAACATCTGGAGGTCCGCAGGTTGAAGACCACTGACTGAAGGGATTGACAGGCGGAGAGTTCATTCGAGTATAAGCCGAGGGGGGACGTTTTCAGCACGAAAAATCATGCTGAAAAACTCGGCTTATACTCGAGTATATACGGTAGTTAGTGTACAGTTTATAGTATTGCTGTTGGATAATGTATTGTAATAGACTTTCTTTTACCTTGAGTGTCACATAGATAAGTATGTACAATACATGTGAAGTGTAAATAATAAACTGAAAATATTGTACTTTTTCTGTATAACACAGAAATATTATCACATAGAGATATAATAATCCCCATAAATACAGGCTAGAAAGTAAATGAAGCAAAGAATTATGTATCTTGTATAACAGTGTAGTACTAGTATGTTAAAGGACATCTGCAGCGTGATTAACACTTATCCCCTATCCACAGGATAGGGGATAAGTGTTTGATCGCAGGGGGGTCCGACCACTGGGACCCCCTGTGATCTCCTGTACGAGGCCGTGGCTGTCCCGTGCAGGGGTCGTGCCAGCCGCAGCATGACGTTGCAGCCGGCACGCCTCCTCCATACATCTCTATGGGAGAGGCGGGGAAGCAGCGTTCGTGCCTCCCCGTCTCCCCCATAGAACTGTATGGGGACGGGGAGGAGACGGGGCGTCACCGTCGACCTCTAGGTCAATACTACTTCACCATGAGCGCTAATGGCAGGGCCACGTTAGGGAGAGCGAAGGGGGTCCCAGCGGTCGGACCCCCCGCAATCATCCTGTGGATAGGGGATAAGTGTCATACCGCTGCAGTTGTCCTTTAACAAGTGATTACTACCGGCATATTTATTATATGAAAAAATTACTGACTGTCACAGAATAACAGGCTGATCTGTAAGTGAAGGTGTTGTATAGGAATAACTGCAATATTTGTTCAGAATTAAGTGCTCAAATGTTGTATAAGAACCTTTGTCAGTGGGAGTTAATGAGTGTATTCTGGGCACTGCTACATCACAACTTAAAGGGGCACTCTGGCCAGAAAATTATACATATTTGTAAATTCCTTCTATTTAAAAATCGTAAGCCTTCCAGTACTTATAAGCTACTGTGTGCTCCAGAGGAAGTTGTGTAGTTCTTTCCAGCCTAACCACAGTGCTCTCTGCTGCCACCTCTGTCCATGTCAGTAACTAAGAAAAGAAATATTGAGAGGCTCACACCACAAACAAAATTATATACCGAGGTAGCCTGTGTTGCACGTTCCCATTGTGCCAAAAATAGATAAATATAAAATAGCAAAACAGTCTTCTAGGCATAGCAATTCTAAAAATGCACAAGCTATGACCAGTAAATCAGTAGAATATTTATTACTATCAATAAAATGACATAACATAGGTGTCCCGACAGGGCCCTTGCCGGAAACACACATAAGAATTATAAAAATATAAAAAAAATAAAAAGAATATGGAAAGAATAAAATAATTATAGTTTCTGTGACCACATGTCAATAGTCACCTATAGCTGGATATATAGTGCAAATCGTATCTTAATCAATGTCTCTTGATGGATGGATTAGGTCCCTCTCAATAGCAACAGGTAGTGGAATATTAGTTTGATCGATATAGTCAAAAATGAAAGATCCACTGTAGTCACAAGTTAAAGATCCACTGTAAGGTCCGCAATGTGAGATAGTAAAATGTGAACATTTACCGGTGCACTGCACCACTCACCACCCGTGAATTCTCTGCATATGAAGGTCGCGTGATGTCCTCCAGATGGAGCGCAGACTGGCACGGGCCAGCGGCTGGCCCAGGTATATGGATGTCTGCGTGTTCGGAGCCTTCGGTAGTGATCCTGCAGAGTGGCGCAGAGTGGCGTCTGGCCAGAGCTTTGGAAGGTGGTGGGGTGAGTGTCGGGAAGCAGCGCCCTCGTGCAGTAGAACAGAGGTATGCGTGCGCTTGCACAGTGGTCCAAAATTGGAGGGGTTGCCGCTGTTGCAAGTGCACAAATGAAGAATAAAGTCTGTTTGCGAGGAGAAGTTTGCTATAGGGATTTTCTCATGCTCTGGACAGTTCATGCTCTAGAAAGAACTACACAACTTTATCTGGAGTATACAGCAGCAGTTAATAGTAACTTTTTTTTCCTCCAGAGTACCCCTTTAAATCTCCAAACTTAGATCAGAGAGAAATGTGACAGACCACAAGGCAAACAACAACTTCAGGTGGTGCTCTACATGTATAGAAGAAGTTTAGTTTTCTAAAGCACTAACCGAGAGAAGAGTCTTGGTACTCATCAATACATTGCCAGATCTTTTTTAATTGAATCACATCAATGGCAGTGAACAAACAAAGGCAGGGAGAGGTTAGTAAGCAAGTGGAGGGTGAAAAGAGGTGACGGCCCCTTTCACACTTGTGGAATGCTTGTTCCAGCCGGATGAAGCATTCCACAAGTGTGAAACAGCCTGTCGCCTCTGTTCATCCCCACATTTGGCATCAGTGGTTACCCTTCTCAGCCAGTGATGGGCAGTGGGGTTCCTAAATCATTGAAACAGCTGCAGTAATAGGGGATTGGGCAGGTGAATACCTAGACCGACCACTTAAAAAAAGAATAAAAATGCAGCACAACCATAACTCTTTAAATCTTTTGTTCATCTGACAATGGCAAACCCCTTTAAGGGACCTAAGCCTACTCCGTAGTGCATGGAATAATGGCTCATTTGTCATTCTGACAGTTAATACACAAATACATGACCTAATGATAATTAAAGTGTACCTGTAACAAAAACTTTTTATATAATGTAGATAATACCATTATATGTATATTTGTAATATACACTGGTTAACAAATGTATTTTTGGGTGAAAAAATGTTGTCCCTGCAGCTATTGCCTGTGTGTCTCTGAGGAGTCCAAATACAGGAAGTGAGGGTGGACAAGCAGGGCTCTGTGCACGCTCCTGGCTTGTCAATCATCCTCATGTGTGAGCCCATAGCATGTCACAGAGCTTCACTGCAGAGCCCTGTCTGTCTTCACTGCACAGAGCCCTGCTTGTCCTCAGTGTACAGAGCCCTGCTTGTCCTCAGTGTACAGAGCCCTGCTTGTCCTCAGTGTACAGAGCCCTGCTTGTCCTCAGTGTACAGAGCCCTGCTTGTCTTCAGTGTATAGAGCCCTGCTTCTCCTCAGTGTACAGAGCCCTGCTTGTCCTCAGTGTACAGAGCCCTGCTTGTCCTCACTACACAGAGCCCTGCTTGTCCTCAGTGTACAGAGCCCTGCTTGTCCTCACTGCACAGAGCCCTGCTTGTCCTTACTGCACAGAGCCTTGCTGGTCCTCAGTGTACAGAGCCCTGCTTGTCCTCAGTGTACAGAGCCCTGCTTGTCATCAGTGTACAGATCCCTGCTTGTTCTCAGTGTACAGAGCCCTGCTTGTCCTCAGTGCACAGAGCCCTGCTTGTCCTCAGTGTACAGAGCCCTGCTGGTCCTCAGTGTACAGAGCCCTGCTTGTCCACTCTCACTTCCTGTATTTGGACTCCTCATAGAGAAACACAGGCAACAGCAGCAGGGACAAAAATATACATCATTTTTAACCAATGTATATTTGAAATATACATATAATGGTATTATCTACATTATTTTAAAAGTTTTTGTTGACGGCAGGTACACTTTAAGAGCAACAACATTTTTTTTTTTTTTCAGGATTCCCAGTTTGAATATTTGTTCTTGTATTGGAAGAATACCAACCTTGGCTGGACAAATTTTCAATAGTCATTTCCAATAAAGATCCTCAACATGGAGGGATTTCCTGCGGTGTTTTACAGTGAGCCGGCCGTGCTGGGGCTCCTTGCAAACGCTGTTAGTGCATTCCTTGTATGTATGCAAAATTTCTCTCTATTTAACACGTCTATTACCGCTGGTGGAGTGGAAAATATTCTTGCAGGTAAGAACCCCTGTTTGTATACATAGTGCTCATGTGCTTAAAGGGGTACTCCGCTGGAAAACATTTTTTATTTTTATTTATTGGTGCCAAAAAGTTAAACAGATTTGTAAATTATTTTTATTTAAAAAATCATGATCCTTCCAGTACTTATCAGCTGCTGTTTGCTCCACAGGAAGTTCTTTTTCCTTTTGAGTTTGCTTTCTGTCTCACCACAGTGCTCTCTGCTGACACCTCTGTCCATTTTAGAAACTGTCCAAAGTAGATGAAAATCCCCATAGCAAACCTATATTGCTCTAGACAGTTCCTGACAAGGACAGAGATGTCAGCAGAGAGCACTGTGGTCAGACAGAAAGGAAATTCAAAAAGAAAATAACTTTCTGTTGAGAATACAGCAGGTGATAAGTACTGGAAGGAATAAGATTTTTTATTAAGTAATTTACAAATCTGTTTAACTTTCTGTCACCAGTTAATTTAAAAAAAAATGTTTTCTAGTGGAGTACCCCTTTAAAGGTTTATCATAAAAATTAAATTTTTCTCACTTCTGTATTGCAGGTGTTCACCTAATTCTCATAGGAGGTATAAGTCAACTCATTGCTGGGTTTCTATCTTTTCGGAAGTATGATCATCTAAGTGGCACTGCCTTCCTTGCCTTCTCTGCCTTGTGGAGCAGCTATGGTGCTACACGTATCATTGTAGGCTCAGAATTAAATCTCCAAAACAGTTCATCTGTAGATACTCTCAGTCAGATGCAGATTCCAGTCAATGAAGGAGCAGTGGCTGGACTGGTAGCCTACATTTTTATTGCCTTCATCCTATCCTTCTGCTCAGCAACAGTCAACTATATCATGCCTTTTGTGTTTGGGGCCTTAACTCTCACATTAATATTTGAGGCAGTAGGACTATTTGGTCGCTGGGCCTTGGTGGTGTCTGGGGTTTTGGAGCTAATAATAGTGTTGTGTGGAATTTATGGAGCAGGAGTCTTACTTCTAAAGGGCATCACTCAGAGATATGTACTTCCAGGATTTGGAAATTCTCTATTTAACGTTCTACTTCTTGGTTCTGCCAATCGTAACTCTTCAAAAACTGCTGGAGAAGAAAAGAAGAAGAATACCAAGTATGCCGAGCCCATGGCACTAGGATACCTGTGTGACACCATCTCACCTTTCATCATGGCATTCTACTGCTTTGGCTACATGAGAAACTTTTATGTAGGTTGTATCTGGATCAGCATCAATGTCCTGTCCCAAATGTGTTCCAGTTATTACAGTTATTTGCGAGATGATGTCTACCATGCTACTAAGTTTGCCTTCCATGGAACCTTTTGGTTAGTTAAGGCTTGGGAAGAGTTTACTATTTCAGTAATTCTCACATCTGAGAATATCACCAAGAGCAGAGAGTCAATGGTTGGTGACTGGTTCTTTTTAACTGTTTCATGTCTGTTTTGCTTTTTGTCCTTAAATAAGGACTTACTAGAAGTCATACACAACATGGCATTTGCTATTGTTACTGTATCGACAATTCAGCAGATTCCAAGCACAGCTGGCTACATATTTTTTGGAGTGACTTGCAGCATATTTACCGCAGTTTCTCTTTACACCACATTCGCCAGTCTTGTTAACTCCATTGCTGAAAAAGTGTTAGTTCCCATTGGAAACATAATAATATCTAAGGACAAGTTTCAAAATGTCTTTGTTTGGGGCAGAAAATGCCTTAAGCGGCAAGGAGAAGAATTGGACCTCAAGGAGAACCTCAGTGCTCGTCCTTCAGACCCCCTGTTCTATATCTGTAATGGATTGGCTGCCCTTGCTGCGATTCAGAGCTCATTGAACAATACCATCCAGGCACATCTATCTATTTCTTGGGTGCTTATACCTGGAGCTATTATACAGCTTTATGTCTCTAGAATCGATGTTCGTGCAGGACGAAGATTTGGCTCAGTTCTGCCTTTTTTCTTTTCTGCTGTCTGGGCTACCTGGGTATGGCTACGTTTTGCAGGTATGGGATTTAGATATACAGTACATAATACATGATACAATACATGAATTAAACTGTCAATAGATTGTGATATAGAAGGGCATTTTTAGGGCAGCTTTTTAGAAAATGTTCCTTTGCATGTCTTAGTCTTAATCTGTTAATATTATAAAATTGTGTAAAATGTTTCTACTTTGTATTAAATGTGTAAAGAACACAGAACTTCATAAGATCTATGGAACAATAGTGTTCCTTGGGGATCTGTAAATGTAATCATTTCCATTTCTCTTTAGGTTCTTTGCTAGGAATCTCTGCAGATAATGATGGAGGATTCACAGCGGGTGCAATTGCTTTTATGGTAATAGACCTCTTCCTCATAGCCCTTGGTGAGTAGAATCTCTAGCTATTACTTACAGGCAAATGGGGAACTTGTTTAAAAATTAGCAGAAGAAAAGATGGTCTAGTACAATGTTTACATCTTTATAGGAATGAAAAGATTATTATTATTATTATATCTATTAGGAACGATAAAGGCTAGATACTCATTTCTTCCATTTATTGTTATAAATAAAGTGCACCGCTGACAAATACCTGATCCTACCATTCTTTATGGTATGTTATTAATGGCATCATACCCCTGTAGTCTACTAGTCCACATGCACAATACGGCATCTATGAGTGGTTTGAGAGCACTGACTTACAAGCAATTATATAGCAGAGAATAGGAATAGATGAGCATGAGCAATGATGTATACACATCAGAGAATAGGGCTAGATGAGCATGAGCAATGATGTATACACAGCAGAGAATAGGAATAGATGAGCATGAGCAATTATGCATACACAGCAGGAAATAGGAATAGATGAGCATGAGCAATGATGTATACATAGCAAAGAATAGGACTAGATGAGCATGAGCAATGATGTATACACAGCAGGGAATAGGGCTAGATGAGCATAAGCACTGATGTATACACAGCAGAGAATAGGGCTAGATGAGCATGAGCAATGATGTATACACAGCAGAGAATAGGGCTAGATGAGCATGAGCACTGATGTATACACAACAAAGAATAGGACTAGCTGAGCATGTGCAGTGATGTATACACAGCGAAGAATAGGACTAGATGAGCATAAGCAATGATGTATACACAGCAGAGAGTAGGACTAAATAAGCATGAGCAATGGTGCATACACATCAGAGAATAGGACTAAATGAGCATGAGCAATGATGCATACACAACAACGAATAGGACTAGATTACCATGTGCAATGGTGTATATGCAAGAAAGAATAGGACTAGATGAGCCTAAGCAATGATGTATACACAACAAAGAATAGGACTAGAAGAGCATGTGTAATGAGGCAGCCAGAATATACCAATAATGTCTAGTAAATGTATGTTCCATCTCAGTGTTCTGAACAAACGCTGGGTTATGGCCGTAGTGGTCGTGACATCACTCCACCCCCTCAATTCCTGTTGATGGGAGGGAGCGTGATGGCTTTGGATAGGAGCTAAGATGCCTAGCGGCGGTGTACCCCAAAAACAAACAGGCTTTTTTTTTTGTAACTCCCATTGATTTTAATGGGTGTTGGGTAAAAGTGACGCCCTGCGTGCTATGCTGCTCACATACCTCCCAAATTATGTAAGTAGCATGACCTGTTGATGCAACTCTAATTAAAGTCAATGAAAGTTAGGCACAATGGCTGTTTTCAGACCACTTTTTTCACAATGGCTGTTTTCAGACTACTCAAGACTTTATCAGACATATATGTCATATAATATGGATATGCCATAATTGTTGAGATGGAGATTTCTTTTTTACTTTATAATTGTGATATATTTTTGTGTAAGCAGTATAATGGTTTTCTATGTTTTATTTGTGTTTAAAAAAAGCTGCCACTAGGTGTCTTCCTACTTGTCCAGAGCACATTTCCCCCTATCTCTTGCACAGACTTTGGACTCTTGTTGTCCTAGCAGAAGTACTAAATCAGGAAATGCAGTCTGGAGTGCTGAGGTGGGGGGGGGGGGGGGGCAGCCTTTTCTAATCATAGCTCATCTCTCACTGAACTGCTCTGGGCTGTGTGTAGCAGAGTGAGGGAGGAAGTTCTCCCCTGTATGGCTTTCGATTATGTCACACCTACTGGGTAACGCCCCTTCCTAGTCTCTGAATCTGACAGACTGAGCAGAAAATACAGAGCAATATCAAGGTAGATAACAAAAAAATAATAAAAATAAATTACTATGACTATTCATTGTCGCTGCTGTTTGTATTCCAGCTACTCATGCCAACACTGTTCTTCTTCTCATCACTGTTGTGATGGAGCTTGTGATAGTCAGCTTCCTTCTCTTCACACTGGAAAGGCTTCCTCTGGCACTTGAAAGTAAGTGTTGTAGCAAATCTAAGTACTGTTGAGTTTTAGGCAGAATATGTGTATGTTAAAGGGGTTATCCAGGAAAAAACTTTTTTTTTATATATCAACTGGCTCCAGAAAGTTCAACAGATTTTGTAAATTATTTCTATTTTTTTTAATCCTTTCAGTACTTATGAGCTGCTGAAGTTGAGTTGTTCTTTTCCATCTAAGTGCTCTCTGATGACACGTGTCTCAGGAACCACCCAGTTTAGAAGCAAATCCCCATAGCAAACATCTTCTACTCTGTGCAGTTCCCGAGACAAGCAGAGATGTCAGCAGAGAGCACTGTTTCCAAAAAGAAAACAACAACTCAACTTCAGCAGCTGATAATTATTGAAAGGATTAAGATTTTTTAATAGAAGTAATTTACTAATCTGTTTAACTTTCTGGAGCCAGTTGATATAAGAAAAAAAAGTTTTTTTACTGGAATACCCCTTTAAATATTGCACAGTGAATATAAATGATATGACATACATATGGTATGAGGCAAGGGGAGTATATATTGTACATAGGTTGTGTCATTCATATTAATGATAAATATATAATATATATATTAAACATTAAATACATATGCCATTTAATAATACTTAAGCTAATATACTGTATCCAATTTTAATGTATCCATCTAAATGTTTTGCTGTCTAATATCTTCTCTTCTAGTAACTGTGCTATCCATCTTTAGCATCATTTGTCTCTATGGCTTTTTGGCTTCTATGGTAAACTGCTTGTTTAATAAAGAACTGATACCCCTGGGACCCGCAGTGTTCAAGGTAAGCCCTACCGAAAGATAACTCATCCAAGTTCTAGTGTAAAATAGGCTCACTGGCCATCCACTATGTGCAGATGTAATAATCTTGTCTATTTCTGGTGGAAAAATTCTTCTTGTATGTATTTCAAGGCAGTCATAAAAGATTATTATAACCGACTGAGATGGGGGGCAGAAATCAATGCAAGTCAGTAGATACGGAAAGCATGCAAAACCAGCCGTCTAAGACCAGTCATATAGAATGGGTGGCCCTGATTATAAATGCATAATCCTTACTTGACATTATTAAAACTGTGCTAAATGCACAATAAAAAACATGCAAGAAGGGTTAGCACAGCTCTTTCACCTGACCATACTTCTGTCGTCTGAGTAACACACTCTATATGTTCTGTCACAAGTCAAAAGGAGGAAGTAACAACTACTCTGAGTGCATATCAAACTCTGGAATGTCACTTTTTGGGCCTACTTAAAGGGGTACTCTGCCCCTAGATATCTTATCCCCTATCCAAAGGATGGGGGATAAGATGTCTGATCGTTGGGATTCTGCCGCTGGGGACCCCGGTGATCTCCATGCTTTACCCGGTGTTCGTTTAGAGTGTCGGGTGCAGCGCCAGAGGCTCTTAAGGTCACGCCCCCTTCTATAGACTTGCATTGAGGGGGCATGGCGGTGATGTTACGAGCCTCTGCCCTGCATCGCCATTCATCTGGCACGGAGCGAGAAGTTTGCTCCATGCACCGGATGTCTGGGGTGCCGCAGCCGAGATCGAGGGGGTCCCCAGCGGTGGGACCCCTGCGATCAGACATCTTATCACCTATCCTTTTTGTTTACACATTTTGTTTAAAAAGTTGGATTTGTATCGACCTACAAAATAAATAGAACATTTTTACCGTAAAGTTTACAGCGTAAAAAAATCAAAATTGCGTTTTTCTTTTAAATTTTTCCACAAAATATTATCATTTTAGTTGCACTGTACATTTTATCGTAAATTAAAGGTTTTATTAGAAAGTAGAATTGGTCATGCAAAAAACAAGCCCTCATATGGGTCTGTGGATGGAAAAATAAAAAAGTTGTGGATTTTAGAAGGCAAGGAGGAAAAAACGAAAAGGCAAAAATTAAACTAGCTTTGTCATTTAGGCCCAAATGGGCTGTGTCCTTAAAGGGTTTATCCAGGAAAAAAACTTTTTTTATATATCAATTGGCTCCAGAAAGTTAAACAGATTTGTAAATTGCTTCTATTAAAAAATCTTAATCCTTTCAGTACTTATGAGCTTCTGAAGTTAAGGTTGTTTTTTTCTGTCTAAGTGCTCTCCGATGACACGTGTCTCGGGAACCGCCCAGTTTCGAAGCAAATCCACATAGCAAACCTCCTCTAACCTGGGCGGTTCCCGAGGAACGTGTCATCAGAGAGCACTTAGACAGAAAAGAACAACCTTAACTTCAGAAGCTCATAAGTACTGAAAGGATTAAGATTTTTTAATAGAAGTAATTTACAAATCTGTTTAACTTTCTGGAGCCAGTTTATATATATAAAACAAGCTTATTCCTGGATAACCCCTTTAAGGGGTTACAAATCAGTTGCATCTTTTAACTGTATAGGCTAGGCTCATTTTTGGCACATCTAAGACATGTCCGTCACACCTGCCTTCTCACAAACATTTTGAAAAAGTGTCTAAAATACATTGAAAATATGCAGCAACAGTTATATTCATCTTCCCTATATGGACTGAGTGTCACGTCAATCTCCAAATCCCTGAGTAAATTATTGTTGTTGCAGAAACAAGAGCCAGAGAAGGAAGAAGCTTCTAGTTCCTGTATCCTGCCTCAGTCTCATCGTACAAGTGGTCTGAGAACTATAGCTAACATACTGGAGGATGGAGGGGTATGTGGCATCCCGACTGATACAGTTTATGCTCTGGCAGCTTCATGCAAACATCCAGAGGCCATCAAAAGGATTTATACTATAAAGGTGAGAATAATATAGACCTACAGCTATACTAAGCTATCAGATGTGGTAAGAGAAAAGCTCACTGGCACTGTCAACCAACCTCATATATGAAATTGTACAATTACATGTGCAGATGCTATTCTGATAAAATAGTAGTAAACTAAGACCCTTTAAAGGGAAGCTGTCATCAGATTTTACCATATTTACCATGTGGCAAAGCGTTATATATGATAAAATCATCTTTCTCACCATCCCTAGGAGACGTTCCTGTCAGCAGCGACGGTGAGGATATGAAGTTAGGGGGAGCCATACTCTTCTAGTACCATCTGCTTGGGCCGTAATAATTCCTCCTTAGTGTGATTGACAGCCTGGGCATGGCTGGTGTCATCACTCTGCTCCTTCTGCTAAGGCAGCAGAGCGGGGATGCGGGCTGTCAGTGATGCAGAAGGGGCGTGATTACTGCCCGAAAAGGTGGGACTAGAAGAGAATGTAAAAGTTTTATTGAGTTTTAAAAAAATATACAAATACAAACTAATTTGAAATGTGACTGAAACACATAATACAAGAACAGGAACGTGAGGCATCCTAAGAGGAAGCAAGCTAGAGCCATAGTGGCTCTCATCATTAAAGACCAGTTGGGACTACAAAATCCTCAAATAAGGAGAAGGGGGTATAAGGAAGAGAAGTAGGACAAAAGGCAGGGAAAGGGGAAAGAGAGGGGTAACTAGAAGGGAGGGAGAAGAAGAAGGCAGGAGAAATCCTGAACAGAACTGCTTACCTAGCGAGGCACGTCAATCTTCCGAGCCAACAAGATATACATTGATTTTTATGTGCATACAACTGTATGTCTATTTCTTGATAACCTGACACAGAAATAAACTATTAAAAATAATTAGAGATGAACGAATCGAATCTGACAAATCCAAATTCGTTACGAATTTCATGAAAAATTCAATTTGCAACGAATGCAAATATCGTCATGATTCTATCGCACGAATCGCTTCATTAAACTCCATTTAGTGTGGTACAGGCTCCAGGGCATCTAAAATGGTGGATCCACATGTGAGGACATTGGGCATGGAACTCTGGGAAGGCGGGAACGAGGGTAGAAGGGATGACCCTGAATCACATGCAGGATGCAGCCTATCAGCAACCAGTCACCCCTGTGATGTCACAGCCCTATTTAATCGGCAGGCATATTCCGGATAGTCACTTCATCCTTTCACTGCAGAGAGATAGGACAGTGCTGTGTGTTACGCAGACAAGCTTTTTCCAGCAGCGTTTCACCTCATAGTCACGTCAGCATTCTGGTGGACAGAGAGCAGTGCATTTTTCACAGGATTTTTTTTTTACTGCAGCCATTAACCTCCCAGTCACTTTCTACAGCACTGTATTAGAGAGAGGGGCAGAGAGCTGTGTGTTGCCTCATACATTTCAACAAGCTGGCTTTTCAGCGCAACTCTGTTTCCTTGTTCCACAACAAATGGTCTGCTGGTTATACTAGTCTGTAAACAGTATAATATTCAGCAGTCCATTCCTAATAGTCTTTGAGAGTGTGAAATTTTGGGTTTAGCACACAGCGACTGTGTGCTGCAGCACTGTTGTGTACTGCTGGTGTTGTGCAAAGATACATTTTTTAAGCATACTGTAGCACATTTTTCTGCCCTCATCTAAGTAGTGTACTATTTTAAACCTGTTAATATGTCAAGGGCCTAGATACTGTGAAAGGCCAGGCAAAAGTAATCACCGGCTGGTGTTTTACTCCACTACTTCTTTAAGCTTCCTGTAGCGCATTTTTCTGCCCTCATCAGTGCATACCACATACATACATCTAACTAGTGTGCTATTTTGTACTTGTTAATCTGTCAAGGGCCTAGATACTGTGAAAGGGCAGCCAAAAGTACACCCCTGCTGCTGTTCTAGACAAATACTGTTTTAAGCGTAGTGGAGCGTATTGTACTCCCCTCATATAAGCACTGAGTATGTCAGGCAGAGAAGTGCGAGGACATGCACAGAGGAGTGGCAGAGGACTAAATTCCTCAGGCAGCAGTCGCAGCAGACTAAGGGCAAGAGGCAGCAGGAGTCACAGCGAGAGGCCTGGCCTCCTGGTAACAGCTAGCGGTTGTGTCTCGAACAGCATCCCATCTGCTGTCATCGATTAGTTAACACGGTCATCCACTTCATCCCAAGTGACATCTGATATACCCAGTCAACAGTTAGTGGGTTCCTCAGACACAACCCTCAGTTGGCATGGCCCAGGAACAGTCCCTGTCCTCCCATTGCCTCTGTCCTATGCTGTTCTCTCCCCTACAGAAGTATCTTATGCTGTGGGTTCAGCTCCACTATTCAGTGAGGATGACCTAATAGAGGACAGTCAGCATCTATTGCCCAGCCAACAAGTGGAGGAGACATCCGCCGCTTCCTCCCCTAGGTGGGCAAGTAATGATGAGGAGAGTGACATGGGAGGTGGTGTTGCCAGCATTCAGGGTCCTGAAGAAGACACTCTTGAGGAACCTGAGGAGGACATCAGTGACATGCAGACACTTGTTGATGATGATGGAGCTGGGTGCAGAACGGGCTTCATCATCATCAGGAGAAGAGGGTTGCCCATGAGGCAGCAGCTGAGCCAGCAAGATGGTAGCATGGTTGGCAGTCAGCATGGTGGCAGAAGTAGAAATTCTGGAGCCAAATGTGCCTGAGGGAGACCAACTGCTTCGCGGCTGCCTACCTTTCCTGGAAGTAGTGAAACAGGGGTTCCTGGAGACGGTGGCAGTAGCAGTCAATTAGTGCGGACTGTTGGTGGGAAAATCAGCTACTCGGCAGTGTGGCAGTTTTTTATCAAACAACCGGAGGAGGTTCACATAGCCACATGCAAGATGTGTCAGCAGAAGGTGAAGCGTGGCCAGGGTCCCAATGTTGGGACCACAGCCCTGCGTCAACATATGCTGTTCCACCATAAAGCAGCCTGGGAGAACCGTGGCTCCCATGTAGTGGTCCAGCCTGCTGCATCACCCAGTGGCACGCCGCTCCCTCTTTCAGCCAGCAAAGGCTCCACCACCTCAGCTGAAGGGAGCTGTGTATCATACCCTCCTTCTGTCGCTTCAGATGCTCCTGCTCCTCCTACTTTTAGTCAGTCATTCCGCCAACAATCCTTCGGCGAAGCCATGTCCAAGAGAGAACAGTATGCGCCCACTCATCCAACTGCTCAGAAGCTGAATGTGCTCCTGTCCAAGTTGCTGGTGCTGCAGTCCCTCCCTTTTCAAGTGGTGGACTCTGCACCTTTCAGAGAACTGATGCCTTATGCCGAGCCAAGGTGGAGAGTCCCAAGCCATCATTTCTTTGCAAAGAAGGCAATACCAGCCATGCACAATTTTTTGGAAGCGAAGGTGGGCCAGTCTTTGAGCCTGTCGGTGTGTACCAAAGTGCTGACGTTTGGAGCTATAACTATGGTCAGGGACAATGCATGTCCTTTACGGCTCACCGGGTGAATATGGTTTCTGCAGAGCCACAACAGCACATAGCAGTTTTTCTAGTCATTTGACAGGATAGGAGGAGCAGCCATAGGAGCTAGAGGGTTAGGAGGAAGGCAAGATAGAGGATGCAGACACACTGTGGCAGTATGCAGTGGAAATGGAGGCAAGGAGTCCCTCCAAGTCACTTGCACAAATGGCACGATGTATGCTCCCTTGCTTGCGTAGTGACCGCCGAATTGCCACCATTCGGCAGAGGGATGACTTCTGGCTCTCCACCTTATTGGACCCTCGCTACCACCACAAAATGGGGGACTTTTTTACACCCACTGAGAGGGAGGGCAAAATGACCTACTACCGAGACATCCTTTGTAGTCAGTTGGCTGATGCCTATCAGCACCATCGTCCATCCTCTCGCAGGTCTGAATCTGGGGGCCCTCTGCACTCACCTTCCACTGCCATGGCTGCTGGGGAGGGGTTTCGTGGAAGGAGCAGTACCAGCTCCAACAGCAGCAGCCTGAGTCTACAGTCGCTGATGAGTACCTTCCTTCACCCGCATAGTGAAGCAACTCAGGAGGTAGACGTGGAGCACGATCTGAACCAGCAGGTGGTGTCATACCTTGACATGCCCATGCCAACACACCTTGAATATCCGCTGGACTTCTGGGCAGCCAAACTTGATTTGTGAAAAAAGGGGGAGAGGACAGCGCCTCGTGTATTAACCAAGACATCAGTGTCCCAGAAGGGACTAGAAAGGCGACAATGAAACAGCTTGGAGCGATAATAATGAACCATAACTGATTAAATGAAACATTTGCACTTTCACAGTCAGGGGGGCGCTGAGAGGCAGGGGCTGGAACAGGTGGTATCTCACCTGGCGGAGGACTGCCAGCTTGATTTTAAGATACAAGTACGAGCTTTTTCACTGCAGCCACTTCTAGCTTTATGCGCCCACTTATACAATGGCACAGAAGCTGAATGTGCTCCTGTCCAAGTTGCTGGTACTTCAGTCCCACCCTTTTCAAGTGGACACTCAGAGTATGGGGGTGCTCTGAGAGGCAGGGGCTGGAACAGGTGGTAGCTTGCCTCGCGGTGCACCACCAGCTCAATGCTCACCAGAATGGGCAATCAAAACAATAAAATAAATTCAAATTAAATAAAATAAAAATTACATAAAATATCTGCTGCATCCAGACGCTCTGTGGCAGTTATTCTAATAGCGATGCCTGTAATCTGCATGTCATACTTAATAACAGTATTATTTCCTTAACACAGCACACTCCCTATGCATGTTAGGAAAAAGCAAAGTGTTCTACACCCCTATTGAGCCTTTCTGTAGGCTAGGAATAGTGATTTGCCGCAAATAAATTCGGACCGAACCAAATTTTTTCAGAAAATTCGGCAAATCATCCGAATCAAATTTTTCAAAAACTATATCTAAAAATAATCACAAATACATTCTGAAGGTCTTATTTAATGTTGCAAGTAGTTTAGTATGCAGTAGATAAGAAACAGTAGCAGGGTGTTTTCAACCAAACTAAAGCTGAGTAATGAGATAACCAATACCTAAGAAGGCTAGCAAGTTAATAAAATAGATTCACTCTGCAATTCATAGTGTACTGTTAATACCGTGGGAAAAAGGTGGTGACACCTGTTTTTATCACTCTAAAGGAGATCGGATTAAATGGCTACTAAGAATATAAGACTTATATATATATATATATATATATATATATATATAGATCAGACACTAATAGAACATTTAAAGGGGTATTCCACAGAATTATTATTATTTTTTAAACCTACCTGTGCCAGAAAGTTATACAGATAAGTAATTGACTTCTATTTAAAAATCTCAAGCTTTCCAGTACTTATCAGCTGCTATATGCACTGGAGGAAGATGTATAGTTCTTTCCAGTCGGATCACTGTGCTCCCTGCTGCCACCTCTGTCTGTGTCAGGAACTGTCCAGAACAGAAGAAGTTTGCTCTAGGGATTTGGTCTTGCCCTAGACAGTTCCTGACATGGACAGAGGTGTCAGCAGGGAGCACTGTGGCCAGACTGGAAAGATCTACACCATTTCCTCTGGTGCATACAGCAGCTGATAAGTAGTTTAAATAGAAGAAAATTACAAATCTGTATAATGTTCTGGCACCAGTTGATTTGAAATCTTTTTTTTTCCAGAATACCCCTTTAAGTTTGTGCTTTAGCCATTTACACTTCTGTAGACATTTAGCATATTCTGATTCAATCTATTGCACTATTTTCTGTTGAAAACAGATTAAAGTTGGGGTCTGTTAACATGGGGCTTATTCCCATGACCTAATAGGATACCTTAAATATGCATTGCCCTAAATAGAAATTCTTCAAGCAAGTCATCCATTGAGCAAATAATAATAGACCATATAAAATGGATTTTCCATAAGTGTCAACCCTATGAGCTACAGATATTGCAGTACACTGCAGATATTGTTCCATAACCCTGTCATAAAATGTTCGATATATGTCTGTTTACTGCAGGAACGACCTTCAGAGAAGCCCATCTGTATATGTATCTCTAACCTACAGCAGTTGAGGGTAATAAATCCTCCATTCAGTCCACTATTGTGGAGATTCATGGATTTAGTATATCCGGGAGGGATAAGCTGCATTGTAAAGAAAGGCGAATGGCTGAAACGACTGGGTGAGTTCTTGTCTGACTTGTTGTCAATATGTGTGCATAGATCAAAACTAAAGAGACAATTCTCTTTAGCAAATAGACATAAAATAATATGACACAGGACACACCCAGGCTGGCACGTCTTCATTATACTGTATTTGTGCAGGTGTTGTCACGTGCAGTGCATTGTCTTTCTGTCCTGTGTCTGATGTTCTAAACTGTGAAATCCTTTGTATTAATAATTGAACAGGCTATTTTGCCGTGAATTTTGACCAGTTTGAAGGTAAAACTTTAACTAATGCATAACATCTATTGGGTAAAACTTTTGCAGAGCTTATCCTCAGCTTTTATGTGTTCTAGGTGTAGGACCTGCCTATGACTATGTTGGGACCACTGACTCCATAATGATCAGAGTTCCAGATCACTCAGTCACTGCCCATCTTACTGACATGACAGGTCCCCTAGCAATTACATCTGCCAACCCCAGTGGAGAAAGTGATAGTACCCACCATGATCATGTAATAAGGTAAGTAGCATATAGTGGCATACATCTAAGCCGAAATATATATATATATATATATATATATATATATATATATATATGTATACTTATGTGTGGGGATGCTATTGCATTTTGAGGCGGCCATAGACTTGCAATAGCCACTGGCCATACTTCTCCATAGACTTTTTGTTTTAATTTGGGGAGTGAGACAAGCAGCTACTAACTACATGTGCCCTAGTTTTCCTTAATCTGGGTCATTAGGTAATTATCTGCCTCTCCCCGTGATCACTAAATTGCAGGTGCAACCTGTAAAAATTGGCAGTATCTGCTAGAAAAATATAATGTATATGGCCTATATAATGTCTAGTTTTAGACTACAGCTTTATTAAAGGGAACATGTGACCTATTTTATGTTGCCCAAACCACAGGTCTGGAACACTTTGATGTACTCAGAGAAATCATAGTTTAAAAAAGCTGCCGAGACTCGGGTAAGTAGTCATAAGGGGAGGCCCCATGGCTGCTCTCTACCCCACTGGCCCCAAGTGATGCTTCTCTCCTTATCTGTGTATAGGGGGAGATGCATCACTCAGGGAAGGCAGATCAGAGAGTAGTCATGAGAACCACTCCATTGACTATGTACCCTGGGCTTAATGACTTTTCCAAACTATGGTTTCTATGAAATGGCCGAGCATTTCAGAGTAAATCATAATGTTCCAGAACCCTGCTCCCTGCACCTGTTTCATACTGCCCATGGATTGGGCAGCATAAAACGGGTGACAATTTTGTTTTAACTTTACCTTATACAGTTAAATCTCCTATAGTGCACTTCTCCTAATAGGGTAAACCTTCCAATAGGGGACAGTTTTTTTTATTCCCCGGCAGACTCCCATAAGACTTTATGTATTTGCACCCTCCGAATAGCGGACACTCCCAATAGTGGACACACTCAATGGGGTACAAAAAACTCCCAATAAGGAACAACCAAGCTTATGTGCCAGCTCTACCTTGTGCAAAGGGGCACCATCAGGGGGGTACAGCCAATATCCCAGTAATGGTCACGGACCCTCACTGCACCTGCAGCAGCCCTAGCAAAGAAGCAGAAGACAGCTGTTTAAACAGCGGTCTCCTGCTTCTGTACATACGCCAACCATATCATTCACCCCGCTCTGAACCCCCATGCCACTTTATTCCCCCTGTGCAAAATCATCCCCTCCTTTATCACCCCCTGTGCTACATCATTTCCTCTTGGCCCCCCCCCTTGTGCTATCTAATTCCCCCTTTATTACCCGCTGTGCAAATTCATCACCCCCTGTGCCATTTCTTTCCCCCCTTTATCCCCCTGTGCCACTTTATTCCCCCTGTGCCCTGTTTCAATTTATCCTCCCTTACCTCTTGTGCTACATTACTTTCCCCTTCCCTCCTCCCCAAGTTGTTGTTCTTTCCTGGCCAGAAGGCTCAGGTGCAGCAGGTTTGACGTTTTCCTGACGTCTTCTGCGCTGCACTTAATGAGAGCTCTCTCAGTAGGTTCAGCGTAGAGGACGTCAGAAGAATGTCAAACCCGCTGAGGGCCCCTTCACCTGAGCCTGCTGGCCAAGTAAGAACAACAACAGGGGAAGGAGTAAAGGTGAAAAAGTTATGTGGCACCAGGGCAATGACTCAGCACAACGCACATAAAGGGGGACAAGAGGATAAAGCAATAATGAAATGTAATGGGGGGTGAAAGGGGGAAAGAAATGGCACAGGGGGTGGTAAAGAGGGGTGATGAATTTGCACAGAGGTTAATAAAAGGGGGAATGAAATGGCACAGAGGGATCAAGGGGAAATTATGTGGCACAGGGGTTTTAAGGGGGGTGGAATGAAGTGGCATTGGAGGGATCAAGAGAGGGAATAAAATGGAATGGGGGGGATGAAATTTTACAGGGGGATGATAGAGAGTGATTTAATGGTACTAGGAGATTTTACTGTTATATCACTCTTTATCATGTTTTATAGGTAATTACACTCTTGAGTGACTATGGTACAGTATTCGGTCATTTTGAAAGATTTTGAGACTTTTTTCCCAATAGGGGACATCTCTCAATAGCAGACACTCCCCCCTCCCCCCCCCCCCCCCCCATTAGTGCCCGCTATTGGGAGATTCTACTGTATCCAGTAAATGTTGTGTTGAGCTAGTTGTTTCTTTCTTTTTCCTGAGCACAAAAAATAAAATTGTGCCCATGCACAACTGCACTTTCAACATGTCTCTTTTGGGTTCAGGAGGATGAATCCTTTGAGGGAAGATGTGGAGAGTCTGAAGTCCCCACAATTTTGCTGCTCTTTTATCAGAACACAGGAAAATGTATATATTGGAAGACTGCTATTTATATCATATTATGTGTCACGTGTGGCGTAAATCTGCGTGGACTGCATTACCATCAATTGCCATCCTGTCTCAATAATCCTCAGTAAAATGTTATTTTCTTTTAGTAAAAACAGTACATATACATGGCATATTCATAGGATGTGACTAATTGTAATGTGATTCTTTCCATAGCCGTCTGAGCCAAAAATTGGATGCTGTTCTGTGTGATGGTTATTCCAATGAGCTTGTGGGATCTACTGTTGTGATCTGCTCCAAGATAGATGAAGGTATCTTACAAAATCAATACTATGAATTGAAATACTTTAGTTGAAATTAACTGTAATACAATAGGCATTACAAGATGGTTAACATATTTTGGGCAGACATTTCTATCTTAACTGGTCACTATTGCTTCAAACAACCTCTCTCCATTTGATAGCCATTGTGATTTCTAACATATTTGTAAATCAACTCATTAAGCAAAAATGACTCCAGCCCCCATTCACCCCCCAAAAAAATTCAGAATTATTGGCCACTAGGTGTTTTTCTTCTCTGCAATCTGCACAGTGCTCTCTGCTGACACCTCTGTCTGTGTCAGGAACTGTCCAAAGCAGCATAGGTTTGCTATGGGGATTTTCTCCTGCTCTGGACCGTCCCTGATACGGACATCAGGTGTCAGCAGAGAGCACTGTGGACAAGACAAAAAAAGAGCTCAAAAAGAAAAGAATTTCCTCTGTAGTACTGGAAGGGTAAAGATTTTTTAATAGAAGTAATTTACAAATCTGTTTAACTTTCTGGCACCAGTTGAGTTACCAAAAAAAATATATATATGTTTTCTGCCAGAGTACCCCTTTAAGGCCAAAATGGGCTTAGTTATAGGGGTTAATCTAACAAAATCATGCATATTTTGCAACATTCAGAATAAGTTTCAATCTGGAAAGAGATTATTTAAATATCAATATTATCCTTAATTTACAAACAGTTGCTGTTGGATGATGTTATTTTATCAATAATGGTTAAAGGGATTCTCCACCATCATTCGGTGTAATAAAGCACTTATACATGAATAGTGTTAAAATAAAAACTATAAATGCCCCTGACCAACCAGTCCCAATACAGATCTTCTTTAAGATGCCAAGGCTGCATTAAGAAGTTATCCCCTTTGTACAGTCCCCTTCTTTATCATGGGTTCCCCAATGGTGAACAGGTTTATTGAGATGACTGATCAATTCCGAGGAAGGATTATATTTGTAGGGCCTCTATCTACACAGCTACACATTTTATCTAGATCAGCTGTAATTCCCAGGGTTTCTTCCAGATAACCCACCAACATGAGACGAACAAAGGTTCACGTAAGATTTAAACATGGCTGATCTTCTGTTCCTCCAGGACATTAGAGACTATGTTGAGTAGCAAAGCAATCTGCCTACAGCTCTGGCTATTTTAGATCTATGGACAACATAATAGAGAGAAGTCCTTACTGGGGGGACTTACCCAATACCTCCATATGCCCTAGTAAGAAATGTGAAAAGGAGTCATGTCATAGAATGGCCCTTTTAATCCATTCAAATCTAAGAGATTGTTTTGCTGATCATCTGTTGTTTTTATGTTGCTACTTATTATGTGGTGTCTTTTTTAATTCCAGGATCTATTAAAATTTTACGAGAAGGCTGCGTGCCAGCTACCAAAATTATGCAGTTATTTGAGCGTGCCAAGAACATGGGACAAGAAGTGTTGTGAGGACAAGTTGACTGGTTTATTTTAATGTGATAAAATATTAGTCCTGCAGGTGGGACTCTGTATAATTATATATATGTGAATATAGTACGTGTGTATATTGTAGGCTTATTTATTGTCCTGAACAAGTGTAGAAGGACCATTGTTTTATTGTATAAAAGAATTGTATAAAAGAATTATTCTATCTTGCTAAGTCTGAACAAATAAAAACAGAATACCAAACTTCACCATATATTCATTTTAAAATGTAATATAGTGAGTTCAATAAGTATCTATAGGATCCTATAGAAAACTTTGAAATGGGATCCCACTGAACAATTTTACAATAAAGTTCAGGTCATGAGGAGCTTGTGAATACTTTTATCTCTACCCTGTTCTATGAGTCTCACTATGCACTCCTCATAGGTATGCATTCAGCTACCTAAACATAGGTATGCATTTCCTACTGCCCTTGTTGTTCTTCTATTTAGTTAAATGCTCTCTTTCCACTGCTGTTTTAATGCTGCATGGGTTACCACTGATCTTCACTTCCTAGAATCACTAGCTGAGGTGGATTACCTCTGTAGCCATTGACTATCTGAGCAGCAATTTTTATTTTTATTTCCTGTGTTGCAAGATGTGACCAGGAAGAGATAAGTGCTGACCCGGGCAGCATCAGAACAGCAGTGGAGGGGAAAGTGGCATGAGAGAGGCAGAAATAGACTTTAGGCCCTTATGAGTTAGTATTAAATCTCAGTTCAGGGCTCAGTTCACAGGTTACACGGTTTCGTTTTGCTCTTTAATGTCCTCCATACTTCTACTGTTTTGTGATGTATTATAGACATATCTCCTGTCTGATAGTATAAGAGAGAGCACAGAGGAGTACCAGCAGACATGAGAAAGCACAGAGAAGTGTTATCAGACAGGAGAGAGCACAGAGGAGTACTATCAGACAGGAGAGAGCACAGAGGAGTGTTATCAGACAGGAGAGAGCACAGAGGAGTACTATCAGACAGGAGAAAGCACAGATAAGTGTCATCAGACAGGAGAGAGCACAGAGGAGTACTATCAGACAGGAGAGAGCACAGAGGAGTGTTATCAGACAGGAGAGAGCACAGAGGAGTACTATCAGACAGGAGAGAGCACAGAGGAGTGTTATCAGACAGGAGAGAGCACAGAGGAGTACTATCAGACAGGGGAGAGCACAGAGGAGTGCTATCAGACAGGAGAGAGCACAGAGGAGTACTATCAGACATGAGAAAGCACAGAGAAGTGCTATCAGACAGGAGAGAGCACAGAGGAGTACTATTCAGACAGGAGAGAGCACAGAGGAGTCCTATCAGACAGGAGAGAGCAGGGGCGGACTGAAAACAGCACGGGCCCCCAGTTGGCCCCTGGCCACACCTCTGCCCCGCCCCTATTCTACCCAAATCCCTCCTCATGCACTACTTCTACATATAAAATAAAATTAAATATATATAACGTAGGTAAGATCATTTTCCATAACCAATAATACCTGCATATAAGGAGTAAATATATACCGCCACACAATAACTGGATAATACCATCATACTGTACTGAATTAAACCACTATACACACACCAGTATTCCCCATACAGTTCCCAAATAGTGGCAGATACCAGCTGTACACAGTATCTGTATACCATATAAATGATTATAGTTACATTTGAGGACTCACAATCAAAATTTTTTCTGATCAGTGTCATCCTTTTTTTGTTTTCTTCTCTGTCTGCATCAGACTGCCATGTCGACTTTTTCAAGCCAAAACATATGTAAGCAAACATGTTACACTCTGCATTTTTACAGTGCCCACCCCTCCTCTAAACAATCTCTCCATCTATAGGCCCCGATCTGTTATAATGCCCTCCTGCACAGTAAGGGCAGGTAGGTAGGTAGCCAGGTAGGTATGTAAGTAGGTGTGTAATTAGGTAGCCAGGTATATAAGTATCCAGGTAACTAGCTAGGTAGTTTGTCATTACATCACTCATTTTACCATAAAATCGATGGCGAAAGCAAATAACAGTATTTGTGGGTAGAGTTTTCTTTTAAAAACAGATTTATCAAACTGTGTTAGAGAAAAAATAGAGTGATTTTTCAGCTTTCACTTAACCAGAGTTCGTTAGCTGAGCTGTGATTGGCTGCTGTGGAAAAATCACACACGCAGGTTGATAAATCTGGGCTATTATCTTTATGATAATAAAAGTATATTATTACAACGATACCCACATTATATAGGTTTTGTATTATTTTACAACTTTAAAAAATTATGGCTTATTGTAGGAAAATGTGTATGCTTCAAATCATCCTCTTACCCCTATAAATCTTATTTCGTATATGGGAATGTATAAGGGCTCATGATCTGTAGTTTTTATTGGTACCATTCTTGTTCAGATTGGACTTTTTGATCTTTTTTTAATACATTTTTATATATGAAGGTATATGAAGTGACCAAAACTCAGCAATTCTGGACAAATGATTGATGTCATTCCAAAGCAAAATTGGTGGTGCAAAATATAAGCCCTCATATAGTTCTGTAGGTGGAAAATTAAAAACGTTATGATTTTTAGAAGATGAGGAGGAAAAAAAACAAAGTGCAAAAATAAAAAAGCCCTGAGTCCTATATTAAAGGAGATGTCCGGCGCAGACTTTTTCTATTCCGTCCTGCCCGGGCTGCAAAAAAAGACAAAACAAACTTTCACTTACCTCCATATGTTGCCCGGAGGTCCGCAACAGCTGATCAGTCAGCTGGGCTGTCTGCTTCCTACTTCCTTTAGCCCGATAGGTACGTACACGGCGCTTCAGTTCAGCATATCACCGTCCAGTGTCTACAAAAGGGAAAAACAAAAAATATCAGAAAAAAAGAGAATTATTCTTGGAAAAAGATCATACCAAAGTACGATTAAAAAGAGTAAGTAGCAAAGATCTCTATGTAATATGGTTGGTGTTTTTTATTTATGATAGTGCTAATTTATTATATTAGATCTTTACTGCTCATACATAGACTGAAATTTCGGTGCTGCATACGTCTCTCTCAGTGAGTGAGGTCATAAGAGAAGGTGTGTTAGATAAGTGCAGGAAATTACTGATCTGAGTGGCTGAACTAGTTTAGCCTGCCTTCAATGACTGCAAATAATGGATTAAGTCAGTCCCCTCTTCTTAGATAGAAGTTAGATAAATAGAATACATCTCTTCCACTAAAGATGTGGCCAGTCTCCCGGCTGTCCTTAACTCAATCATTCGCACTCGCAATACATATCTTAGTCATCTTTCGCTCTTCTCCCCAGACGGCCCCCTTACCCCATTGTTTGACAACCCGGCTTTTCCCCCGGCCTTATCCACGAGCCCCTTCCTCACCTTCCAAAGGGGAGATGGCACTTGTTTTTCCAAATTAATATCTCAGACATCGTTGAAGAGCCTACCTGATCTCTTACAGGAGACCAAGGTGACTACCCACTTACTCTTTCAATACGCACAACTCAATCACTTTTACCTGTCTAACAAAAGGAAGCTATCACTTCATCGTCCACTCACCAACTTTGAAAACCTCTGTGTTTCCTCGCATAAAATCAACCATAAAATCAGTGTCCTTTACTCTCTCCTCATACATGAATTTACAACCGATCCGCTCCCATTCCGGTTAGGCTGGGAAAAAGAAATAGGACATCGGTTCGTGGAGGAGGACTGGACCAGGGCTCTGAATCGGTGCCACCACACCTCCATCTCTTGTAAAGCACAAGAAATCAACTATAAAGTTCTAACGAGATGGTACAGAGTGCCATCCTTACTCGCCAAATTCGATCCCGATTTTCCAGATACGTGCTGGAGATGTGGAGGTGTAGGTGGCACTATGCTTCATGTTTGGCTGACCTGCCCCCACTTATCTACATACTGGACTCAAGTTATAGATATAATACATCGTATCACATTGACCCAGCTCCCCCCCACGCCAGAAGTCATCCTACTCACCATCCTTCCTGCTCACATTCCCAAGCACACGGCCAAACTAATATCGTTTCTGTTGCTTGCGGCCAGAACGGTAATTCCAAGACTTTGGAAATCACAACTTTCCCCATCCATTACCTCTTGGCTCCAAGAATCCTCCCATCTACACAGGATGGAAGAATTGCTAGCCGACTCCAAAAATCAGATAGACAAATACAACACCGTCTGGCACCCTTGGACACATTTTACATCCTCTAGGGACTATACGTCCATGCATCTTTCACTCGGAAACATATGTCCCCCAAGCCCTACAGCACGCCCGGTTTCCGGTGCTCCCTCTACCTAAACAGCCCATTTTTCACAAATAGCCACCATGCCTCATTGCTTTGCCATGTTGTTCTGAAGCCCTCCTGACCCGCTGGGTAAGTCTAACAACCTCT
Organism: Hyla sarda; assembly: GCF_029499605.1. Lineage (NCBI taxonomy): Eukaryota > Metazoa > Chordata > Amphibia > Anura > Hylidae > Hyla > Hyla sarda. The sequence continues at coordinate 42,152,249 of NC_079197.1, read as the reverse complement.
TTCTTACGAACCTAGTAGTCTTCCTCGTTCCCATTCCCTTCTGTCCCTTTGGAACCCCTTCCTGTCTCTTCTTCCTCCTTCTTTCTGTCCTCATCTCCTCTTCTTCCCATATGTTGCTTACACCAACCACATTGTTGATGATTGTACCTACCCTGATCACATAGAAGCTTGGACCATGTACCTTGAGTTGACTAGTTGATGTTTGAATTGTCATGTCTTTAACTATTCACTTTAATGTATTCAACATCCTGTCTTGTTACTGAATACCTGAATTTATATAGTGATGGTACGCATCATATGTGTGTACCCTATCGACAACCGCGTTTCCTACGATGCCTGTTTATTGATGGTGTTTTTGTAATTTACTTGAACTTTGTACTTTTAATAAAACGTTAATGTAAAAAAAAAAAAAAAAGAAGTTAGATAAATAGATTTATGTATTCCTTGTAGGTGCACTGTAGTGTGAAAGTTTCTTATCAAACCTAGAACAAATTCATGACACCATTATGTCTATTAAAAAATCTTTATCCTTCCAGTACTTATTAGCAGCTGTATGCTACAGAGGAAATTCTTTGCTTTTTGAATTTCTTTTTTGTCATGTCCACAGTGCTCTCTTCTGACACCTCTGTCCGTGTCAGGAACTGTCCAGAGCAGCATAGGTTTGCTATGAGGATTTTTCCTGCTCTGGACAGTTTCTGATACAGGCATCAGGTGTCAGCAGAGAGCACTGTGGACAAGACAAAAAAGAAATTCAAAAAGCAAAGTATTTCCTCTGTAGCATACAGCTGCTAAAAAGTACTGGTAGGGTAAAGATTGTTTAATAGAAGTAATTTATAAATCTGAACAATGTAGAAAAACCGCACTCACCCGATCTTCGTGCATAGATAACTTTATTCCGTGAAGTATAACGTAGAACACAGGGGACAGGCAGTCGGCAGGAACGCCGGGGAACACGAGGTGTAGTTACAGCTGTTTCACGGGAACGCAGCCCGCTTCGTCAGACCTGTGTTCTACGTTATACTTCACAGAATAAAGTTATCTATGCACGAAGATCGGGTGAGTGCGGTTTTTCTACATTGTTCTGATTCCGTAGCGATTTGTGCTTTTCTGACCAGCACCCCGACATAGCATACACTGCAAAGTCTCCATCCATGCCTGGATCAGCGGACACCATATCACCAAGTATATTGCCTTCACCTGCATAGCAGTGCCGGACTTGTACTTTTTCTACTTTTGTATCATAATTTACAAATCTGTTTAACTTTCTGGCACCAGTGTTCGCGGCCCCCTCGTGACGTCAGCGGTCATGCCCCCTTCCCATAGACTTTCGTTGAGGGGGCGGGCGGGCGTGACGTCACACCCGGCGGCCGCGAACACGTAAGCCCGCACACAGCGTTCGGAGTAATGAACTTCTGGACGCTGCGTGCGGAGCTCTGAAAGGCAGGGCAGCGCACAACCCCTTTAAGACCTGGTAGGTTTGAGCTGCAGTCCTGGCTGTGGCTGCTTCTCATCTCAGTTTCTCCAGCACTCAATCCCGAACAGTCCTTTACTACAGGGCTTCCTCCCTAGCAATCAGCACAGGAAACCTCACCTGAGAACACATTGGAGTAGGAAAACCAGTAGTGGACTAAGGGTGTGGACTGGAGCAAACCCACTTCCAACCTGTCCTCCAGTCCAGGAAATCCAGCCCATGTAACTTAAACAAAAGAACCCTATCACACTATGCTTTGCTAAAACAGCATATAACCTTCTGGATTTCCTTTATCATGCCTTGATGAGGAAACCAGGTGAAATATAAACCCCATCCACCACTTTCCTGTACACTTTACCACAGCAAGTAACCTAAGTTAATCATTAGGCTAGGTTCAGACTACGGAATCTCCCGGCAGAAAATTTCCGCCCAGAGATTCCGAGTTCCGCCTGCGCCGACTGAATTAGTCGGCGCTAGGACCGTACGGACACTGCAGTCTCTTTGTGTTCCGCCCGGATTTCCGCCTGAAGAAAGAGCAACCCTTTTCTTCAGGCGGAAATTTTCTACCGGATTTTTCATCCGGATTTTCCGCTTCACAAATTCCGAAGTGTGAATTTGTGAACGGAAAACCATTCACTACACTATGCATTATAGTAAGCGGAATTTCTGTCGGAAATTTCAAAGTGAAAATTCAGGTGGAAAGTCCGTAGTCTGAACCTAGCATTAAAGGTGAATTCCCATCCGAAGAAATTATCCTCATCCCCGTCCATAAGATGGATGAACTCAGTCGTCTTCACTGCACTTGCTTTAGCTTCCTGTGCTCAATGGGGGAGATTTATCAAAAACTGTGTAGAGGAAGAGTGGTGCAGTTGCCCATGGCAACCAAACAGATTGCTTCTTTCATTTTTAAAGAGACCTGTGAAAAATGAATCAATCTGATTGGTTGCCATGGGCAACTGCACCACTCTTTCTCTACATAGGTTTTGATAAATCTCCCCCAATGTGTTTTTATGGACAAAGCCAAATGATGTGTATCTCACATGCCCCTCCATGTTCCGCCATTTTTTAGACAGATTGCCATTTGGAGTGCACAGAAGATTAGGACACTGAACTCGACAATGTTTGGCAGCCCCACGGAGACTGGATGGAGCACTCGATGAGCACACACAGTGAGCTTGATTCATATGTCCTGTTTCTCCCAATGGTTAGACCCTCACTGATCAGCATACTATCCCTTATCTTGCGGATAGAGGATAACTTTTCAAATGGGAATATTCCTTCAAGGTCTTTTCACACGTACAGTTTTCTGTGCAGATTTGATGCGCAGATTTGATGTGCAGAATTTTCTGCTGCAGATTTTAATGTAAGCTGAACACAGCTTGAAATCCTTTGCATCAAATCTGCACAAATATTTTTATAAATCAGACTGCTTAAAAAAGTTAAGAAACATATTTATCTGCCCCAATCCTTCACTGCTAATGTTGTAATGGCACCCTTTCCTCAGTGCATTCCTGCTTTTCTGGATGTCCTAGTCAATGCCGGCCCTACAATGGGTTCCACTGGGTTCATTGGACCCAGGCGGCACCATCACAGTAAGCGGAAAATTGCCTCCCGAAAAGATTTTTAAACCCTTCCCGACCAGGTGTGGGAAATATGGCGTCATATCCAGCAGATCCCCACTGCTATCAGCAGCTGACTTCTGCTGGTAATGACGGATATCAGAGCTGGCTCTGATGTTTGTCATTTAAATGGTTAAATGACATGATTAAAACATTAAATGTCAGTAATCCCTGGTTTCTAGGGGACCCATCTGCAGAACCGGGATGTAATTTCAGGCTGTAGATGGGTTGCTTGGGGAGAATGGGGACTTACCCGTCCTTTCCAGTGCTCCATGGATCGGCGATTGCTTGAGGCTGCCTTAGACAGCCCTCAGCAATCGAGCACCGATAACATAGATTAATGTAATGCAATATAGCATTACACTGATCTATGTAATCCATCTATGGATGACTTATGAGTCCCTGTGGGGAGGGGGCAATTTTTATTTTTTTTTTAAAGTAAAAAAAATCCTCCATCCGTAATAAAAGTTTAAATCACCCTCCTTTTCCCATTTTTTAAATAAAACACTGTAAATAAAAAAAAAAAACATATTTGGTATTGCCTTGTGCTCAATTGTTCAAACTATTAAATTATGGCATTCTTGGTCATTTGTGGTGAACAGGTTAAACGCAGAAAAATTTCAAACAACAAAATTGCTAATTTTTTGTCACATCATGTCCCAGAAAAAACTTAATACAAAGTGATTAAAAAGTTCTGACCCTTCCGCTACGTTATTTGAGTCCGCACCTTTGCTGCCTGCCTTGACCTTCTGCTAGTTGGACTACACCTCTGCCTCAGCCTTCTGTACATCGCCCAGCTACCTGTATGGTTGAGTCGTATCGGGGGTAGCGACCTGGGTATCGTCTGCCGCAGCAAATCCATCCTGCCTTGCGGCGGGCTCTGGTGAAGACCAGCGGCACCTTAGACTCGTTTCTGGTGAGTGCTGCTTTTCTATCACTGTACTTTTATGTGCCATGGCGCTATTTGGAGCTGAGCAATACCAGCATAATCCAGGTATTTATCCAGGGATTTATTCCGATTGCCATATTTGGAATCAGGAAGAAATATTTCTCCCTAAAAAGAGGAAAAGTGTCTTCTATGTTTTTTTTTTTTCTTGCTTTCCTCTGGATCAACACTAATGGATAATAGGCTGAACTGGATGGATATACAGACTTTTTAGCTTTCACACTATATAACTGTGTAACCATATTACAAAGTTCACACCATGACATAAGTTCAATGAACATGCAGTACACCTTAACAGCAGTAAAAGCTTTATTTATAGGTGAAATTAAGGGCAAAAGCCAATACTAAATACTCAAGAATGTCTTCACACCAGGAAACTTCAGAAAGGGAAATTCCCAGGATGTTTTCTGCCTATTTGATAAGAGGCTGGCTAACACAGAATAGATATTTACACATTAAAATTTCCAGTGGTATGAAAGCATTTGTCCTCTTCTTGATGTAAATATGATATGTTACATTTTAAAAAGAAAAGCAATAAAGTAGATGCATGGCTATGAGGCAAAACTGGAGCTTTTGCAGATGCAAAATGAAACATGCAAAGAAATAATGACCAGATGATGGAAGAGCTGGTACTAAACAAACCCGGAGCGTCATATGAGGTGCTCTTGGGCCGAGTTGGTAACAGGCTGGCGTTAATTAGGCTGGGGAGAGCCAAAAAATATGAGACAATTTCCACTTCTAAGCCTGTAAAGTTACAAAAAAACATGTTTAAAATATTTTTATTAAAAAAAAAACACTCCCTCACAAGCCAATATGTCTCCCACTCATTCATATATATACCCACTTATACCTCGATATACAGTCATGGTCGTAAATGTTGGCACCCCTGAAATTTTTCAAGAAAATGAAATATTTCTCACAGAAAAGGATTGCAGTAATACATGTTTTGCTAAACACATGTTAATTCCCTTTGTGTGTATTGGAGCTAAACCAAAAAAGGGAGGAAAAACCAAATTGGACATAATGTCACAACAAACTACTAAAATGGGCTGGACAAAATTATTGGCACCCTTAAATGGGGACTGTCAGATACAAAAACTTTTGATATGTTGTAAAGCATGGAAAACCGATAGGTTTTGCAATTGCTTTCATGAGAAAATTTTAAGTATTTCGTATTGAAACCTACCATGTGCTCACTGCCAGAGGGCTGGGAGAATGTAAGGAGGAAACCCTTATGCAGTTTCCTGCTAATTAAAAACACCTGGGCCAAATGGGTAGAGTGGAGTGCTGGCTATGGGAGAAGGGAGAGACTACACATGTGCAACACAAAAAGAGAGAAACACCGCCGCACATCCACCATTTGTAATTTGATCTACTTGCTTCTCAGGTTGTTAGTATACATTTTGATCAAAAAGTACAAGCCCACTCGCCACGCCAAGGCCACCTCGTTAGAGTGGGTCCCTAACCTGACACTGGCGTGGCCCCCGGCGGCAACCACTGCCTCCAAGACCCCATGTTACAAATGGTGAATGTGCGGCTGTGTTTCTCTCTGTGTTGTATATTTAAAAAAATAGTTTTTTGTTGGATCTGACGGGTATGCTTTAACTTAATATTTGGTTGCACACCCTTATAATGGAAATCAGTCGCTTCCTATAACCATCAATAAGCTTCTTACACCTCTCAGCCGGAATGTTGGACCACCCTTCCTTTGCAAACTGCTCAAGGCTGCATTCACATCCCGTTTCTGTACAAAAAACATATGTCTCCAAACCAGACCGAAACGTATGCAACCGTATATGCCTTCTCACGTTTTTAAACCGTATACGGTTTGAAAACGGATGTCCACTTGCATACGTTTTAATACGTTTTCCTTGGGAAAAAAACTATACGGCTTTATGTTTGTCAACATTTTAAATACAGTTCTTCTTTATTTAAGACAAAGGGTGCATACCCAAAACACGTCCACGCTGATTTATAGTTGTTGTTTGCTGGCTGAATCCCGCTTGCGTGCGGTTTTATGGGATCCGAATAAACAGAATTTCATTGTTACCACTGGCTTCTTCCTTTTCGTTCTTTGCTTATGCTGGAGTCATATAGCCGTGTTGGGAATCCTGAGAGCTGACCTTTCCTGCCTTTGTTCTTCTTTTTTTCTTGAATTTCCCCAAAAAAATAAAAATGAAAAACAGTATTGTGCAAACCGAATGGAACCGTACGCACATACAGTTCAATACGGTTACCATATAACTCCATTTTAAAATAACCGTATACAGGTTGGATACGGTTTTTGACCGGGACACGAAACCGTAGTAGACTACAGTTTGGTGTACCGTTAAAAACAGTATAAACCCGTAAATGATGCAAAACGTACAGAACCTGATGCTACGGTTGGCATATGGTTTACAATGAAATGTCTATATATACGGTTTGCAATACGGTTCGATAAATTTTTTTCAATGAAACCGGATACGGCAACTGTATTGCAAAAACGAGATGTGAATGCAGCCTTATTGGAAGGGCACCTTTTCTCAACAGCAATTTTAAGATCTCTTCACAGGTGTTCAATGGAATTTAGATCTGGACTCATTGCGCTTTGTTGCCATCCATTTCTGGGTGCTTTTTGACATATGTGTGGGGTCATTGTCCTGCTGGAATACCCAAGATCTCGGATGCAAACCTAGCTTCCTGACACTGGGCTGTACAGTGCGACCCAAAATCCATAGGTAATCCTCAGATTTCATGATGCCTTGCACACATTCAAGACACCCAGCGCCAGAGGCAGCAAAGCAACCCAAAAACATCATTGAACCTCCACCATATTTCACTGTAGGTTCTGTGTTCTTTTCTTTTTAGGCCTCATTCTGTTTTCAGTAAACAGTAGAATGATGTGCTTTACCAAAGAGCTCTGCCTTGGTCTCATCTGTCCACAAGATGTTTTCTCAGAAGGATTTCGGCTTACTCAAGTTCATTTTGGCAAAATGTAGTCTTACTTTTTTATGTCTCTGTGTCAGCAGTGGAGTCCTCCTGGGTCTCCTGCCATAGCGTTTCATTTCTTTTAAATGTCGATGGATAGTTCGCGCTGACACTGATGCTCCCTGAGCCTGCAGGACAGCTTAAATATTTTTGAAACTTGTTTGGGGCTGCTTATCCACTATCAGGACTATCCTGTGTTGACACCTTTCATTAATTTTTCTCTTCCATCCACGCCCAGGTAGATTGGCTACAGTGACATGGGTTGAAAACTTCTTGATAATGTTGTGCACTGTGGACAAAGGCAAATCTAGATCTCTGTAGATGGATTTGTAACCTTGAGATTGTTGATATTTTTCCACAATTTGGATTCTCAAGTCCTCAGACAGTTCTCTTCTTCTCTTTCTGTTGTCCATGCTTAGTGTGGAACACACAGACACACAATGCAAAGACTAAGTGGACTTTTCTCCTTTTTATCTGCTTTCAGGTGTGATTTTTATATTGCCCACACCTGTTACTTGCCCCAGGTGAGTTTAAAGGAGCATCACATGCTTGAAACAATCTTACTCATCCATAATTTTGAAAGGGTGCCAATCATTTTGTTCAGACCATTTTTGGACTTTGGTGTGACATTATGTCCAATTTGCTTTTTTTCCTCCCTTCAGGGGTGCCAACAATTATGGCCATGACTGTATCATACACTATTATTTTTTCCTTAATTTTTTTCTTTTGTTATCATTTTAATCAATCCTACAAATAAGTTGATATACTACTTACCACATTTATAATTTTAACATTTTCAATTCTATTAGCTATTTTCTGACCTCCATACATGGTATCAATATTGTAATCCATATTATCCACTCCTGGTTTTATCTAAAATCCACTTCCCCAAAAAACTTACATCCAGTCAGAGCCAAAGCAATCCCTATAAAAGGTCACCAAGTTTCCTTTTTTATTCATACAGCTATTGAAAAAGAAGCCAAGTGGGCTTCAAAATGTGTTTGGCTTAATATTTTATTATATATTTTACTATATTCACATCATCTCAGTGCCACTGAGGAGGTTACACAGTGAGCGCTGCACAACTTACAGAGGAATCATCACCAACATCCATTTGGAGGACACCGCCTGCGTCTATTTTGACATCCATCCTGGACATCACTGTTAGATCTCTCCCTCCCCAGACTCGCCGGTAGCTAACAGGCAGCGGTCACACGATCCGGCTTGAGCCACAGAAGGGCATTTGTGAGAGCACCATGGGATCCACACTACAGCACTAGTGAGCAGTGCACCTACTGTTTCCTACTTCACAGGAGTCGTACGAATGGCATAAAAGTGACATCAGCCGGTACATAGTACCTATCTACAAGAACTTAAAGCTAATGCACTTGTATGATAATATACACTTAGGACATTATATATGAACATTGTTCAGGCAAGGATTTTACTTCTTACAGGATTAACACAGTTTATGAATTATCATGCTATTAATTTTATGCAAAGCGATTATTTTCCAGAATATCACTCCTTATTTTATTTGAACAGAGGTGCTGCAACTATGATGCCCTCTTTTTAATATTTTTATATTACCTCTATTTTTTTTATTATATTTTATCATCTTTTTCTATAACTATACACTATATATTGCTTTGTTTAAAATCAGTGTGATGATGCAAGGGCCCTGCAGCTAGCTCCCAGCAAGTAATCACTGTATTTCCACAATACATGTATTAGTTTAAACAAAACGGCATACTAAAAATACACAATGTGAACAGAGCCTGACTCAGCACTAGTTAACTCTTTCCTTGCTGGGCCGATGCAGAGTACTCAGCCCAGCAAGGGGTAGCAATAAAACAATGATATATAGATGGCTGGTTTACTGTATGTTGACAAAAGGGTTAAGCTGCACTGCACAGCGTTGCATCTTAACTCTTTCAGTGCTGGGCCGGCACAGTGCCCAGGTTAGAATAAGGTAATGCAAAGCAATATAAATCTTTTTTTTTTAAGCAGTAAAAAAAAAAAAAAACTGTATACATTATTTAATATTGTTATCATTATTGTGACCGACAGAATAAAGTTAACATGTCATTTTTACCAAACTGATTTAAAAAATAAATTGCACAATCATTTTTTGTTTTTAATTTTACTTTTTATTTTATTTATCTCTAACCCCAGAAATATATTTTTTCGGGTTTCATAATATATTAGCTGAGTACACGCCGCTGCCCGGTTTTTCATACCTAATCCTTGCGGGGGAGGAAAAGCAACAAAGGAGGAAGCTTTTGTCCTCATATCCTGTCCTTAAATCCTCACCCCCATATCCCCCAAATCACCTCCTCATATCCTGTCCCCATATCCCGTCCTCATATCCCATCCTCATATCTAATCCTCATATCCAGTCCCCATATCCCATCCCCATATCCCGTCCCTATATCTCGTCCCGATATTCTGACCACATATCCCGACGTCATATCCCGTCCTCATATCCTGTCCCATTATCCTGTCCTCATATCTAATCCTCATTTCCCGTCCTCAGGTGGGGCAGAGTTGTGGTAAAGATATTGTAAGCTGAAAATAAAGGGTGGGCGTGTCTTTACAAGATGTGGTATGGCATGTGAGGAGGGTGAGGCTGATGCCAGTGACTGACACATTCACCTGGAGATGCAGAGCGGAGCTTGTGGAGTAAGACACCAGAAGTCCCATATACTTGGAGGGGACTTGAAACAAAAACCCCATTTTTCACATATGGGGGCAGGTTAAGGTTAATTTAACTATTATATATTTTTATTTGACATATAAGTAACATGTGACCAAGTATTATAGAAATATCTCCAGCCGTATAAAGTTATGCTGGAACATACATTTCCCATAGATTTGCACTTGACTTTAAACAAAAACCCTGACCCTCGCAAATGAGGTAGGTTAGGGTTAAATTAACTATCCTATATTTATGGTGGACATATAAGTAACATGTGACCAAGTATTATCGAAATATCTCCAGGTGTTTGGAAGTTATGCAGTAACATATATTACCCATAGACTTGTATGGGACATTAAACAAAAACCCAGACCCTGGCAAATGGGGGTGAGTAAGAGTTGAATCACCTATCCTATGTTTGTTGTTGACATATAAGTAACATGCGTACCAAGTTTCATGTTAACATTTTTAGCCATTTGGAAGTGACGCTGGAACATACACACATACATACATACACACACACACACATACACACACATACACACACATTGGCCCTTATTTACTAAGAGTGGAGTGTAGGTTTCTTTGTGGGTTTTAATTCCCTACAATTTATTTTCCACGGTATTTACTAAGGTTTCCCTACATTTTCCACTTTCCCTACACTTTGCTTTTTCTACACATGCTCTGATCTGTCTGGGTTTCCTCAGCACAAATCCACCACATTTTATGTGAAAACCTTAGTAAATATGCTGGGTTTTTGTGAAACTGTCAGGAACACGCTCCTTTTTGGTGACCATTCCCCTTTTTCCCAGCAGCCACGCCCCTTTTTCTGGGTTTTCTTAGCAAAATGGAGAGTTAGTCGGGGTTTTTTCAATTCAGGCGCAAATTCTGGTATGAGGGCCATTGAGTTTCATATATATATATATATATATATATATATATATACTTGTAGAGTACCCGGCATTGCCCGGTTTTTCCTTCCTAATCCTTGTTGGGGAGGAAAATCAAAAAGGAGGAAGCTTTTGACTTTATATCTCGTCCTGATATATTGTTGTCATGTCCCAACCCCATATCTTGTCCTCATATCCTGACTTCATATCCTGTCCTCATATCTCGATCTCATATCCCATCATCATAACGCAACCTCACATCCTGACCTCCTATCCCGTTCTCATATATTGTCCTCCTATCCCGTCCTCATATCCTGACCTCCTATCTCGACCTCATTTCCTGTCCTCCTATCCCGTCCTCATATCCCGACCTCATATCCCGTCCTCACATCCTGTCCTCACATCCCGACCTCATATACCGTGCTCATGTCCTGTCCTCATATCCAGTCCTCATATCCCGTCCTCATGTCCCATCCTCATGTCCCGTCCTCATATCCTGACCTCATATCCCGTCCTCACATCCCATCCTCACATTCCAACCTCACATCCCTTGCCTCATAACCCAACCTCATATCCCGTCCTCATAACCCGTCCTCACATCCCGTCTTCATATTCCAACTTCTTATACCGTCCTTATACCCATCCTCATATCCCGTCCTCATATCCCGTCCTTATGTCCCATCCTCATTTCCTGTCCTCAGGTAGGACTGATTTGTGATGAAGATATTGTAAACTGAAAATCAAAGGGGACGAGGCTTTGTGGGACTGGGTATGATTTGCAAGCCAGACGGATGCACAAAAAGGGTAGATAATAAAAGGGCTGGGGCTTAAAATGTGGGCGTGTCTTTGTGGGATGGATTGACACATTCACCAGGAGATGCAGAGCGGAGCTTGTGGAGTAAGGTACTGGAAGTCCCATATACTTGCATGGGACTTGAAACAAAAAACCATCTTTTATATAAGTGTGTAGGTAAGGGTTAATTTAACTATCATATCTTTTCATTTGACATATAAGTAATATGTGTACCAGGTATTATTGAAATATCTCCAGCCGTACGGAAGTTATGTGGGAACATGCATTTCCCTTTGATTTGCAGGGGACTTTAAACAAAAACCCTGACCCTTACAAATGGGGGTAGTTAAGGGTTAAAGGAACTATCCTATATTTTAAGTGGACATATAAGTAACATGTGACCAAGTATTATCGAAATATCTCCAGCCGTTTGGAAGTTTTGCAGTAACATATATTTCCCATAGACTTCTATGGGAATTTAAACAAAAACCCCAACCCTGGCAAATGGGGGTGAGTAAGGGTTAAATTACATATCCTATGTTTGTTGTTGACATATAGGTAACATGTCTGCCAAGTTTCATGTTAATTTCGTCAGCCATTTGGATGTAATGCTGGAATATACATACATTAATATACACATACTTCGATGCACACACACACATTGAGTTTCATATATATAGATTATATACAGCATGGGAAAATAGAGTGTACCAATAAAAGGAAAAACTTGTCCTCATTGTAATGGCCACATTGTAATGGCTACATGACTCATGAGTCAGAGCATCTACAAAATGGCAGGTTTTGAAGACTGTTCCGGATATGCAGTGGTTAGTACATATCAAAAGTGGTTCTGAGGAACAACTGGTGAACATGTGACAGGGTCAAATGGTGCCCAAGGCTCAATGATGCATGATGGGAAGGTCAGCCTGTCTGCTCTGATTTCTCATAAAAACTAATGTAGCACAAATTGATTAAGAAGTTATGGCTGGCTATGCGGGCTGCATATGGCCCCTGTTCACCACTGAAGGCTACTACATATGGCATGTGATCATCAGTACTGGTCTATGGAGCAATGGAAAAAAGCAGCCTGGTGTATTGGGGGAAATAAATTGAATTGTGATAGAGATTTTTTGCTTTGTTTTGTACCAAAATTTTAACACATGAACTATTCTAGACATGATCACTTTTAGTCAAAACCATAATTTTGGGCTGAAAGCACAACTCACTGATAAAAAGTACCTCTCCAAGGTAATTTTTAAAATGCACCCTTTCCTTTTTGGTGTATTGCAAACCAAGTTTAACTTGCTGGAGTGACAGCTTTTGGTGCAGCTGAGCAAATAAACACAGGAAAAATATAACAAAAATGTTTTTTTTTTAATGGCTTTTATTTATTAGAAGCCACATATAGGTGTGGCATATATCTGTCTTTTTTTATTCATTCCCCCCCCATTGTCCTTTACATCATGTAAACAGCAAAGTGTGTGTCCCTTATCTAGCAGGGAAAATGGCACCACAATACATTGAAGAAAAAAGGCAAACTGGGAACTGGGCATTCATCTAAGATGCTACGTTGGCATATACCACCTAACTAAACCAATTCCTCTTTTCATAACAGTGATATTCAGTGGCAGTGGCCTCTTTCTTCTGTATAATGTGTAAGTGTAACACTGTTCAAGCAATCATGTAAGGACAAAGTAATCAGACACTGCTGCACTCCACCGGCCAAGGAGCTAACCATTGTCCCACTGGATTGACAAGACAAATCTCCTCGAGGGTGCTGACCGTATGTAGGCAAACAAAATGACTTCAAAGCATAGAAGAAATAAGTTGCACTCACCCGATCAGTTTGGAGTTCCAATTTATACCTTTATTCAAAGCAAGTGTACAGGGAAATACAGGTTTCACATGCGGGGAGTGGGTATACCACAGATGTACCTGGGCCAGAAGAAGCGTCTGTATGATGTGAAACTAGTAGCCTTCTGTGGTATACCTTCATATTCGAGAGCGCTGTCTCTAACTCCAGCACGTGAAACCTGTGTTTTCCTGTACACTTGTTTTGAATAAAGGTATGAATTGGAACTCCAAACTGATCGGGTGAGTGCAACTTATTTCTTCTATGCTTTGTGGTAAACCTGTTCTGGAATGGTTTGGAGGACATTTCAGTAGTTGATTTGGCCTGTAAATTATTTAGATCTCAATCTGATTGAGCATTTATGGGATGCTCTGAAAAAAAGGTCCTATCTTGCTATTTGCAGGACTAATCTAGTAAAAGATCTAATATCGAAAGAGAATTCCATCATTTTTTTTTTCATGTTGTTGGGCATAGTGTAAAAAAAAAAAAAAAGATATATACCTATCTTGGTTCCCTACAGTTCCTGTTGCAGCAACCTCCAGTCCCCGCTGCTAACTGCTTCTCCATGCTTCTGAGATGACAAGTGTTAGGCTAGGTTCAGACTATGGAATTTCCGACTGTCTGCCTGCAAAATTTTCCGCGACTAATTTCCGCCTCTAAAGGCGTTTTCCAGTTTCATGCGTAATTTTGTCATTTTCGCAAGTAATCCGCCGCTATTCCGCACGGAAATGACGCCACCAAATCCGCCTTAAATTTCCGCTTCAATTACAAGCAGAAAACAGTGGGAGTGCTAAGAGCCAAGTTCAGCCCCTTTTGGACCATGTGATCACATGACCCAAACCAGGTCAGTCAATTTTTTCAATGTGGGCTAGTCCAAGAACCAGTGGGCTGATCTTATTTAAATTTCTGACTCAAATCTGTACGGATTTTCCGCATGTAATCCGCTTTCAATCTGCCTACATTCCGCGTTTGAACAAAAATCTGCCGAGAAATGAGAGTCCCATTGAAGTCAATGGGATTCTGCTGCGGAAATCCGTCTGAAGAAAGAGCACCTCCTTTCTTCATGCGGAAATTTTCTTGCGGAAATTAGACACGCAAATTCTGAGTGAAAAAATGCGAAGTATGAACAGGTGCACGGTAATCCCATTGACTCGCATGTACTTTTTAGCAAGCAGAATTTTGGACGGAAATTTTAAATCAGAATTTCGGACGGAAATTCCGTATTCTGAACCTAGCCTTAGAGTATCATTGGCCAAGGCAAGACATTTCTGCTGCTAGGGACAGACAGAGGCAGGAGTAGTAGTGATAGGTAAAAGCAGTTAGTAGGAGGAGGGCTGGAAGACTAGGGGATAGAGTTAGGTAACTATTGCTTTACAAAGAAAATAAAAAAAATAAAGGTATATATATATATATATATATATATATATATACAACAGACACATATCCGGCACTAGTGGAGTTAATTAATTCACTCCTTTCAACTCACTATAACTCGCTACACTGGCAGCATCTCTGTGACTCGTGGTACTCTCTGGATAATGCAGTCCATAGAAATATTTCAATAAGGAAAGTAAGCCAGGGCACTCACCATAGTCGTTTCCTCAAGTTTCTTTATTCTGTAGGTACAAAAAACATCAGTGCATTCGGGGATTGTATATATAATTATTTATTTACACTATGCCCAGCAACATATTCCCATTTTCTTATGCTGGATAGTCCTTCCTGGTGTCTAAGTGTCTAATACAACAGGATCAGGTTTTCATTTGTAAAGTACTTTGTTTAGGAATCCTTGATCTAGGGATCTATGGCTGCATTGGACAAAGTTGTTTTGTTATTGGTAATGATTATTTCATAACTGGATATTACAGACTGCTGTGAAAATATTTAACTTTATGACAAACCAGGAACTACTTTACTATTAAAAAAGAAAGCTCAGTTTCTGGAAATGGTAAAGTATCACATTTAGCAAATAAGTGAGTTATTAATAGTGAATGAGTAACAAATTCCATGTTCATTGTCACAATGTATTATTATATTTGGAACTTTAATTCATCTGTAACCATGAAATCACCTTTCCTAAAAAGTAGTAATGGCTGACAGTGAGGGTTATACATAATGTTGCAATAAATTGTGTGCTGTATAACCTATCCAAGAAAGAAAGAACTTCATGGACATGTCTTTTTACTACCTAAGTAGCTATGTAACTATATATTACAGTGGTGGGACGGTCCACACTATTTGGTGCCAAATTTGCAAGCTAAGTACCTCATAATTTCATAGTTTCATATCTTCATTTATTGCATTACAGCTGTATAGCTTTTCATGTTCTATCTATATACTCATGTTCTATCTATATACTCATGTTTCATCTAAATCTTTGTGCTAGCAGTGTGCTGCTGTATTCTCCTGTTGCTGTATATTTAGCCCAGCAGCCTGCACCTGCAAGCCAGGTCTTTACAATAGTTTGGAATTAATAGTGCTGGCCAACTTATTCTTGGTTGTATTACACATACGGGGGAGTGGCTACCTCCATGTTGGCTCCTGCACCCCACCCACCTCTATTAGGTGTATATTAGGTGCCTTGGATGTTTCAGACCTTGCAATGCCTGCTGAACTGTTCACACAGAGGCATATTCATAGTGTAGGGTCCGTCCCAGAATGAGGTCACCTTACCGTGGTGGGACGGTCCACGCTATTTGGCGCCAAATTTGCAAGCTAAGTACCTCATAATTACATCTATATACTCATGTTTTATCTATATACTCATGTTTTATCTATATACTCATGTTTCATCTATATCTTTGTGCTAGCAGTGTGCTGCTGTATTCTCCTGTTGCTATATAGGGAGAGATTTATCACTGAATTTAGAGGGGGTTTTTTTCCCTGTTACATTGGGCGCATGAAATGACGCATGTATGCCTAAACAACATTTTTTTTTGTCCATACGTAAAAAAAAATTTAAAAAATACCCTTTTCAAAGAAAATTAGAAATTTTTACTTTGCAGTGGTAACAGATTTATCAAGTTTGGATGTCACAAAAAGTTGCAAACCCCTAAAAAACACTGCAAAACTACTCCGACCCAGAATTGGCTTGCAAAAGTGCCTTTGGGAAGCATTTTTAAAAAGTTGCACACGTGTGACATTTAATTTGCCTATACAATTAGCTTTGCAAAGTTTGTCTACATGACCCAAAGTAAACAATTTGGCGCATGTAGGCATTCACAGAGGCTTAAAAAAAAAAAGACTTGAGAAAATGCCTACCTAAGTAAGATATTGATACTGTAAATGTCCCCCACACTACAAAGTGAACAGGACCAGAAGTTGTTTACCGTTTACTGTATAGTGGTGGTGATGAGTTACTGAAGCTCAGCTCCCATTGAAGTGAATGGGAGCTAAGCTAAAGTAATATGGTGCCACCCCTATATAGTGAATGGCATAGGGCTTCCAGCCTTATTCACTGTGTAGTGGGGGTGGTGAATAGCTGATCAGCGGTGGTGCCATGTTTCAGCACCCTTCTGATCAGCAATCGTTGGTCTATCCTGTGGAAAGGCCGTAAATTATAGCCTGGAAAACCCCTTTAGGATCCTTTACACGAGCGTAATTGTGTTTGTATAAGGACTGCCACCTCAGGCTTGCCCATGTCTAATGACCAAAATTTACAGCAAAAGTATGATACTGTCCCAATAAGTGCCTATAAATTTGCAACTGGGCATAAATGGGTACTCCGCTGCCCCAGCGTGACATCACGCCACACCCCTCGCAATGTCACACCTTGCCCCCTCAATGCAAGTCTATGGGAGGGGGCGTGACAACGCGGCCACCGCCGCCCACACCCAGCGTTCTAAACGAACACCGGGTGCTGCAGAGAGATTGCAGGGGTCCCAGCTACGAGGAGCCCTGCAATCAGACATCTTATTCCCTATCCTTTGGATAGGGGATAAGATGTCTAGGGGCAGAGTACCCCTTTAAAGTGGTACTCCCCTGCAAAACTTTTTTATTTATTTAAATCAATTGGTGCCAGAAAGTTAAACAGATTTGTTAATTACTTCTATTTAAAAATCTTAATGATTCCAGTATACTACAGAGAAAGTTCTTTTCATTTGGAATTTCCTTTCTGTCTGACCGCAGTGCTCTCTGCTGATACCTCTCTCCATTTTTGGAACAGTTTGCTATGGGGATTTGCTCCTACTCTGGAGAGAATCTAAAATGGACAGAGGTGTCAGCAGAGAGCACTGTGGTCAAACAGAAAGGAAATTCAAAAAGAAAAGAACTTCCTCTGGGACATACAGCAGCTGATAAGTATTGGAAGGATTAAGATTTTTAAATAGAAGTTATTTACAAATCTGTTTAACTTTCTGGCACCAGTTGATAAAAATTTTTTTTTTCTGGTGTAGTACCCCTTTAAGTTCAGACAACAGATTATTCTGTTGGATCTGCGACAGAAATCCAACACATATCCTTAGACTTCTACTTACCGTATTTTTCGTCCTATAGGACGCACCGGCATATAAGACGCACCCAATTTTTATTGGCAAAATCTAAAAAAATAAAGATTTTGAACCCAATAGTGGTC
The DNA here is from genome assembly GCF_029499605.1 of Hyla sarda. Lineage (NCBI taxonomy): Eukaryota > Metazoa > Chordata > Amphibia > Anura > Hylidae > Hyla > Hyla sarda. The sequence goes on along the minus strand of NC_079197.1, from coordinate 42,134,437 downwards.
TTCAACCAGCGGACCTCCAGATTTTGCAAAACTACAACTCCCAGCATGCCCGGACAGCCGTTGGCTGTCCTGGCATGCTGGGAGTTGTAGTTTTGCAACATCTGGAGGTCCGCAGATTGAAGACCACTGCACGAGGAGGTAATACTCACGTGTCCCCGCCGCTCCGGACCCGTCACCGCTGCCCTGGATGTCGCTCCATCGCTGTCGCCGTGTCCCCGTCGCTCTGGAACGTCTCTGTTGCCGGCCGGGTATCCTCGCTCTCCGTCGCCGCCATCACGTCGTTACGCACGACGACGCACGTACGCGACGACGTGATGACGAGGAAGGAGAGCGCCGGCCATACAGGGGATCCCGACACGGAGGAGACACCGAGGAGGCAGGTAAGGTCCCTCCCGGTGTCCTGTAAGCACTAACCCGGCTATTCAGTCGGGCTGTTTGGTGAAATGGTGGTGGTCCCGAACAGCCCGACTGAACAGCCGGATTAGTGTCACTTTCCCTTCAGATGCGGCGGTCAGCTTTGATCGCCACGTCTGAAGGGTTAATACAGGGCATCACCGCGATCGGTGATGTCCTGTATTAGCCGCGGGTCCCGGCCGTTGATAGCCGCAGGGACCGCCGCGATAGGGGTGTATTCGCCATATAAGACGCACCGACCTTTTCCCCCCAGTTTTGGGGAAGAAAAAGTGCGTCTTATACGGCGAAAAATACGGTCTATATACAGCTTGTATCCAAGGATTTGGATGTGAAATTGCCTCATTTGTTGAGCTACCTAAAACTGTTTCCATGTAGAATCAATGTAGAATCCCCATCAAGAAGTGAATAAACCCATTTTTTTCTGTGCCACAGATTTCAAGTTTTTTTTCGAAAAATCAGTGATCCATACATTGCGGCGTGCATTCCCATTGTAAGTAATTGGGAAGTTATCATTGTGTAAATCAGGTTCTTTTACCCCAGTTTGCTTCAGAGTATGTAATGTGTACATCCCCCACATTTATCAAAGAAGTCACATTTATAGCAGCTTACATGTAGACAAGTGTGGTCCGTGCTGGCATGAGATTGAGTGTTTGTGCCAAAATTTTAAGACAAACATTTGCAGTTCATAAATCACCGACCACTGTAAACTGTAACTAACCATGATTTCATGAAAGAGTCTAAATGACTTGCGCAAAAATGTAGCAACTTTTCTCCCATTGAGTAAAAAATTGCATTGTGAAATGTGTAAAACATTGTGTCATGTCTTGTCGGGTTGTACGCCAGAAATTCTGTCTGCGCCAGAGTTTGCGCCAGTATTTGCGCCAGAATTGAAAAAAAAAACAACTAACTAACCATTTTGCTAAGAAAACCCGAAAAAGGGGCATGGCCGACGGGGAAAGGGGGTGTGGTCTCCAAAAAGGGGCGTGTTCCCGACATTTTTACAAAAACCCAACATATTTACTAAGGTTTCTACAAAAAATATGGTGGATTTGAACTGAGGAAAACCCCACAGATCAGAGCATGTATAAAAAAAAAGCAAAGTGTAGGGAAACCTTAGTAAATACCGTGGAAAATAAATTGTAGGGAATTAAAACCCGCAAAGAAACCTACACAACACTCTCAGTAAATGAGGGCCAATGTGTAAAAAATTTCAACAATTTTAACACAAAAATGGATAAAACCAATGAAACATTTTTCACACTTTTAAATTGAAGATCTGCATCAAAATCCGTGGAGAATTTTTATCATGTGAACATATCCTAACAGTACCCCTGTATAGAACTGATTTCATATGACTCTACAAAAAGAAAAAGGACGGGGGGGCGTGGCTTGGCGGTTGAGATGAGCGGTCGCATGGAGTAAGTGCTCCCGCTCAGGACCTGCAATTTCATTATCCTGGACTGAATCCTGGAGACTTTGACCCCACGAACCCGACTGAGGACCCGTAATATGCCTCCTCAACCGGATCAGGCTAAACAAAAAGACCGCACGGCGGTCGAGAAGCTCAGAGATTATGCCCGTGCTGAAAAACAAGATGGCGCTGGACAGGCCGGAGCGCGCTCTGCAGCAGTAGGGGTGAAGGGCCTGCCGCCTGATCTCCCAGACTTTCCTGAACCGACTCTGCGGGAGGTTAGTGACACCCTTCTCATGGCCATACAGAACTGTAGGACATCTCTTATCGGCAAATTGGAGGAGGTACGGGTGGATGTAGGCCTCCTGCGTCAGGACATGCAGACTCTCCATGAGCGGGTCACGGAGACGGAGTCCCGTATCTCAACACTAGAGGATTCTGTGCAGCCCTTGCCCTCCTCCCTCCGGGAGGTGCAGGAGCAATTGGAGAGCGCCCGGCAGAAAAATGATGATTTAGAGAACCGGCTGCGCCGGAATAACATCAGGGTGATTGGCCTACCTGAACGGGCGGAGGGCCAGAACCCCGGGGCCTTTGTTGAAACCTGGATTAAGGAACTCTTCCCGGACGCTCAGTTTTCAGCGGCCTATGCTGTGGAGAGGGCACATGGAGTTCCTGCTAGGCCGCCGGTTCCTGGGGCACCCCCGCGCCCGCTGTTGGCGCGCTTTCTCAACTGTAACGACAGAGACATGATTCTCCGTTCTGCTAGACGACTCCCTGAGATCAAGGTGCACAATGCTAAGGTATCCATTTTCCCTGATTTCTCATCTGACCTGCAGCGCAAGAGGGCCTCCTTCACATCGGTGAAGGCTCGGCTGAGGGAGCGTGGTGTGCCCTATTCTATGGCTTACCCTGCACGCCTCCGGGTGGTGGACGGAGATCGAGCCATCTTTTTCTCCTCCCCGGTCGAGGCAGACGACTGGCTGCGCGGGCGGCGCTGATCCGGGACCTCCCGTTCTGGACTTGTGACCTGCTATCTTGCACTCGGACTGGGATGGCTCTGAGGGCCCTTTTCTTCTATTTCTTCTCCCTCTTCATGAATGGCTGCAGCTCAGGACCTCTGGGCCACGGAACAGGTACTGTGCCCCTTTCCCATGCCTGGATGCCCCCTTCCCAACTGGTCCCCTGGACTTCCACCTTTTCTCCCAGGCCCTGATGATATATTCCCCCCCCCCTCCTGATCCATGGGACTGGTCTTTGTGGCAGACCTATGTCACTATCTGACCGCCTGATTGTACCGTGGACTATGCTCTGGGCACCATGTCGGACGCTCTGCTGCGCCTTTGCTAGGTTCCAGCTCCCTGACACTCTGGCATATCCGCTCAGGGGCATACAGTGAATTTTGTCCTGGACTACCTCTATAACTCATACTGTGGATGATATCAGGATGTCGATACCAAAATGTTTTTGTTTTTTTATTTTTCTGTGTCTTATCTCCCTGGACTCTCCACCCTACGCAATATACACATCCCCTCTGATAGCTGCTGGTCGGGATGTACCCTGGCATATTTGCTCACACCTACACCGTCCCCCCCCTCCTCCCTTCCCCCTTTCCCTTCCCCTTCCCCCCCTCCTCCCTTCCTTTCCTTCCCCCCCCCCTCCTCCCTTCCCCTTTTCCCCCCCCTCCTCCTTCCCTTTTTTCCCCCCCCTCCTCCCTCCCTTCCCCCCCCTCCTCCCTCCCTTTCCCCCCCCCCCTCCTCCCTCCCTTTTTCCCCACGCCTCCCTTCCTTTTCTTGGGCTCTCCTACCCCTTTCCCAATCCATGTCCGCCTTTCCCTTCCTTTTCTCTTCCTTTCCTTCCCTCCCCCCCTCTCCCCCCGCACTTGTGCAATTTGACTTGTATATATTCTTGTGCCCTTCCCCGAGCGGGATTTGATGCTACTTTCTCTTTTATTCGTCTGCTTTCTCCCAATGGCCTCTGGTTCCTCTTCTCCTTTCCCCCCTTTTTTATGCCTTCCCAGCTGCCCTTGCCTTCCCTCCCTTAGCCATTTTTCATTCTAAATCTCTCTCTCGTCTCTCTTGTCTTCTTCTCTGATGCTCGGACTTGTTCCCTTCTCTAGGGGCTCCCTCCTGGTCTGCCCTCGATTTACATTCTCTTATGTCCCTACCTCTGGGTTACTATCTATGCATATATTGTATAGGTCAATTTCTCTATTTTTGCATATGTAAGCAGGTTCCTACCTCTGGGTTACTATCTATGCATATATTGTATAGGTCAATTTCTCTATTTTTGCATATGTAAGCAGGTTCTCCCCACTAGATGGAGCTGTTGCTCTTCTGATGCCTGATTGGCTTCAAGTATACATTGTTCTATGTTCTCTTTGGTTAACTGGTTATATAATTGTTAGGGGGATGTTGCTTTGTATATATACTCTACCTCAGATGATCTGGTGAATGTGTTCGGCCATTGATTGCTTATCTGTCATGTGTTAGCAGACCCGTGCGTCCTTGTCTTATCTTGTCTGGTGTGTGGCTGTTGTATGTATATGCCCGTGCAATGCTCTACTATGGCGAGTCTTAGAGTGATGTCATGGAATGTTAGGGGTGTGCGTACACCGCGCAAGCGCGCCCTGATATTTGCACATATTAGAAGACACCGCCCTCATATAGTTACTCTTCAGGAGACCCATTTAACGCCTGATAGAGCACACCTTTTGTCTAGGCCTTGGGTCCAATGGTCTCATCATTCCTTCCATTCGTCCTATTCTAGAGGGGTTTCAATATTGGTTAGTAGATTGGTGAGATGGGATCCGGTAACGGTCCGTAGAGATCCTCAGGGTCGTTACATCTTTGTACATGCATACTTGAACAATGTCCCGTATGTGTTTCTTTTCATCTATAATCCTCCCCCTGCCTCTATGGAAATATTGCATAAGGCTGTCACTTTTGCTGCTGCATATCCCTCAGCACGGGTCCTCTGTATGGGCGATTTTAATATGGTGTTAGACCCCACACTGGACCGTCATAGCGCTAGAGGTACTGTCCCGGCTACTGGCGGGGATTCCCTTTCCTCATTTCTGGGGGAGGTGGGGTGGGTGGACATATACCGTGAAAAGTTCCCACATACTAAACAGTACTCATGTCACACATTGGGACGTCATGCGCTGTCCAGAATCGACCTGGCGTGTGGTAACTCGCTACTTATGTCTCAGGTCACCGCGATCTCCTACGAGCCGCGTGCTATATCTGACCATTCTCCCCTATTGCTTGATGTCTCCATGGTCGGTTCTGGCACATCGCGTAGATGGAAGATCCACCCCTTTTGGTTGGATCAGATTGGCCCTAATGATAGGATCCCTGATCAACTTCAGGTATTTCTTGAGGCTAATACCCCCGAGGGGTCCCCGGCACTGGTGTGGGAAACGTTGAAAGCCTATCTGAGGGGGTGTTTACGCTCTACTATTTCATTCATCAAGAGATCTACAGTTAGGAGGGAGGAGGAATTGGCTCAGAGTTGTGCACAATTGGAAGCTCGTTATGTGGCGGACCCGTCGGAGGCTAATGAGATCTTGTGGCTACGGGAGGGGCGACAATATATGTTGCACCTCCACGAAAAGGCCAATAGGAAATTATTCTTCACCAAACAGTTTTATTTTGAGCACGGGAACCAATCTAGTAAGTTACTGGCTCATATAGTCAGACAAAACTCCTCTGTTGCTCCTATTCTTAAACTCCGGGCCTCGGATGGGTCCGTCATGTTGGGTAATGATGAGCTGTTACAATGTTTCTCTACGTTTTATTCTACTTTGTATACTTCGCAGGTGCAATATGGTGTTGCTGAGTTGGCTGCCTACCTGGACGGCATTGATTTTCCTAAATTATCGGCTGAAGATAGGGACTTTTTAGATGCTCCTCTCACTTTATTGGAGCTGCAAGAAGCTTTGGCAGACATGGCCAGGGGTAAGTCTCCAGGCCCTGACGGCCTCCCTTTGGAGGTTTACTTGAAATACAGTGACGTACTCCTGCCCCCTCTGCTAGCTATGTATGACAGAGCCTTTACTGATGGGGTCCTGCCTGATTCCTTATATGAGGCGACGATTGTTGTCCTCCTAAAGCCTGATAAAGACCCTATGGAGTGCGGTTCCTACAGGCCTATCTCCTTATTGAACCTTGATTATAAACTTCTAACTAAAGCCCTGGCCAATAGACTGAATCGGGTTGTATTATCGCTTGTGCATCATGATCAATCCGGTTTTATGCCAGGCAAATCCACTTCGGATAATATCCGTCGTGTCCAAACTGCCGTCCAGGTGGGTGGTGCTATGGGAGGGGATTGGGCCGTGGCGTCACTTGATGCAGCTAAGGCCTTTGACTCGATTGAGTGGGGATACCTCTTAGAAGTGCTTTGTAGGTTTGGCTTTGGTCACAATTTTAGGTCCTGGGTCTCCCTCCTCTACAGGTGTCCGCGGGCCCAGGTCCTTGTGAATGGTGTGTGTTCTCCCCTATTTCACCTAGGTCGTGGTACGCGTCAGGGGTGCCCCCTGTCCCCGCTTCTGTTTGCGGTGGCGGTGGAGCCCCTTGCTTTGCGTATACGTCAGGATCCTGGTTTCCGGGGCATATCTGTGGGAGGTAGGGAGGACCGCATAGGCCTTTATGCCGATGACGTAGTTCTCTTTGTGTCTGACCCCACTACAATGATTCCCTATGCGATCGACCTGATGGATCGTTTCGGATTTTTTTCGGGACTGTTCATTAATTGGTCCAAATCGGCGGTCATGCCTCTACTGCCTAGAGCGTGGCCCCCGACGTTGGGTGGTCTCCCGGTTGTCACTACATTTAAATATTTGGGGGTGTATATCAATAGGGATCCCATGCTGGATCTAGAGGTCAATGTTCTCTCCCTCCTACCCTACATTAAATCTAAGTTTAGGATATGGGCCCAGCTGCCACTGTCCGTCTCTGGACGTATTAATCTTATCAAACTTATTATTCTCCCCAAATGCTTGTATATCCTAGAACATGCTTCTGTTCCTGTCCCTAAATCCTTTTTTGATTCTGTACATTCCCTTCTGTCTCCGTTTATTTGGGGACCTAGCAGACCTAAGATTAGTCTCACCACTCTCCAGCGTCCCAAGCTGGAGGCAGGTATGTCCCTTCCTGATTTTTACTTGTATTACTTGGCGGGGCAGTTGAGATATATTAGACATTGGGTTCTGGGAGACTCCATGCCCGACTCTGAACAATGCCTGGATAGGTTCGTCCCCTCAGTGTCTCCCCGGATGATATTAGAAAGGCCTACTCTAGGAGGTCGTGCTTACCTACCTTTACATAAGCTGGCTGTAAAAGTGTGGCGGGCCGCTAAGTCAGTATATGGATATGCTGATATCCCGTCTGATACCCCTCTGTGGCACAACCCCTTTCTCATCCATGTGGGTGAGACTCTAGACTCTGTTTTTTGGATGAATGCTGGTGTGCTCACTCTGGGCGATGTGTATAGGGATAATGTTCTGTGTTCCTTCGAGCAATTGCAATCAGAATATGATTTACCCCGACATTGCTTCTTTAAATACCTACAGCTCCGTCATGCATTGTCAACACAGTTCCCTGCTAGAAGTGCACCCATATCGGCATTCCCTCTTATTGGTGTTTTAAAATCGCAGGGTCCTAGGGGACTGGTGTCCATCCTATATACGCACCTCATTCAGGCCAAGAACTCCCGTTCCCGGTTGCCGGCTGTCCGACACTGGGAATCTCATATTCCCAATTTGACCAAAGATGATTGGGAGGAGATGCTTTCTTCACATATGGTGGTGTCTCCTTCTGCTAATAATAAACTGATTCAATTAAATATTATACATTATAGTTACATCACCCCCGTTCGTTTGCATAGAATGGGTCGTTCTGACTCGGACGCCTGCCATAGATGTGGTGCGGCTAAAGCTGATTTCTGGCATCTTATCTGGGCTTGCCCTGATATAAGATCCTTCTGGCAGGATGTCCTTGGTCTTCTTACCACAATTATCCAACCTCCACCGGGGTGTGACCCTCTGATATGTGTATTTGGAGTTCTGGATGAGGAAGTGTGGCCACATTATGTGCGCACTTTATTGCGAGAATCCTTATTTTTGGCTAGGAAGGCGATTGCCCTCAAATGGATGGACCCCGGCCCGCCTTCCCTATCTCAGTGGAAAGCTTTGGTTAATGCTATGATACCCTTCTCCCATCTTGTTTACAAGAATAGAAAATGCCCTGGTAAATTTCTTTCTGTGTGGGGTCCCTGGTGCTCCTCACCATTGACCCAATGTTCGTACTCTGCACCCCCTGAAGGGACTTAAGGTCATGACTGCCCTTCCCTTTCTAGATGTGGTTGTATATACCCCTTTGATTTATGTATGTTAAGATGTTGTGCTGGATGTGTGTACTCCCTCCCCTCTGTGGACGCATGGGTCTGCTTTAACATTAGAAACATTATGCTTGGCACTCGTGACTAGATGTGGCGATATCTGCTGAATTCTACACTACGGCCTCTATTCAATATTATTTTGCCTTTTTGCCAATTTTATATTACATACCATCCCCCTTTTCTCTTCTTTTCTCTTCCTTTTTTTTTTTTTTTTCTCGTTCACCTTGTTCACCCTCTTTTTGTGTTAAGGTTTCTCAACTGGCTGTTCTTGGTTTTCCTCAGATTGTGCCCTCACTGCACTGATTACTGCCGGATCTTTATATGATATTATGTCGTTTACATTCTGCTTACTTGTACATGTTCTCAGTGCCTTTTTTTTTACTTGTGTACTCCGCTCTATGCCATTTTGCTCTGTGAGGCGATTTGTCTGATGTTTGTTTAATCTTCAATAAAACGTATTTAAAAAAAAAAAAAAAAAAAAGAAAAAGGACATCTCAGTGTGTTTCAGCATTAAAAGGGTACTCCGCTTCCCCACTTTTCGGAAAATGTTGTTTCCCGAACACTTGGAGCCGGTGGCAGGGGTTGTGGTGGCCAACACATCCCATCCCATAGACTTGCATTAAGGGGGTGTGGTGTGACATCACAAGGGGCGTGGCTGTGACATCACAACCCACCCATTCTTTGGAAAGGGGATAAGATGTCAAGGGGAAGAGAACCCCTTTAACCTCTTTATAGGCATGCTGGGAGTTGCAGTATGGCCCCCCCTAGTGGTTGCCACAGTAAAGAGCGATTTACTTTAACTTTCAATTCACCCCCCCCCCCCCCCCCACTCTCGATTCCCTACCTGATCAGGATCCTGCAGGCTCCAGCGAAGATCCCAGGTCCCCAGGCATCTTCTCCTGCAGGTACGGCCTCCATCTTCTTTCCAGAGCCCCTCGACATCCAGGGGCGGGCAGAACGGGGGGTTGCCATGGCAACCCCCTGTCCTGCGCTGCCATTGGTCAGAACTCCGTTCTGACTAATGCCAGGAGATAGGAGTAGATCGCAGCTTTGCGACCTCACTCCTATCCTTTAGGCTGATCGGGGCTGTTGCTGACAACTCCGATCAGCCCTATTTTCCGGGTGATCGGGTCACCAGAGACCCGATCAGCCCGGAATTGGAGAAAATCGCATGTCTGAATATTCATGCGATTTTCTCCGATCGCCGACATGGGGGGGTCTCAGGACCCCCCTGGGCAATGTGCCAGGGTGCCTGGTGAATGATTTCAGCAGGCATCCGGCTCCAGTCCACAACCGGCTAGCGGTGGGGACCGGATTTCCCACGGGCGTTTGGATACGCCGTCGGTCCTTAAGGACTCGGAATGCAGGGCGTATCCATATGCCCTGTGTCCTGAAGAGGTTAATTCAGAAGCAAATGGACATAGAGTATAGGCTTATAGCAATCTATGGACATTGTATTAAATATCAAAATGTAAATTTAGTGTCATAACAACCTCTGTATGATTACCAATCAAATAGACAATTATTTACTTTTAGTACAAAATACCCCTGGCTCTATTCACATGTTGGAGGCTACGCAGCAGATTCCATCATATTTCATGAAAAAATTTCCCAGCATACAGAGCAACTTTTTCCAGTAAAATGATGGACACCTTGATGGAACCCAACAGACTTCATTAAAAGTCAATGTGATCCATCAGGTGGTATCGGTCCTGTGACAGATTCGGAACAAAAAATTGGAAATGTGAACAGAGATGTAAAAATCATAAAAGCAGAATATAATTTCCTATCTGAGTAGAATCATTCATGAGAAATGTTCTGATTCCTGGAGAATACCGATCCAATGTTCTGTACATGGATATAATAAGAAGAAGCTATGTACTGGTGGTAAAAAAAAGAACCTGCATGAAACAGAATCTAAAGCAAGCGTGTAAATACATTACCAGGAAACTACAGAAATTCTGGGAAATTCCTATGACATCAGCGATCACAGAGCAAGAACTAGGATGAGTGGACTGGAGGTAAGTTATGTTACAATAGTTACACCTCATTGTTATATATACTTTGTTATCTCCATTGTAAAACACATAAAACATTCATCATATCTGATTTAAAAAAAATAAAATAAAATAAAAAAAAGGCACTAAAAAAGTTGTGTTTGATGTGTTCGCTGTTTTGTTTTGTGAACTGTTGTTGAGGTATGTTCACACTGTTTTAAAAATCTCATTTTTATAATTATTTTTTTCAGGGCTTCATTTCAGCACTGATTTTCAGAGCTGTTTTTGTGTTTTTTTGAGTATTTTCCATTGAAGTCACAAAAAGCCGCAGGTGGGGAGCAGTGGCGGATCCAGGGGGGGGCAACGGGGCAATTGCCCCCCCCGAGATTGCTGTCCCCCGCCCCCTAGAATGGTGGAGCCGAAGCTGTAAGCTTCCGCTCCACCATTCACTAACCTAGGCAGTCTCACACGCTGTGAGTACACAGCGTGTGAGCTGCGGGGACGCGATCCTCTGCAGGCCGGCGCGATGATGTCACATCGTCACGCCGGCGCCCGGAAATCCCGTCCCCGCGGCCAGCATACAGTAAGTAAGAAGAGTATGCTCAGGGCCCAGGGGATTTGGGATTTGGAATATGTGCCACTGTTAAGGGCACTGTATCGGAGGGGGAGGGGGATTTAAAAACTTAGGGGGGGGAGAGAAAGGGGAATTTTTAATGTGAGGTGCTGCAGGGCAAAGCACTGGGGGCACTATATGTTAAGAGCACATGACAGGGGGGCCCCCTGTGCTGTGCCCCTCACATATAATGCCCCCTGTGCTGTGCCCACACATATAAATGATATGTGTGGGGGGGCACAGCACAGGGGGCATTATATGTGTGGGGCACAGCACAGGGGGTATTATATGTGTGGGGCACAGCACAGGGGGCATTATATGATATATTGCCCCCTGTGCTGTGCCCCACACATATAATGCCCCCTGTGCTGTGCCCTCCACACATATAATTTATATGTGTGGGCACAGCACAGGGGGCATTATATGTGAGGGGCACAGCACAGGGGGCATTATATGTGTGGGGCACAGCCCCACACATAATGTCCCCTGTGCTGTTCCCCTCACATATAATGCCCGTGCTGTGCCCCACACAAATAATGCCCCTTGTTCTGTGCCCATCACATATAATGCCCCCTGTGCTGTGCCCCACACATATAATGCCCCCTGTGCTGTGCCCCTCACAAATAATGCCCCCATCATGCGCCCCTCATATATAATGCCCCCATCCTGTGCCCCTCATATATAATGCGCCATCATGCGCCCCTCACATATAATGCCCTCTGTCCTGTGCCCCTCACATATAATGCTTCTGTCATGTGCCCCAAACATATAATGCCCCCTGTGCTGTGCCCCTCACATATAATGCCCCCTGACTGGACAGGACAGGAGGCATTATATGTGAGGGGCGCATGATGAGGGCATTATATGTGAGGGGCAAAGAACGGGGGCATTATATGTGAAGGGCACAACACTGGGCATTATATGGGAGGGGTGCATGATGGGGGCATTATATGTGAGGGGCAAAGAACGGGGGCATTATATGTGAAGGGCACAGCACAGGGGGCATTATATGTGTGGGGCATATGACAGGAGCATTATATGTGAGGGGCACAGCATGGGGGGCATTATATGTGAGGGGCACAGCACAGGGGGCATTATATGTGAGGGGAACAGCACAGGGGACATTATATGTGAGGGACGCATGATGGGGGCATTATATGTGAGGGGCAAAGAACGGGGAATTATATGTGAAGGGCACAGCACAGGGGGCAATATATGTTAGGGGCACAGGGCATTATTATGTGGGGGGAACAGGACGGGTCATAATTATTATATGTAGGGGCACAAGATGGGGCATTATTACTATATGTGAAGGCACAGAGTGTTTTGCATTTCAGAAGTATATTGTAGATTATGAGGAATTTCTGGGGTGGTACATTTTTTTATGGGCCACAATACATTTGGGTATTTTATTCAGAGGGTGCACTGCACAGCAAGTTATATTCAGAGAGTGCAGTGTGTGGTAGTATTAAATTTAGAGGGTACAGTGTGTGGTAGTATTATATTCAGAGAGTGCAGTGTGTGGTAGTATTATATACAGAGGGTACAGTGTGTGGTAGTATTCTATTCAGAGAGTGCAGTGTGTGGTAGTATTAAATTTAGAGGGCACAGTGTGTGGTAGTATATTCAGAGAGTGCAGTGTGTGGTAGTATTATATTCAGAGAGTGCAGTGTTTGGTAGTATTATATATAGAGGGTACAGTGTGTGGTAGTATTCTATTCAGAGAGTGCAGTGTGTGGTAGTATTAAATTTAGAGGGCACAGTGTGTGGTCGTATTATATTCAGAGAGTGCAGTGTGTGGTAGTATTCTATTCAGAGAGTGCAGTGTGTGGTAGTATTAAATTTAGAGGGCACAGTGTGGTAGTATTATATTCAGACAGTGCAGTGTGTGGTAGTATTATATTCAGAGAGTGCAGTGTGTGGTAGTATTATATTCAGAGAGTGCAGTGTTTGTTAGTATTAAATTTAGAGGGCACAGTGTGTGGTAGTGTTATATTCAGAGGGCACAGTGTGTGGTAGTATTATATTTAGATGGCGCAGTGTGTGGTAGTATTATATTCAGAGGGTACGGTGTGTGATAGTATTATATTCAGAGGGTACGGTGTGTGGCGGTATTATATTCAGAGGGTACAGTGTGTTGTATATTCAGGAGGTACAGTGTGTCAGAATTATATTCAGAAGGTATGTGCCAGTATTATATTCGAAGAATACAGTGTTTGGCAGTATTATAATAATTATTGTATTCATATAGAGGATCAGAATGCGCTGACATAGTGAGGAGACGTCTGGGCATCAAGTTCTGCAGGGAGAACATTTAGCTAGAACAAGTCCCGTGGTAAGTACATCTGAATTAGATAAGGAAAGACTATAGAGAAGACGTCACCTGTAGTCACTGATATCATTGTGTATTCTCCTCACTATAGAGAAGACATCACCTGTAGTCACGGATATCATTCTGTATCCTCCTGTGTGTGTCCCATCAGAGCTGTAGTCACTGAAGAAGTTCTGCAGTAATGATGGGTGAAACAACAACTCCCAGCATCCCCTTACCACTACTTAGGTCATACTGGGAGCTGTAGTTTTAAATGGTAAAAACTTCTTTAGCACTTTCCCATTCTGTGGCAATTGGTATATTTGATAATTATTCTGACATGTGAACATGGCCTAAGAGTCTTAAACAAGGTTAGGACTGTATGATACATTTAATAATATTGTAAGTTCCGTAAGCAACATCTTATTTTCTGTCCGCCAACACAAAATACTCTAATAGTGCCCCTCCCGAGACTCCACTCTGGATCCGCCCCTGGTGGGGAGTTTGACTGGGGCGGTACACCTGTCAAACCGTAACGCAGGTGTCCTAAGGCGAGCTCAGGGAGGACAGAAACCTCCCGTGGAGCAGAATCCTTGAAATGTGCGGTACGCACATTTTTTTAAAAATATTTTGAGAGCGTTTTCAAGATTTTTTTTTTTTTTTTTTTTAACATGTAAATGTACACTTAGGGTCTATTCACATGCCTGAATTTCCACTTATAGAATTCCACCTCTGTCCATGTCAGGAACTGTCCAGAGCAGGATAAGTTTGCTATGGGGATTTGCTCCTGTTCTGGACAGTTCCTAAAATGGACAGAGGTGTCAGCAGTGAGCACTGTGGTCAGACAAAGGAAATTCAAAAAGAAAAGAACCACTTCCTCTGTAGTATACAGCAGTTGATAAGTACTGGAAGGATTAGAATTTTTAAATAGAAATAATTAACAAATCTGTTAAACTTTCTTGCACCAGTTAATTAAAAAAAAAATAGTTTGCCACCAGAGTACTCCTTTAACTCCTTGGGGACGGAGGGTTTTCCAGTCTTTTTTTCCTCCTTACCTTTTAAAAATCATAACCCAAAAATCTACAGCGCAACGGGAAAAAAATCATTGTGCCACAAAATTGAAGAAAAAATTCCATTTTGTAAATTTTGGGGGCTTCCGTTTCTACACAGAACATTTTTCGGTAAAAATGGCACACTCTTTATTCTGTAGGTCCATATGATTAAAATGATGCCCTACTTATATAGGTTTGATGTTGTCGCACTTCTGGAAAAAATCATAACTACATGCAGGAAAATGAATATGTTTAAAATTGTCATCTTCTGACCCCTATAACTTTTTATTTTTCTGTGTACGGGCCCAATGAGGGCTCATTTTTTTGCGCCATGATCTGAAGTTTTTGGCGGTACCATTTATGTATTGATCAGACTTTTTGATCGCTTTTTATAAATTTTTTATGATATAAAAAGTAACCAAAAATACGCTATTTTGGACTTTGGATTTTTTTGCGCGTACGCCATTTACTGTGCGGTTTAATTAACTATATATTTTTATAATTTGGACATTTCCGCACGCGGCAATACCACATATGTTTATTTTTATTTACACAGTTTGAACGCCGCGTCTAAAGGGTTAATAGCGTGCAGCACCGCGATCAATGCCGCGCGCTATTAGCCAAGGGTCCCGGCCGTTGTTAGAGGCCGGACCCAACCTGCTATGGTATGCAATCTTTGTTTTCATCTAATATGTTAACTGAAGGGGCGGTCCTGTATGACCTTAAATATACACCACTGTGAATCACTCTTTGCTTGAAAATGTCAGCGTGAGGTTGCCGAAACGTAGCTCTGTGTGGGAGTGAATAAACAACACTTTTTTCACTCATTTGGAGTGCCACCGACTTTTCTTCAAGTATAATTTTTGGGTCCCTAATCAGGATCAGCAGCGGAAGGCACCATTACATGTTCTACTAAAGGAGTGCTACCATCTCTACTTCTATTACAAAACCTAGGCGTATGAGGCCATCTGGTGGTGGTTGGTAGTAACTGTAATACTGTAATAATAATTTGATTGAAATACCTTTCCTGCACAAATTAGACAAGGAATTGCAGGAAATTATAAATAACCAACTTTCCCCATTCTCTATCCCGGCCAAATAATTGCACAGAGAATATACACTGCTCGAAAAAATAAAGGGAACACTAAGATAACACATCCTAGATCTGAATGAATCAACTAATCGCATGAAATACTTTTGTCTTTACATAGCTGAATGTGCTGACAACAAAATCACACAAAAATTATCAATGGAAATCAAATGTATTAACCCATGGAGGCCTGGAAATGGAGTCACACTAAAAATCAAAGTGGAAAACCACACTACAGGCTGAACCAACGTTAATGTAATGTCCTTAAAGGGGTACTCCACCCCTAGACATCTTATCCCCTATCGAAAGGATAGGGGATAAGATGTCAGATCGTGGGGGTCCCGCCGCTGGGGACCCCCGGATTCTCGGCTGCAGCACCCACCTGTTGTGCTTCCGGAAATGTTGGAGACTTCGGCTACCGACCATGGTGACGTGAGATCGTGATGTCACGACTCCGCCTTGTGTGACGTCATGCCACGCCCCTCAATGCAAGTCTATGGGAGGGGGCGTGGCAGCTGCCACGCTCCCTCCCATAGACTTGCATTGAGGGGGCGGGGAGTGATGTCACACGGGGGCGGAGTCGTGACATCACGATCTCCCGTCACCGTGGTCATGAGGCATTAGGATGAGAGCCTCCAGCGCTGCCGGAAGCCGCAACAGGTGGGTGCTGCAGCGACAGGACCTCCGTGATCTGACATCTTATCTCCTATCCTTTCGATAGGGGATAAGAAGTCTAGGGGCGGAGTACCCCTTTAAAACAAGTCAAAATGAGGCTCAATAGTGTGTGTGGCCTCCACGTGCCCATATGACCTCCCTACAACACCTGGGCATGCTCCTGATGAGATGGCGCCAACTCCTGGACAGTATGTTGGTGGATGGAGCGAGACATGATGTCCCAGATGTGCTCAATCAGAT
The DNA here is from genome assembly GCF_029499605.1 of Hyla sarda. NCBI lineage: Eukaryota > Metazoa > Chordata > Amphibia > Anura > Hylidae > Hyla > Hyla sarda. The sequence goes on along the minus strand of NC_079197.1, from coordinate 42,118,235 downwards.
TCAGGTCTGGGGAACGGGCGGGCCAGTCCATAGCATCAATGCCTTCCTCTTGCAGGAACTAATGACACACTCCAGCCACATGAGGTCTAGCATTGTCTTGCATTAGGAATAACCCAGGGCCAACCGCACCAGCATATGGTCTCACAAGGGGTCCTAGGATCTCATCTCGGTACCTAACGGCAGTCAGGCTACCTCTGGCAAACACATGGAGGGCTGTGCAACCACCTAAAGAAATGCCACCCCACACCATTACTGACCCACCGCCAATACGGTCATGCTAGAGGATTCTGCAGGCAGCAGAGTGTTCGCCATGGCATCTCCAGACTCTGCCACGTCTGTCACAAGCTCAGTGTGAACCTGCTTTCATCTGTGAAGAGCACAGGGTGCCAGTGTCGAATTTGCTAATCTTGGTGTTCTCTGGCAAATGCCGAACGTCGTGCACTGTGTTGGGCTGTAAGCCCAACCCCCACCTGTGGACGTCAGGCCCTCATACCACCCTCATGGAGTCTGTTTCTGACTGTTTCAGTGGACACATGCACATTTGTGCCCTGATGGAGGTCATTTTGCAGGGTTCTGGCAGTGCTCCTCCTTGCACAAAGGCGGAGGTAGCGGTCCTGCTGCTGGATTGTTGCCCTCTTATGGCCTCCTCCACGTTCCTCCACGTCTCCTGATGTACTAGCCTGTCTCCAAGTAGTGCCTTAATGCTCTGGACACTACGTTGAAAGACACAGCAAACCTTCTTGCCGCAGCTCGCATTGATGTGCCATCCTGGATGAGCTGCACTACCTGAGCCACTTGTGTGGGTTGCAGACTCCGTCTCATGCTACTACTAGAGTGAAAGCACCGCCAGCATTCAAAAGTGACCAAAACATCAGCCAGGAAGCATAGGAACCGAGAAGTGGTCTGTGGTCACAACCTGCAGAACCACTCCTTTATTGGCGGTGTCTTTCTAATTGCCTATAATTTCCACCTGTTGTCTGTTCCATTTGCACAACAGCATGTGAAATTGATTGTCAATCAGTGTTGCTTCCTGAGTGGACAGTGTGATTTCACAGAAGTGTCATTGACTTGGAGTTACATTGTGTTGTTTAAGTGTTTCCTTTCATTTTTTTAAGCAGTGTAGAAACAAAGAATGTGTCGGCAGATAAGAACCATTTGGCCCATCTAGTCTGCCCAATATTCTGAATACTAGGAAAAGCCCCCGATCCTATCTTATATGAAGGATAGCCTTATGCTTATCTCATGCATGATTAAACTCCTTCACTGTATTTGCAGCTACCACTTCTGCAGGAAGGTTATTCCATGCACCCACTACTCTCTCAGTATAGTAACTCTTCCTGATATTACTGCATATACCTTTGCTCCTCTAATATGAAACTATGTCCTCTTGTGGTAGTTTTTCTTCTTCTAAATATACTCTCCAACAGATCAGATCGCTTCTTTCATTTTTGAAAAGGCCTCTGAAAAATGAATGTAGAGATCTGATTGGTTGCTATGGGAAACTCAGCAACTTTCCTCTGGACAGGTTTTGATAAATCTCCCCCCTACTCTTCCCCCAGACTTTAAATACTTTGCATATGAAGCCTTGGATTTTATCCTTTCCTCAAATGCCTTTAGATATTAAAATAGTACTGTATAAACAAACAATTGGTACCGCAATGGATACACCTGTTTTATGCAAATACAGTGATCCCTCAACTTACAATGGCCTCAACAAACAATAGTTTCAACATACAATGGTCTTTTCTGGACCATTGTAAGTTGAAACCAGACTCAACATACAATGCTACACACAGTCCAGATCTGTGAAACGTGTCAATGGCTGCAAGAACTGACCAATCAGAATGGACATTCACTGGTAAAACACCTGTATTACTGAAGTGCATGCACTGACTGATGTCTGGTAGTGCCCCCTACAGTACAAGGAGGTATTACATGTTCTGTACACTTTACCTGTACCCGGGTAACCTGCTCCTTTGGACACCAGGTGAGGGCGGCTCCATGTTACTTTTTTAGGACACTGTGTACTGTACAGGACCCTGAAGAAGCTCCTGTCCTCTACATAGACCAGTGTTTCCCAAGCACTGGGAGTTGTAGTTTTGCAACAGCTGGAGGCTCCCTGCTTGGAAAACGCTGACATAGACAGTGATTACAGCTCCCAGCAGATCTTTCTTACTTTTATATGTAAGTATTTGCTTTATCTGTATTAGTTATCTACTTATTTTTCTTTAATCCTCACCTTTTTCCTATTTTTGGATGACATTTTGGGCCTTTAGAACCAATTACCAGGTTTCCATAGAGTTCTGGTCTCAACATACAATGGTTTCAACATACAATGGTCGTCCTGGAACCGATTAATATTGTAACTTGAGGGACCACTGTATGCTAAAATATTTACGGCAATGTTGAAAGTATGTTTTTTTATTGTAAAAAAAAAAAAATGCATTTGTGCAGAACATAAAACTGTATTTTAGATTTATGGATGATGTTTTTGTAATATGGGCAGGATCAGATGTACAAGGCTTTTGTAAATTATTATTATGAAATTAACTCTATAAATATGTTCTTTAGCTATAAAAATGGGAAAAGACTAATGTCACACTATGTCAAAGGGTCCATTACAAACGGGCGTCAAGGGCTCTTTTTTTTTTTTTTCTTTGACTACCATTAACGTCCGTTATTGTAATGGAACCTAACGGGAGGAGTAATGGACACAGAGGATCCATTTCACTTGAATGGGATTCTCTGACGTACGTTATTGCGGCCGTTATTCCGCCGGAAGATAGCGGGAGAAAAAGATGGCGCCATCACGGCCATCACAGTGTCGGACACTAATGGCAGTGTAAAATGAGCCTAACTAGAATTTATTGGTGTACAAGTACCGTAATGCATTAAAGGAGAACTATTGTTTCCCTATACACAATCCTCAGCAAACACCTCAGCTGCCCCATCGCCTCCCCCATCCCCGGTGTTATAAGTACCTGTTCCCGTGTCCCGCGCTTCTTCTGGCTCTGGCGCTGTGGCTGTGCACTGCGATGTGCAATGACGAGTGACGTCACCAAACGCGACGTCACCGTCAGTGCGCACAGTGACAGCGCCGGAGCCAGAAGAAGCGCGGGCCCCGGGAACGGGTAATTATAACACCGGGGATGGGGGAGGCGATGGGGCAGCTGAGGTGTTTGCTGAGGATTGTGTATAGAAGCGAAGTGGGGACCAGATACGGCTATATGTCTGCTCCCCACTTCGCTTCTATACACATATGCGTCTGAAGCGCCATGATTGACAATCGGAGCATTAGCAGAGCATCGGGCAGCGGCTTCCCGGAGAGATGCTCTGCTAATAAAATGCTTGTCCTTGATAGCGCTTGAGGCATATGTATATATATGCGCCGGGGGCTTATGTTTGCGCTGTGCGGGGGGCATATATACTGTATATACATGCGCTGCTGGGGGCATATGTTTGCACTGTGTGGGGGGCATATATATATATATATATATATATATATATATATATATATATATATATATACATGCGCTGCTGGGGGCATATGATTGCGCTGTGCCGGGGGCATATATACTGTATATACATGCGCTGCTGGAGGCATATGTTTGCACTGTGCGGGGGACATATATAGATATATATATATATATATATATATATATACACACATGCGCTGCTGGGGGCATATGATTGCACTGTGCCGGGGGCATATATACTGTATATACATGCGCTGCTGGGGGCATATATTCCCTTAAGGACGCAGCCCTTTTTCACCTTAAGGACTGAGCTCTTTTTCGCAATTCTGACCACCGTCGCTTTATGAATTAATAACGCAAAAACACTTTTACCAAATATTCTGATTCTGAGATAATTTTTTTGTGACATATTCTACTTTATTTTGGTGGTAAAATTTCGGCGTTACTTGCATCCTTTTTTGGTGAAAAATCCCCAAATTTCATGAAAATTTTAAAAATTTTACATTTTTCTAACTTTGAAGCTCTCTGCTTGTAAGGAAGATGGATATTCACAATAAATGTTATTTTCTTCACAAATACAATATGTCCACTTTATGTTGGCATCATAAAATGGACATATTTTTGCTTTTTGAAAAAATTAGAGGGCTTCAAATTAGAGCAGCAATTTTCAAAAAATTCATGAAAATTACTAAATCTGAAGGGACGGATGTTACAGAACTAAAACTCCCAGCATGCCTGGGCAGTCCAGGCATGCAGAGAGTTGTAGTTTGGCAACATCTGGAGGGCTACCGTTTGGGCACCACAGTAACAGTGGTCTCCAAACTGTGACCCTCCAGATGTAGCAAAACTACAACTCCCAGCATGCCCAGACAGCCACAGTAAAGATCGTTTTATTTTCACTTTCAATTTACTTTTCAACCCCCTGTCCTGCGCTGCCATTGGTCAGAACTCCGTTCTGCTAATGGCAGGGGATAGGAGGAGATTGCAGCTCTGCGACCTCACTCCTATCCCTTAGGCTGATCGGGGCTGTCGCTGACAACTCAGATCAGCCCTATTTTCCGGGTGATCGGGTCACCAGAGACCCGATCAGCCCGGACTTGGAGAAAATCGCATGTCTGAATTGACATTCGATTTTCTCCGATCGCCGACATGGGGGGTCTCAGGACCCCCCTGGGCGATGTGCCGGGATGCATCCCGATCCGGTCCCCAACCGGCTAGCGGCTGGAACCGGAATTCCCACGGGCGTATCCATACGCCCTGAGTCCATAAGGACTCGGGATGCAGGGCTTATGCATACGCCCTGTGTCCTGAACAGGATATACTGTAAATACATGCGCTGCTGGGGGCATATGTTTGCGCTGTGCGGGGGGTACATATATCTCTTAACATAAAAAACTACTTTGTACAAACGTGAACATGTTTTTTGCAACAGCTTGCAGCTGTCGGGAAAAAAAAGGACAAAACCCGAGTAATGTGGTTGGGAAAATTGGTAAATCTGTGTGAAAGTAAGGTTTTGGTCGGGAAACGCCCCTTTTTCGGCTTTTCAGCAAGCCGAGTCGGGTGGTTCGGGAATTAGTGTCGCAACATGTCGCACATTGTCTGCGCCATGGTGCAGACAATGTGCGACCACATAAACCCGACAAATGCTGTCGGTTTGGTGATAGTAAATGAGGGCCATTGTGTCACTGTGAGTGTTCTAAAATCATCAAGCATTTATGCTGCTGTTCATAAGTAAAATAAAGATATCTTTTAGAACCATTCCTCAGCTATTCCTATATTCAAACCACTCATTGTCTTGCAAAAAACAATCTTTCATTCAGTTTTGTCAGGGAAAATATAAACAGAAAATTCTCAGAGACAGGTGTACTAATCATATACAAAGACTAATATAACCAGTAATAAAACAGGCGTCTAGGTATACAGAGGCAGGTCAGTAAATCAGTTTGTCAAAAAACAGATTTTTCTCTAAAACAGTGTTTCCCAACCAGGTTTCCTCCAGCTTTTGCAAAACTACAACTCCCAGCATGTTCGGACAGCCAAAGGCTGTCCGGGCAGGCTGAGAGTTGTAGTTTTGAAAAAGCGGGATGCACCATGGTTGGTAAATATTGCTCCAAATTTTCTCCCCAAATTAAATTTCTTTATGATTTGCTTCAGGCATTAACTGAACCAGGAATGCCTGTTCCTGTACACTGAGCAGTGAGGCATACGCTTTATGCCACACCACTCAGTATGCATCACTGCTTATACTCGCAATAGTGTACACTGAAAACAGTGTATACCATTGCCCTGTCAGTAAGTGTACAGGAGAATGTGTTATCGTCACCATGGAAAGTATATCTAGGAGTATTGAATGTTAAAGGAGAACTATGGCAAAAATGTACTTATCCCCTATCGACAGAACTGATCACAGGGAGTCAGACTGCTGATATCTCAGGGACAGGACCCGGGGCTCAGTAAGGAGCGTATGCTGCAGACCGCACACACTCCATTTATTTCCATGGGAGCGCCAAAAAGACCCGACACACTCGGGCATCATTGGCGCCACCATAGAAATTAATGGAGCATGTGTCCTCTACCGGTAGACGAGTGAGATTACCGGGGTTTGGTTTGGGAGATCGCGGGGGTCCCAGCGGTCAGACATCCCCGCGATCAGCTACCTATCCCCTAGCCTGTGGGAATTAAATCAACATTCCATGGATTATATTAATCGATTGGTCCATCAAAAAAAAAAAAAAAAAAAAAGGACCCTTTTCTCTGAGGGGAGGGGGGAGGTGTCCTTATCTCCATGCTGTGCCTCAGACAGTGTATAATCCAGCTTTCAACAGCATGAGCTGAACACCTGTGAGATCCAGACCACTTGCAGACATGTGCTAAATTATTATTAATATGCAAAATGGTTTCTCTTTGGTCATTTTATTAATTTATTTCTTGTGTATTTGCACGAAATAGGTTCCACATGGCTGCTTTAGGGTTTTAAAAAGCATGCACTTTGGTCACAAAGCTGTGAAAATGTACAAATGTTTATTCTTTGGCACAAAATGCATGATTTTCTTCTGTACTTGCACTATATAGTTTCACATGGCTGCATTAGCGTTATATAGAGCATGCACTTATGGTAGAAAGCTTTGAAAATGTAAAAATGTGTGTGCAAGGTACAAGGGAGGTGTTACGCCGAGCGCTCCGGGTCCCCGCTCCTCCCCGGAGCGCTCGCTTCACTCCCTCCGCTGCAGCGCTCCGGTCACGTCCTCTGACCCGGGGCGCTGCGATCCTGCTGCCAGCCGGGATGCGATTCGCGATGCGGGTAGCGCCCGCTCGCGATGCGCACCCCGGCTCCCCTACCTGACTCGCTCCCCGTCTGTTCTGTCCCGGCGCGCGCGGCCCCGCTCCCTAGGGCGCGCGCGCGCCGGGTCTCTGCGATTTAAAGGGCCACTGCGCCGCTGATTGGCGCAGTGGTTCCAATTAGGGTTTTCACCTGTGCACTTCCCTATATTACCTCACTTCCCTTGCACTCCCTTGCCGGATCTTGTTGCCTTAGTGCCAGTGAAAGCGTTCCTTGTGTGTTCCTTGCCTGTGTTTCCAGACCTTCTGCCGTTGCCCCTGACTACGATCCTTGCTGCCTGCCCCGACCTTCTGCTACGTCCGACCTTGCTTCTGCCTACTCCCTTGTACCGCGCCTATCTTCAGCAGCCAGAGAGGTGAGCCGTTGCTAGTGGATACGACCTGGTCACTACCGCCGCAGCAAGACCATCCCGCTTTGCGGCGGGCTCTGGTGAAAACCAGTAGTGGCTTAGAACCGGTCCACTAGCACGGTCCACGCCAATCCCTCTCTGGCACAGAGGGTCCACTACCTGCCAGCCGGCATCGTGACAGTAGATCCGGCCATGGATCCCGCTGAAGTTCCTCTGCCAGTTGTCGCTGACCTCACCACGGTGGTCGCCCAGCAGTCACAACAGATAGCGCAACAAGGCCAACAGCTGTCTCAACTGACCGTTATGCTACAACAGTTGCTACCACAGCTTCAGCAGTCATCTCCTCCGCCAGCTCCTGCACCTCCTCCGCAGCGAGTGGCCGCTCCTGGGATACGCTTATCCTTGCCGGATAAATTTGATGGGGACTCTAAGTTTTGCCGTGGCTTTCTTTCCCAATGTTCCCTGCATCTGGAGATGATGTCGGACCTGTTTCCCACTGAAAGGTCTAAGGTGGCTTTCGTAGTCAGTCTTCTGTCCGGAAAAGCCCTGTCATGGGCCACACCGCTCTGGGACCGCAATGACCCCGTCACTGCCTCTGTACACTCCTTCTTCTCGGAAATCCGAAGTGTCTTTGAGGAACCTGCCCGAGCCTCTTCTGCTGAGACTGCCCTGTTGAACCTGGTCCAGGGTAATTCTTCCGTTGGCGAGTATGCCGTACAATTCCGTACACTTGCTTCAGAATTGTCCTGGAATAATGAGGCCCTCTGCGCGACCTTCAAAAAAGGCCTATCCAGCAACATTAAAGATGTTCTGGCCGCACGAGAAATTCCTGCTAATCTACATGAACTTATTCACCTAGCCACTCGCATTGACATGCGTTTTTCTGAAAGGCGTCAGGAACTCCGCCAAGATATGGACTCTGTTCGCACGAGGCGTTTCGTCTCCTCGGCTCCTCTCTCCTCTGGTCCCCTGCAATCTGTTCCTGTGCCTCCCGCCGTGGAGGCTATGCAGGTCGACCGGTCTCGCCTGACACCTCAAGAGAGGACACGACGCCGTATGGAGAACCTCTGCCTGTACTGTGCTAGTACCGAACACTTCCTGAGGGATTGTCCTATCCGTCCTCCCCGCCTGGAAAGACGTACGCTGACTCCGCACAAAGGTGAGACAGTCCTTGATGTCTACTCTGCTTCTCCACGTCTTACTGTGCCTGTGCGGATGTCTGCCTCTGCCTTCTCCTTCTCTACAGTGGCCTTCTTGGACTCTGGATCTGCAGGAAATTTTATTTTGGCCTCTCTCGTCAACAGGTTCAACATCCCAGTGACCAGTCTCGCCAGACCCCTCTACATCAATTGTGTAAATAATGAAAGATTGGACTGTACCATACGTTTCCGCACGGAGCCCCTTCTTATGAGCATCGGATCTCATCATGAGAGGATTGAACTTTTGGTCCTCCCCAATTGCACCTCGGAGATTCTCCTTGGACTTCCCTGGCTTCAACTTCATTCCCCAACCCTGGATTGGTCCACTGGGGAGATCAAGAGTTGGGGGTCCTCTTGTTCCAAGAACTGTCTAAAACCGGTTCCCAGTAACCCTTGCCGTAACTCTGTGGTTCCTCCAGTAACCGGTCTCCCTAAGGCCTATATGGACTTCGCGGATGTTTTCTGCAAAAAACAAGCTGAGACTCTACCTCCTCACAGGCCTTATGATTGCCCTATCGACCTCCTCCCGGGTACTACTCCACCCCGGGGCAGAATTTATCCTCTCTCTGCCCCAGAGACTCTTGCCATGTCCGAATACGTCCAGGAGAATCTAAAAAAGGGCTTTATCCGTAAATCCTCCTCTCCTGCCGGAGCCGGATTTTTTTTTGTGTCCAAAAAAGATGGCTCCCTACGTCCTTGCATTGACTACCGCGGTCTTAATAAAATCACGGTTAAGAACCGCTACCCCTTACCCCTCATCTCTGAACTCTTTGATCGCCTCCAAGGTGCCCACATCTTCACTAAATTGGACTTAAGAGGCGCCTATAACCTCATCCGCATCAGAGAGGGGGACGAGTGGAAAACGGCATTTAACACCAGAGATGGACACTTTGAGTATCTGGTCATGCCCTTTGGACTGTGCAATGCCCCTGCCGTCTTCCAAGACTTTGTCAATGAAATTTTTCGTGATCTGTTATACTCCTGTGTTGTGGTATATCTGGACGATATCCTAATTTTTTCTGCCAATCTAGAAGAACACCGCCAGCATGTCCGTATGGTTCTTCAGAGACTTCGTGACAACCAACTCTATGCCAAAATTGAGAAATGTCTGTTTGAATGCCAATCTCTTCCTTTTCTAGGATATTTGGTCTCTGGCCAGGGACTACAGATGGATCCAGACAAACTCTCTGCCGTCTTAAATTGGCCACGCCCCTCCGGACTCCGTGCTATCCAACGCTTTTTGGGGTTCGCCAATTATTACAGGCAATTTATTCCACATTTTTCTACCATTGTGGCTCCTATCGTGGCTTTAACCAAGAAAAATGCTGATCCCAAGTCCTGGCCTCCTCAAGCAGAAGACTCCTTTAAACGACTCAAGTCTGCCTTTTCTTCGGCTCCCGTGCTCTCCAGACCTGACCCTTCCAAACCCTTCCTATTGGAGGTTGATGCCTCCTCAGTAGGAGCTGGAGCTGTTCTTCTACAAAAAAATCCTTCCGGGCATGCTGTCACTTGTGGTTTTTTCTCTAGGACCTTCTCTCCAGCGGAGAGGAACTACTCCATCGGGGATCGAGAGCTTCTAGCCATTAAATTAGCACTTGAGGAATGGAGGCATCTGCTGGAGGGATCAAGATTTCCTGTTATTATCTACACCGACCACAAGAACCTCTCCTACCTCCAGTCGGCCCAACGGCTGAATCCTCGCCAGGCCCGGTGGTCTCTGTTCTTTGCCCGATTTAATTTTGAGATTCACTTTCGTCCTGCCGATAAGAACATTAGGGCCGATGCTCTCTCTCGTTCCTCGGATGCCTCAGAAGTTGATCTCCCTCCGCAACACATCATTCCACCTGACTGCCTGATCTCCACTTCTCCTGCCTCCATCAGGCAGACTCCTCCAGGAAAGACCTTTGTTTCTCCACGCCAACGCCTCGGAATCCTCAAATGGGGTCACTCCTCCCATCTCGCAGGTCATGCGGGCATCAAGAAATCTGTGCAACTCATCTCCCGCTTCTATTGGTGGCCGACTCTGGAGACGGATGTTGGGGACTTTGTGCGAGCCTGCACTATCTGTGCCCGGGATAAGACTCCTCGCCAGAAGCCCGCTGGTTTTCTTCATCCTCTGCCTGTCCCCGAACAGCCTTGGTCTCTGATTGGTATGGATTTTATTACTGATTTACCCCCTTCCCGTGGCAACACCGTTATTTGGGTGGTCGTTGATCGATTCTCCAAAATGGCACATTTCATCCCTCTTCCTGGTCTTCCTTCTGCGCCTCAGTTGGCTAAACAATTTTTTGTACACATTTTTCGTCTTCACGGGTTGCCTACGCAGATTGTCTCGGATAGAGGGGTCCAATTCGTGTCTAAATTCTGGAGGGCTCTCTGTAAACAACTCAAGATTAAATTAAATTTTTCCTCTGCATATCATCCCCAGTCCAATGGACAAGTAGAAAGAATTAACCAGATCCTGGGTGATTATTTGCGACATTTTGTTTCCTCCCGCCAGGATGACTGGGCAGATCTCCTTCCATGGGCCGAATTTTCGTATAACTTCAGGGTCTCTGAATCTTCCTCCAAATCCCCATTTTTCGTGGTGTACGGCCGTCACCCTCTTCCCCCCCTCCCTACCCCCTTGCCCTCTGGTCTGCCCGCTGTGGATGAAATTTCTCGTGACCTTTCCATTATATGGAGAGAGACCCAAAATTCTCTCTTACAGGCTTCTTCACGCATGAAGAGGTTCGCGGATAAGAAAAGAAGAGCTCCCCCCGTTTTTTCCCCTGGAGACAAGGTATGGCTCTCCGCTAAATATGTCCGCTTCCGTGTCCCTAGCTACAAGTTGGGACCACGCTATCTTGGTCCTTTCAAAATTTTGTGTCAAATTAATCCTGTCTCTTATAAACTTCTTCTTCCTCCTTCTCTTCGTATCCCTAATGCCTTTCACGTCTCTCTTCTCAAACCACTCATCCTCAACCGTTTTTCTCCCAAATCTGTTCCTCCCACTCCTGTTTCCGGCTCCTCGGACGTCTTCTCGGTCAAGGAAATTTTGGCTGCCAAAAAGGTCAGAGGGAAAAATTTTTTTTTAGTAGACTGGGAGGGTTGTGGTCCTGAAGAGAGATCCTGGGAACCTGAGGACAACATCCTTGACAAAAGTCTGCTCCTCAGGTTCTCAGGCTCCAAGAAGAGGGGGAGACCCAAGGGGGGGGGTACTGTTACGCCGAGCGCTCCGGGTCCCCGCTCCTCCCCGGAGCGCTCGCTTCACTCCCTCCGCTGCAGCGCTCCGGTCACGTCCTCTGACCCGGGGCGCTGCGATCCTGCTGCCAGCCGGGATGCGATTCGCGATGCGGGTAGCGCCCGCTCGCGATGCGCACCCCGGCTCCCCTACCTGACTCGCTCCCCGTCTGTTCTGTCCCGGCGCGCGCGGCCCCGCTCCCTAGGGCGCGCGCGCGCCGGGTCTCTGCGATTTAAAGGGCCACTGCGCCGCTGATTGGCGCAGTGGTTCCAATTAGGGTTTTCACCTGTGCACTTCCCTATATTACCTCACTTCCCTTGCACTCCCTTGCCGGATCTTGTTGCCTTAGTGCCAGTGAAAGCGTTCCTTGTGTGTTCCTTGCCTGTGTTTCCAGACCTTCTGCCGTTGCCCCTGACTACGATCCTTGCTGCCTGCCCCGACCTTCTGCTACGTCCGACCTTGCTTCTGCCTACTCCCTTGTACCGCGCCTATCTTCAGCAGCCAGAGAGGTGAGCCGTTGCTAGTGGATACGACCTGGTCACTACCGCCGCAGCAAGACCATCCCGCTTTGCGGCGGGCTCTGGTGAAAACCAGTAGTGGCTTAGAACCGGTCCACTAGCACGGTCCACGCCAATCCCTCTCTGGCACAGAGGGTCCACTACCTGCCAGCCGGCATCGTGACAGGAGGAGAGGAACTCATCATGCTCCAAAGGAAACACCCCCAGCCTCCCTGAGAAATGTAGAAAGACTCATCACAGTAATACGTAGATCAAAAGGTATTTAACATGTTAACACATGCATATTATTATGCATACAGGTCATAGGGCACATTACACATGACTTTTTGCATTTTTAAAATTTTCTTACTAATGACAATAACGCTTTCTAAGTCATAGTAGTGTTATGTTAAGAAAGTAGATTTTTCTAAATTTAAATGTGTATATTGTATGGAAACCATTATTAATGCTGTCTTTATTTTAAGGGGTACTCCACTGGAAAACTTATTTTTTTTTTTATTAACTGGTGCCAGAAAGTTAAACAGGTTTGCAAATTACTTCTATTTAAAAATATTAATCCTTCCAGTACTTATCAGCTTCTGTATACTACAGAGGAAGTTCTTTTCTTTCTGAATGTCCTTTCTGTCTGACCACAGTGCTCTCTGCTGACACCTCTGTCCATTTTAGGAACTGTCCAGAGTAGGAGCAAATCCCAATAGCAAACCTCTCCTGCTCTGGAAAGTTCCTAAAATGGACAGAGGTGTCAGCAGAGAGCATTGAGGTTAGACAGAAAGGGAATTCCAAACGAAAAGAACTTCCTCTGTAGTATACAGCAGCTGATAAGTACTGGAAGGATTAATATTTTTAAATAGAAGTAATTTACAAATCTGTTTAACTTTATGGCACCAGTTGATTTAAGAAAAAATGTTTTCCAGTTTAGTACCCCTTTAACCATAATTTTAATGTTGTGTGTTATTGCATGCTTATGATTGATGTCTGTGATACCATGTAATACTGATCCAACCAGTGACTAAGTAATGTCTTCCCCGAAGTTGTTCACATTCCTTTTCTTCTCCATCTTGGTGGGACAATCATAACCTCTTCTGACAACTGCTGAGTTTGGCTTTCACTAGTCTATTTAAAGAAATTTGCAGATCTCTTGGCCAGCCAGAAAGCAGAGTTTCAATGCCGCACGATCACAGCGGGTCTCAGGAGTAAGACCTGGTGCGATCAACAACTTATGATACCTGATCGATGTGTTGAAAGTTGTTTTTAATGACCGTAACACTTTCAGACCCCCCTACACCAGACCCCCCCCCCCCCCCACACACACACACACACACACACCATCCGGGCTCTGCTGCTATTCACTGACACTGCAGGATCACCATGTGATGCATGCTCCCTCCAGAAACAAGGATTAAAGGGGTATTCCAGGAAAAAAACTTTTTTTTATATATCAACTGGCTCCAGAAAGTTAAACAGATGTGTAAATTACTTCTATTAAAAAAAAATCTTAATCCTTTCAGTACTTATGAGCTTCTGAAGTTAAGGTTGTTCCTTTCTGTCTAAGTGCTCTCTGATGACACGTGTCTCGGGAAACCCCCAGTTTAGAAGAGGTTTACTATGGGGATTTGCTTCTAAACTGGGCGGTTCCCGAGACACGTGTCATCAGAGAGCACTTAGACAGAAAAGAACAACCTTAACTTCAGAAGCTCATAAATACTGAAAGGATTAAGATTTTTAATAGAAGTAATTTACAAATCTGTTTAACTTTCTGGAGCCAGTTGATATATATATAAAAAGTTTTTTTCCTGGATAACCCCTTTAAGGGGAAGAGCAGAGAGAACTGGTGAGAGCAGGCCGAGGATCTAATGAGTGTGATGTTCAGTGCTCCAGGAAAGGGGATAGTGAGGGTAAATGCTCCATCACGGGACAGATTTGCTTCAGATTTTTGCTGCAGAAATTCACAGGGCAAGTCCAAAGAAGAGCACAGTACCAGCAGAAAAGATGCAATTTGTGAAATCTTCTCCCTGAACTTGACCTGCAGTGCAAATTTTAAAATGCAGCATTTCATTTTATGTCACAAATTTGTCACAAATTTCCCCATTGAAAATCAATGGGCAAGGTAAAATCTGCACCAAATCAACAGATCCAAAACAAAATCTATGCAGATTTGAAGCAGGTTATTATATTCCATTTAGGGTCTATTCACACGTACAGTATTCTGTGCAGATTTGATGCGCTGGATTTCAAGCTGTGTTCAGTTTACATTGAAATCTGCAGCAGAAAATCCTGCGCATCAAATCTGCACAGAATACTGTACGTGTGAATAGACCAGTGGTCTTCAACCTGCAGACCTCCAGATGTTGCAAAACTACAACTCCCAGCATGCCCGGACAGCCAACGGCTGTCCGGGCATGCTGGGAGTTGTAGTTTGCAACATCTGGAGGTCTGCAGGTTAGAGACCACTGGAATAGACCATTAGAGTGGGAAGTCACACAAGCAGGAGCTGAGCACCAGGAACATGTGAGACATTTCAGTTACAGACTGTACATTAGTAACTGACACCATTTCTAAAGATTAGGAAAATCATTTTTAAAGGTAAAAAATTTGCTAAATAATTTTTAAGTGATACATCTTCTTGTGGTAGCATCATGACCGATACTTTACGCCTTATGTATAGTTATTTTATAAAAACTTTAGTAATGATTACAAGAAAACACATTCAATGACAACTCAACCAGGACACACACAGATTGTGACATTTCTATTTCATATCAATATAACATTGATGATCAGCAATGTTAATGGTACATATCAGAAAATTACTCATTTCTATATTGGAGAAACTTTACTAAAACCCTCTGTCCCAAACTGAAATTTGGATTAAAAAGTACCAAATGTATTAAGAGGTATAAGCCTGTTAAACTTTTTTTTTTTTTTTTTAAATCAACTGGTGCCAGAAAGTTAAACAGATGTGTAAATTACTTCTATTAAAAAATCTTAATCCTTCCAGTACTTATTAGCTGCTGAATACTACAGAGGAAATTATTTTCTTTTTGGAACACAGTGCTCTCTGTTGACATCACGAGCACAGTGCTCTCTGCTGACATCTCTGTCCATTTTAAGAACTGTCCAGAGTAATAGAAAATCCCCATAATAACATATGCTGCTCTGGTCAGTTCCTAAAATGGACAGAGATGTCAGCAGAGAGCGCTGTGGTCATGATGTCAACAGAGAGCACTGTGTTCCAAAAAGAAAAGAATTTCCTCTGTAGTATTCAGCAGATAATAAATCCTGGAAGGATTAAGATTTTTTTTTATAGAAGTGATTTGCAAATCTGTGTAACTTTCTGGCACCAGTTGATTTAAAAAAAAAAAAAAGTTTTCCACCGGAGTACCCCTTTAACCCCTTAATGACAATGGACGTAAATGTACGTCATGGTGACATAGTACTTAATGCACCATGAAATACATTTACGCGCCGCCATAATCGCGAGCACCGGAGCGGTGCTCGCGTAATGCGCGGCAGGACCAGGCTGCTATCAGCAGCCAGGGACCCGCCGGTAATGGCAGACATCCGCGATCGCGTGGATGTCCGCCATTAACCCCTCAGATGCTGTGATCAATACAGATCACGGCATCTGAGGGAGTGCGGTACTTTGAATGGATGATCGGATCTCCCGCAGCGCTGCCGCGGCGATCCGATCATCCAGCTTGGCGGCCAGAGGTCCCCTCACCTGGCTCCACCCGTCTTCCGGGGTCTTCTGCTCTGGTCCACGATCAAGCAGACCAGAGCAGAAGATGACCGATAATACTGATCAGTGCTGTCCTATACATAGCACTGAACAGTATTAGCAATCAAATGATTGCTATGAATAGTCCCCTATGGGGACATAAAAAGTATTAAAAAAAAAAAGTACAAAAATGTTTAAATAAAAAGTAAAAAAATTAGAAAAATCCTCTCCCCCAATAAAAAGTAAAATGTCCGTTTTTCCCATTTTACCCCCCCCCCCCAAAAAGCGTAAAAAAAATAATTAATACACATATTTGGTATCGCTGCGTGCATAAAAGTCTGAAATATTAAAATATTTTGTTAATTATCCCGTACAGTGAACGGCGTAAACGTAAAAAAATTAAAAACTTCCAAAATTGCTGCTTTTTTGTCACATTTTATTCAAAAAATAATTATAAAAAGATTTATAAAAAGTAAAACCTAAGTAAAAGTGGTACTGATAAAAACTACAGATCATGGCACAAAAAATGAGCCCTCATATCGCCCCATATACAGAAAAATGTGAAAGTTATAGGTGGTCAAAATAGGGCAATTTCAAACATACAAATTTTGTTAAAATGGTTTGAGATTTTTTTAAGCGCTACAGTTATAGAAAAACATATAACATGGGTATCATTTTAATCGTATTGACCCACAGAATAAATAAAACATGTCATTTTTACCAGAAAGTGTACAGCGTGAAAACAAAACCTTCAAAAATTGCGGTTTTCTTTTCAATTTTCCGACATAAATAATATTTGTTTGGTTGCACCGTACATTTTATGGTAAAATAAGTGATGTCATTGCAAAGGACAATTGGTGACGCAAAAAACAAGCCCTCATATGGGTCTGTGGATGGAAATATAAGAGAGTTATGATTTTTAGAAGGCGAGGAGGAAAAAACGAAAATGCAAATATAAAATTGGTCTGGTCCTTAAAGGGGTTCTCCGGTGCTTAGACATCTTATCCCCTATCCAAAGGACTCCCGGGACTCCCGCGATTAGGCATCTTATCCCCTATCCTTTGGATAGGGGATAAGATGTCTAAGCACCGGAGAACCCCTTTAAGGCCAAAATGGGCCTGGTCCTTAAGGGGTTAATGCCCTTAGACTTCTATGGGATACTGCACTCCCATTCACACTCTTGAATTTCCTCTTGTGGAATTACCGCACGGATTCCGCACCAATTCAACAAGTGGAAATTCAGAAGTGTGAATGGGAGTGCGGAATCCCATATAAGTCTATGGGCTTTAATTTAAGTTAAAGTTGTGAATAGACCCTAAGTGTTCATTGTTTATCCCTTAACAATCCATAATGTACATTAGCACTATGGCAGTGTTAAAGAAATATGGTGTGTGCTCAAGAGCTGAGATGAGATAATTAAAAACGAATTTTCGTGGCTGAGATCAGAGTTAAAGCGGACCTGTCAGCAGGAAAACAAGGGTGTCGATAAGCACATACCCTGATAGATAGAGCTAGTCATCAGAATTCCAGGAATACCTTAATTATTTCAATAGTCCCCGGACCAAGAGATAAGCCTCTTTTTTTTCATGGATATGACACTCACGTGCCCATGCACATGAGCCAAGGCAAGTCCAGCCCAGGTTCTTTTTTATCACTGCCCCACAGCCTGCTTGAATACACCTACCTCGCCTTTCATTGACCTTGGAACATGAGGTGGTAAATAAGGGCACATTCACACTACGGAATCCATCTGTAGCGCGTGTAGTCTCCATAGACACATTCCCACCAAAATGATAAACATGTTCATTCTTTCGGAGGAGCCTGGGGTCTGAAATTTCCACAGTATGAATGGTGCAGCAGGATCCCACTGGAAACAATGGGATGCTGCTGCAGCGTCTTTTCCACAGTAGAACTTTAACCCCTTAAGGACCAAGGACATACCGGTACGTCCTGAGTCCTCTCCCTTTCTATAACGCGGCGCCACGGCGTGGCACCGCGTCATAGTGGGTCGGGCCCGGGCTAATAGCTATTAACCCTTTAGACGCGACATTCAAAGTTGATTGCCACGTCTAAAATTAAACTAAACTACCCACGGCTAGCTCAGTGGGCTGTTCGGGATCGCCATGATGAAATTGCGGCATCCCAAACAGCTGTAGGACAGCAGGAGGGTCTCCTACCTTGCCTCCTGGTGTACGATCGCCGAATGACTGCTCAGCGCCTGAGATCCAGGCAGGCATGAGCAGTCAAGCGGCAGAATCATTGATCAATGGTAAGAGAAACCATTGATCAATGTAAAAGATCAGTGTATGCAGTGTTATAGCCACCTATGGGAGCTATAACATTGCAAAAAAAAAAAGTGGGAAAAAAAAGTTAATAAAGATTTATCCCCTTCCCTAATAAAAGTTAGAATCACCCTTTTCCCATTATAAAAAAAAAAGAACAGTGCATGTGGAAATCTCCGAATAATAAAAATATATTGTTAATTAAACCGCACGGTCAATGGCGTACGCGCAAAAAAAATCCAAATTCCAAAATTGTGTATTTTTGGTCACTTTTTATATCATGATAAAATGAATAAAAAGCTATCAAAAAGCCTGATCAATACAAAAATGGTACCGATAAAAACTTCAGATGACGGCGCAAAAAATGAGTCCTCATACCACAACATACGCAGAAAAATAAAAAAAGTTATAGGGGTCAGAAGATGAAAATTTTAAACGTATAAATTCGCCTGCATGTAGTTATGATTTTTTACAGAAGTACAACAAAATCAAACCTATATAAGTAGGATATCATTTTAATTGTATGGACCTACAGAATAAAGAGAAGGTGTCATTTTTACCAAAAAAATCTACTCTGTAGAATCGGAAGCCCCCAAAAGTTACAAAATAGTGTTTTTTCTTCAATTTTGTCGCACAATGATTTTTTTTTCCATTTCATAGTAGATTTTTTGGCAAAATTACTGATATCATTACAAAGCAGAATTGGTGGCACAAAAAATAAGCCATCATATGGATTTTTAAGTGCAAAATTTAAAGAGTTATGATTTTTTAAAGGTAAGGAGGAAAAAATGTAAGTGCAAAAAGGAAAAACCCCTGGTCCTTAAGGGGTTAAAGCAGAATTCCACTTGGAAATACGTATTGTGAATGGGCACTAAAAGTAGATGGGCTGGCAAAACCTGGGCTCTTGCAGTACTGGAAATGCCCCTTGGGCACTTATTTATTTACAGTGCTGGAAAAGACTACTGCCTGGAAATCTGATGACTAGCCCAACCTAGACAATGTGCTGAATAAAGCCCCTTTTTTTTTTTGCCGACAGGTGCACTTTATCTCTGATACTGGCTGTTTAACCCTGTAGATGCTACAGTCAATGGCAACTGTGTCATCTAGGTGGTTAAACCCCACATGCAATGATGAAGTGCTCTCAGTTTACATGGCCGCCAGGGGCCTAGGGAAAGCTTTTTAGCTGCCTATGATTCTACTGTTACACCCAGCAATCGTTAGGTGTCATAGGCAAGCTGTGATAGAAGATTGGGAAAGTGACATTGGTATTGCATTGTTCTGTATAAGTGCTCGAATGTTTAGGTCCCCTTAAGATTAAAAGTATAATTAAAAAAATGTCAAAGTACTCTTTTATCTGCTATACTAAAAATGTAAACTCCCCCTATTAAAAAAAAAAAGAATATATATAAAAAAAGCTAAAATATCATTAATACTGCACAATAAACAGCATTGCTGATTTTTGGTCATCTCGCCTTCTATTAAACATGGTTTAAAATGTATTCAAAAAGTTGTATGTACCCCAAATTGATATCAATGACAACTTCAGCTCACCTTGCAAAAAAATGAAAAAGCCCTCATACAGATCCATAAGCAGAAAAATTCCAAAATAATTACTGGGGTTATATGGCGTTACAAAGCAATTTTTTTTTTAAGTAGTAAAACTTAACAAAAACTCTATAAATCTAGTATCTCTATAATCCTGCAGAAGTTGACATGTCAATTAAACCATACAAATAATGGCATAAAAATAAAACTGGCAGCATTTTTTTTTGTTTAAGATTAGATCATATAAGAAGAAAAAGTATAACTTGTGCCAAAAAAATAAATAAATAAATAAACCCACATAAAGGTCTATTAGCAAAAAAGAAAAAGCTTATGGCTGTCAGAAAGTGAGGAGGAAGAACCAAAAATGAGAAAACAAAAATCCGTGTGCAGTATGAATCCCCTAAATATATAGGTGCAATTGTACGCTTAAAGGGGTACTCCCACCCTAGACATCTTATTCCCTATACAAAGGATAGGGAATAAGATGTCTGATCGCTGGGGTCCCACCGCTGGGGACCCCCGCATTATTGCTTGCGGCACCCAGCTGTGTTCTCACCGGAACCGCTGGAGGGTCTGAGTCGCGACCACGGGAACGGAAGTCCGTGACGTCCGGACTCCGCCCCCGTGTGATGTCACGCCCGTCCCCTCAATGCAAGTCTATGGGAGGGGGCGTGACGGCAAGCAATAATGCGGGGGTCCCCAGCGGCGGGACCCCCGCGATCAGACATCTTATCCCCTATCCTTTGGATAGGGGATAAGATGTCTAGGGTGGGAGTACCCCCTTTAAAAGACATATACTTTGGCAAATATCAGGTACCAGCAAAATGAAGCTTTGGAAAGATAGTTCTCTTGTAGCCAAGTGTCACCTTCTTTCCTAATAGAACACTTAGTAAATACATGTGTCCAGTAGGAAACAGAGATCACTGCTGTATCCACATCACCATCAACAAATAAAATAACAGCAATGTTTCTCATGCCGGGAGCCTTCACTATAGTGTCCACAATTACACTTCAGAAACTTCATTGACTACTTGTTTAGTTCCTTGCATTCTGGTCTGATCTTTTGTCTTCAGTAATGCATTTAGTTTCTGGAAGAAAACAATTTAATAACATTTAGTACACTTATATTATAAATGTAAAGTAAACTTAGTGTTGTTGTACGCTATAATGCATGTAATTTATGTAATAAAATGAATAGCATTGTTCTAGATATAATAGAAGTAAACACCAGTGCAAGTATTCTATTTTGTGTATACAGCTATGGATGCGGGGAAGGGGTCTTGAGAATGGGACTCCCAAAGACCCCATCTGAATGCAGTGGCAGTGCTCATACTTGACCAGTGGTCCATTAATTAGCTATCCCTGGCACATAGAATGAATGGAGCAGCAGTCGAGTATATACACACTAGGAGAAATGAATGAAAAAGGTGTTCCTCTCAAAGACGGCGCTGGTCCAGGGATGAATGAAATTATTTTATTATACACAGTGCTATATATTTGCACTGTATATAATAAAATAATTTCATTCATCCCTGGACCAGCGGCGTCATTGAGAGGAACACCTTTTTCATTCATTTCTCCTATACCTTGCTACCGGTGAGACTGACGTCACCTCGGGAAGTTCCTTGTGGCAGCTTTCCGGCTTCTCATTCACTCCAGACGCTACTGTAGGTGTTGTGCTCTGAGCACAACACCTAAGGGTAAGGACCCATCTTTTTTTTCACCCTGTTTTATCTCCTCAAACGGTCCTCACTAGGAGCGCACCTCTTGTGTTTTTTATTCCTCTGCATTAGAGTATATACCGTATTTTTCGTCCTATAGGACGCATCGGCGTATAAGACGCACCCAATTTATAGGTGCAAAATCTAAAAAAATAAAGATTTTGAATCCAATAGTGGTCTTCAACCTGCGGACCTCCAGATGTTGCAAAACTACAACTCCCAGCATGCCTGGAAAGCCGTTGGCTGTCCGGGCATGCTGAAAGTTGTAGTTTTGCAACATCTGGAGGTCCGCAGATTGAAGACCACTGCATAGGAGGTAATACTCACGTGTCCCCGCCGCTCCGGACCCGTCACCGCTGCCCTGGATGTCGCTCCATCGCTGTCGCCGTGTCCCCGTCGCTCCGGAACGTCTCTGCTGCCGGCCGGGTATCCTTGCTCTCCGTCGGCCATCACGTCGTTACACACGCCGACGCACGCCGACGCACGTACGCGACGACGTGATGACGAGGAAGGAGAGCGCCGGCCATACAGGGGATCCCTGAACGGAGAAGACACCAAGGAGGCAGGTAAGGTCCCTCCCAGTGTCCTGTCCGCGGCGGTCCCGAACAGCCCGACTGAATAGCCGGGTTAGTGTCCCTTTCCCTTCAGATGCGGCGGTCAGCTTTGATCGCCGCGTCTGAAGGGTTAATACAGGGCATCACCACGATTGGTGATGTCCTGTATTAGCCGCGGGTCCCAGCTGTTGATGGCCGCAGGGACCGCCGCGATAGGGGTGTATTCGCTGTATAAGACGCACCAACTTTTTCCCCCCAGTTTTGGGGAAGAAAAAGTGCGCCTTATACGGCGAAAAATACGCTACACACTACCACTCCATTCAGACAGAAGCTTCTATTTTCAAGACCACGGGAGTCCTAGCAGTCATAATGCCAGAGATCATAAACTTACACCCTAACATGGAAAAAAAAAAAACCTTAACACAAACACCCATTATCCTTATCCTATTGATGCTTTATTCCCTTTTATTTGCTTAAATATAGACAGTAGAGGAGACAGTTTTAAAGAATCACGTGTGACTTCACAATCAGACTACAGTGGGTTTTCTTGAAGTTTTAGAAAAGGAAGTCACTTTGGTCTGCAGTAGAGCCGTATACAAACTGGTAGTACTCTTTTAATCAAGAACAGTCTAAGGCTGTCCGGGCATGCTGGAAGTTGTAGTTTTGCAACAGCTGGAGGTGCTCTGTTTGGAAAACACTGTGCTATCTTTTATACCACTCTGTTTCTTTGCTTAGGTACAATATCTATAAGAACTAAAAAAATGTTCTACCAAAAATTAAAACTGAGGTAGTCTTTACTGTTTCTACAAACCAACTTTATTAAGACCCAATGATCAGTAGAACAAGCAGGGCCGGCCCTACCATGGGACCCGGTGGGACCATTGGTCCCATGCAGCACATTTCAGGGGCGGAACTTTGCTGCCCCTTTTTTTGTGCCACCTAGGTCCATGGCTGGCCGTCGCTGCTCACTGTTCTTAAGTGGCCACAGGACCGGAGCAGCCGGTGCTGCTTTATAGTGCAGCGGCCACTTTAAACAGTGAGTCTGATGAGGGACGTTGTGCAAGTGACGTTCCTCTGCAGACTCGCGCAGGAGGACATCAGCGACATCACTCATCAGGCCGCCGCCTATGCTACCTCATGTGGGGAAACTATGCTACCTAATGTGGGGAAACTATGCTACCTAATGTGGGGAAACTATGCTACCTAATGTAGGGAACCTGCTACCAAATGTGGGGAATCTATGCTACCTAATGTGGGGAATCTATGCTACCTAATGTTGGGAACCTATGCTGCCTTTCAAAATACAGAAGTCTCTCCTCTGCTCCCAAAGAAGGTGTCCTTTCAGTCAACTTACCACAACGCTGCCCCAACATTCTGCCTTGTTCATTGGTGACCTATTCTCAGAAGTCTGTTAAACTCACACTAGAAAAGGGGAACATGCTAACGCAAATGCATTTCTATATTATAAATCCATGAGAAAGATATTACTTTAATATTACTTCTCCGCCCCCATCCTTCCTAACCAACGTGTTTGCAATGGAGAGGAATTGTATAGAGCAGTAACCAAGCATGTTCACTGATGTTTAGTACAACTCTTTGGAAGGTGAGAAAACAGTCACTTGGAAAGGTGATGGATGTTACTGGCTGGAATATGCCTTTAGGTAGTAATTAGTAAAGTAGGCAAGTAAAGTAGGTAAATAGAAAGTACATATACTAAAAATGGCACAGAAAAGACAAAAATTTGTTACCTTATAACAAATAAGAACAGCAACAACAATAACCAGGGTAGGTGTAATAAACAGTTCTAAGTGAGTTCTGACTGATATTTCACCTGCAAATATGGAAAATAACATCCATTAAAAAAGACATATTTCTATACATAAGTATGAACCTATATTTTACATGATTTCTGGATGTGAATGCTTCTAGTGAAGACTTTCAACAACCAATGAACAAACTGAAGTACAATACATGAGTGTAGTATTAGAGCTATGCACAGTTATTTTACATTGCCGTAATATCGTAGTGCAAAAAAAAGGTAAACAAGGTGCATTAATAGGGTAAAGCCAGATGGGACCCAATGGAATCAGAAGGAAGAAACCCACTTACCTGGATAGGTTGTACAAATGCCAGGCACAAATCTAGTCAATGGCTTAAAGTGTCCCTGTTATTTAAAAAAAAACGTTTAACACGTCACAAAGACATGTCAAATGTTTTGATTGGTTGGGGTGACAGTGCTGTGACCTAATCCCCCCCCCCCCCCCCACCCCCAAGAAACGGGAGGACTTGCTACGATCTCCATCCTGCAGCCTCATAGACTTATAATGTGACCAAAGGATGTAGATTGATGCCAGCCAGAGAGTGAAGAATACTATACAGTCCATTCTCCTGACCAGTGGGGGTCTCAGAACTTAAACCCAACCAATCAAAAATTTTGACATGTCAAATGTTTTTCTTTAAATGACATGGACATTTTAAAGACCTAGTACGCACAGTCTGTAGAGATGATCCAGCAAACTAATTCACTAAAATGACCATGACTAAGGGTGCGACTGCACCTGAAACATATAGGTTTTAGAATCTTTAGTATGTTCATACTGTTAATGCTGTTTGACTTTTATGTTCGTTTTGGAATATAAAATATTAGTGCATTACTTTGCTGGATCATCTCTATTTTGGTTCTGTACATTAGCGTTCAAGCATTTGTGCTTGAGAACATTCACTATCAACATTGGCGAGCTGATTTCTCTTTCTCATACCTACAGTCTGTGTGGCTG
The DNA here is from genome assembly GCF_029499605.1 of Hyla sarda. Lineage (NCBI taxonomy): Eukaryota > Metazoa > Chordata > Amphibia > Anura > Hylidae > Hyla > Hyla sarda. Next base: position 42,093,533 of record NC_079197.1, on the reverse strand, counting down.
TTGCTTCCTCTGTCCAACATAATGGCATGCGGAAATGCTATATCGCAGTTATAGAACACTTAAACATTCTGGGCCTCAATGGAAGATCTGTAACAAAGACTCCATCTACCATGTGTGTTTGTTACTTGCATCCTTAATATCACCCCTCATGTTACCTTGAGTCTTGAGGCAATATTCACGTACATCCTCACTAATAGGATTTTTTACTCTAACCACAAACTTCCTTTTGGTATCTTCATCTTTTGCACCCCGAATGATCAGAGTCCTGTTGTTGTCCACAAGTTCATATCTCGAAGGACTGGCAATTCCATCCACCTCCCATGAAACAGTGGCCTCTGCTCCAGAGAATTGGACATGCACTGAGAAATCTGAGCCCATGTGACTGAAGGTACTGGAGATGTTCAATATCTGTATAGCATCTATTAAATGAGACAGAAGAAGGTTTGTAAGAACAATGAGGAACATTTGTTGTGTAAAGATATGTTCACATGTAGCATATATGCTGCAGATTTTATGTTACAGATTTTATGTTGTGGTCTTATTCTGCAATTTTTTTATTTTTTAAATTAACCTGAATATAAAAAAATTTAACACAGCATAAAATACACATCCACAATGTGTAAACATTATATAGAAGAGATAGTAACAGTAGAAGAGAGCCAGTGGAGAGCATAAGTGCAGATAGGCTGGCACCACTTTCTGCGGCACGCCCACCAACCATATTTTATCCAGGAAGCAAGCAAATCTTAGCAAGTTTCCTTCATGGACAAATAATAAGGGTAAGAAGGTGTGAATTAGTGAAATGACTTGTTCACATTGTTGGCAACTTAGGGCTGTTAAATATATGAGCGAAAGTTTAGGAATCTGACAACTGGTTTACCCACACTGAACCCAATATACTGGATTAAAGTGAGGGTAAATAGCTGTAAAATGAAGGAGCACTCATTCATTTTGGTGCCTTCAATGCAGAGTTGGGACTGTTTATTCTTGTATTCATACTGCGCTCCAGCGTACATTGGAGGGGGGAGGCTGCTCGCGAAGATCCCCTGTCTCATCTATATTCTTTCCCAGGCCCATCCCCTTCTGTGACATGAGAACCAGTTGGGTTCTCACATCACAGTAGGAGGTGGGCCGAGGAGTGAATATTGCTAGGCGAGCCGGCTCCCTGCCTCCAATGCACACTGGAGTGCAGTATGAATACAAGAATAAACAGTCCCAACTCTGCACAGAAGGCACCAAAATAAGTGGGTGACCTTCATTTTATAGCTATTCATCCAGCTGTATGATTCTCTTTAAAGGTGGTTTAAAAAAGTGAAATTTAGTAATTGTTGAATTAAAGTGCTCTGAATATTCTCTTACCCAGTATAATAATGGTGATAGACTTCTTTATATGTATTTTGTTATCATGAAACCAGATTTCATAGACACAAGAGTCATTTTTTTGCACATCTGTCATTAGAAAACAGCCGCTAGAAAGGTTTAAGTTCAGTCGTTCACTGTCCTTTCTTTTAACCTCAGGTGTTGAATTTATGCATTCGGCCACAAAGATAGAATGTTTATGTCTGCACTGAAGAAGTAGAATTCCGTTTGGTTGTTCACAGATGAATCCACATATGGATGTATTTGTTCCAACCCGCACATGATGAGTTGTTTGGGCAACTGAAAATATCATTAAAATGAAGGCCCAAACTGCGAAAGGGAAAAAAAAATGAAAATTAACATCCTAAAATATTGTACATTCCATATAAGTAACATTAATTTCACAATTAATTAGGTTGGATTTATAAATGCATTTTTTTTTCTTACCAAAGCCAAGGATAGGTCCAAATGCAAGAATAAAGGAAAGACTAATCATATTCTTCTACTGTATTTTGGATCCTTTTTAGTCTTTGGCTTAACACAGAGCTGCCTCCTAAATGTAAACTCTTCTCCCCCCTTCCCTTTTATCATCAATAGCAGCAGCAACAGCTGTTTCAGTATTTAGCTCATATTACTTACTGCATTATAAAATGTACCATAAACAGCATAAAAACTGCATTTCTGAATGTAGCCTTATATATTATGTGTTCACAGGGATATTCCTATTGTATTTTTTTGCCTCCCTCTTTTCCAAGGTCCATATTTGTCTACTGTTACATTGATGTAGTTGTGTTATTACTTGTTTTTTGTTTTTAAGTTGTGGATTTATTGAGTGCTTTACAACTATTGACAATAGTAGAGTAACAATGCTGACAGGTCACTAGACTGAAGAACAAGAATTCATCTTTCGCAACCACCTTTCCTTCATCCTAACAATGGCTCCCAGCACATAGTAACCCCCCAGACTTATAGTGTGGATGAATAGGATGATCAGTCAGCAGTCGCATGAGGAAATCTTGCAAGGAAGTATCAAGAGCAAAGTAAAAAACGATAACACAAATGATAACTCACCGTTAGATGACAAGATCCGATGATTATGGTTTGCAGAAGGACCACAAAGGTTCAGATGAAGGACAAATGTCAAACAAAGGATGGAACATAAGAGAGCAACAAGACAACACTAACTCAGGAAAACAAGATTTCACCAAGAAAACTAAGATTCAGGTAAACTTAATGACATTGAAAACTCTGACATTCACCAGAGAAACTCTCCAAGCACAGGTAAATCCTTCCCTAATATCACACTCAAGAAACACAGAAACATGAAGCAAAAAGAAAGTCAAGACCAATAGAGATGGTGCACGCTAGGCAGAAATATAAACCAAAATAGATGCTGATCAGTGGAACCTCAAGGGTACGTTCACACAGAGGGGTTATTAGCATGTTTCCCAGTTTATGACGCTGCGTGGGTTCCGCAGCCAATTGTCTGCAGCAGAATTTCCACAAAAGAAAATCTGCAGCAGATTACATTGACCTCAATGGGGTCTGCTCCATTCACAAGCAATGTGAATGCAACCTAAGGGCTCGTTCACACAGGTGGATATGCTAGCGAACCCTAGCAGTGTTTCCCTCTGCAAGTTTGAATGGGAGTGGGCCCTCAGTGGCAGGTTTTCTTCTGCAGGATTTCTGCTGTGGAAAATCCTCCTCAACCCCAATTAATGTTAGTGGGATCTGTGACTTATTTTCTCCAGCAGACAGCCAGCCCCCATTAAAAGTTTGCTAGTAAATCCATCTGTGTAATCAAGCTGTAAGGGTAGGAACACACAATGCAGATACACTGCAGATTATATGCAGTAGGTAATGCGCCAAAGGCAGAACTGGATCCAGCTGGAAAGGGGAAATATAACACCTTCATTGATATGTCCAGTTGCATTCACTTCTGCTTTTGGCATTTTTTTTTTTTCTGCAGAGAATATGCAGCAAATCTGCAACATGTGCTCCTAGCCTAAATAGCATGAAAAATATGCTGGTTACATACACAAAAAAAAATAAAGTTAAGAAAGATAACATGTAGTAACATTTAGAGAATACTATAAGATTCTAAACATTCTTATCCCAGAAGCCCCAGGCTTTCTGTTTGAAAGTAGAAAGGATACTTCATGTCCATGCTACGTTTTGGGCTATTTTTTTATTTTTCAAGAAGCACCCCAGAAAATGGTTGTTTTGAATTCAATGAGGAGTCAGCCCTTTGTTCCCCCACAGTTTATAACTTTGCATCCATAATTGTTAGGATTATGCTGTTTTCATGGAAAAATAAATATGTATTTTGAAAATACATTAGGTCATGAACATTCAAAAGAAAAATGTCTGAAAAAATGGCCAAAAACTGTGAAAAGAAATGGCCTAAATACAAAATGAAGGCTGAAAAAGATCTGAAAATGTTAGAGGTGTTTTTTGTGTGTACATAAGGCCGGTGTGTAAATATGACCTGAAAGTGAGATAACAGAGGGAGCCTTCTACTTTAGTTTAAACTACATAGGTGCTAAGGTAAGTTATCATGTTTTTATAGTGATCGTGGTTTTAAACTGGTTATTCCATAATTTAAAGCTATTTCCACTCCCTGCATTGCATAGGAAATTTCACCTCTATTCTGGTAAATAGTGAGGGTCCCAGCAGTTGGACCCCTAACATTCACCTAGTTACCTTCTTTTCTATGGATAGGAGATACCTTTAAATTGTAGGATAATTCGGATGGGCTTTTTAAAATATATAGCTAAGGGGCTGTTAAAGGACATCTGTAGTGTAAAATAACTCATCCCCTAGCCAAAGGATAAGGGGATAAGTTATAGATTGTGGGGGCTCCCCCCCCCCTTACGCAATCTCCTGTATGGGGCCCCGGCATTCTGCAGTAAGGGAGTGTGTCATGTATCTCTATGGGATACATGGGGGGCGCGTCGGCCGCCACGTCATGCTGGGGACAGACACGCCCCCTTCTAGCAGACTCTCGTGGGACCCGTGCAGGAGATGGCAGGGGTCCCAGTGCCAGGACCCCCTGCGATCTATAACTAATCCCCTATCCTTGTGATAGAGGATAAGTTATTTTGCACTACAGATGTCCTTTAACATCATGATTTTGTCTATACACCACAGGTATATGAAGGCATTGTGACATATATATATATATACTAGTTTAAAACAGACCAAGCATAGTCATAAGTAAGCTATGCTTAGTCTATTGAAGACTATGGCTATACACTGGGCATGCTGCAGTATGCATTACAACAACTTTATTATGATTTACTTAAAGGGGTACTCCCTTCCTTAGAAACTTATTCCCTATCCACAGTAATGGGGATAAGTGTCTGATCACAGAGGTTCACCGGACCCCGCAAGCTCCTGCATAGCACCCCAGCAAGCCACATGCAGAGCGCGATCTCTGCTCCCCCCACGGTCAGACATTGTATAGGGAAAAGGATGTCTAGCAATAGAGTACCCCTTTAAGTATACCTGCAGTATACAGCTGCAAAGTAATGTGAACAGCCCCAAGCATGCTATTTACATCATACTATTTACTGGTCAAGTCTAGGTAAATGCATAAAGTCTAAGTAAATACATTTGTCATTTTTATTGCTATCTGCATCATCATAATATCATCTTAGGGCCATAGAAACATATGCTCACCTTCAATGGAAGCCATGAAAGTTTTCTTGTACGTCATTGTTTTATAATGATTTCAGTACAGACCTGAAGGGGCACAGAGAATTCAAGGAAGCACAACTGTGTCTTAATGTTGGTGATATCCAAGTACAGCTGACAATACTTTCCACATTTTACAGAAGAAAGGATGTTGACTGTCATCTGCTGTATGTTATTAAAGCAACATGAAGGTACTCGACAACAAAAACTGTTAAAAATGAACTGTTATAAACACCCTGAACATCATTGAGCTTATGTTTTAGATCAGGACATTTTAGGTTGGTCCGCACAAAATGTGGCTGGCTAATCCAGAAGTAGAGATGCTAAAGCACAAAACAGTGGGGTCCATGACTAAAGCTCAGGAAACATACAGTCTTTTATTTTGTAGGTTCTCAGGATGACTTTAATTGGCTCACATCGGTGAGCTTATGTTTTAGATCAGGGCATTTTAGATTGGTCCGCACAAAATGTGGCTGACTAATCCAGAAGTTCAGATGCTAAAACACAACACAGTGGGGTCCATGTCTTCAGCTCTGGAAACGTGCAGTCTTTTCTTTTGTAGGTTCCCAGGGTGACTTTAAGTGGTGATAGTAGTGTTTAGCTGATGGATTATGCTGTTAAACCTGTCTTAGAACATCTAAAAACCAATCAAAATAAAAGTATATTAGATATGAACATTTGGAGCTTTACATTTTTATTTATGATGTTAATTCATAAATTACCTTTAACATATATTTTTCTTTCTATTTTGTTCCTTTTTATGCTGACTTTAGCTGCATAAATTAGTTCGGCTTTCAGGTGCTCCAGTGGGCTGGAAAAGGTGGATACAGTCCTTGGACACACTCCTGGGACTGTATTTACCTTTTGAACCCCACCAGAGCACCTAAAAGCTGAACTAATTGATACAGCTAAAGTCAGCAACCGCCGAGCCGCGAGGTTCGTGCAGAATTGAATCACTGTAACTTGGCTCATCTCTAACTGCTACTTTCCTGCAAAGTGTTTGGGTGTAGGCGTCCAGACCCTCAGTTACCACACACTGATGACCTACTAGGCTATTAAGTATATTCTAGATAACACATTCTCAGACTTCCTCTTCAAAAGTGCGAGCACTGCCATGTGAGGAGTAATGCAATACTACAGAAAGTTGCAAAACTGTTTGCACAATTTTTGCATGCGATATTCTTTATTTTTGTCATGTACCTTTTGTTAAGGTGCCATTATACTTAAAGGGGTAATCCAGGAAAAAACTTTTTTTTATATATCAACTGGCTCCAGAAAGTTAAACAGATTTGTAAATTACTTCTATTAAAAAATCTTAATCCTTTCAGTACTTATGAGCTTCTGAAGTTAAAGTTGTTCTTTTCTGTCTAAGTAATCTCTGATGACACGTGTCTCGGGAACCGCCCAGTTTAGAAGAGGTTTGCTATGGGGATTTGCTTCTAAACTGGGCGTTACCGGAGACACGTGTCATTAGAGAGCACTTAGACAGAAAAGAACAACCTTAACTTCAGAAGCTTATAAGTACTGAAAGGATTAAGATTTTTTTTTATAGAAGTAATTTACAAATCTGTTTAACTTTCTGGAGCCAGTTGATATATAAAAAAAAGTTTTTTTCCTGGATAACCCCTTTAATTATTTACCTGATTTGTTTTTCTTTTCCTAGTACACCTTAGTCTTAGAATGTAATGTTTTATTACCTTAGAATGTACAAAATCAACTGCATAAGTAAAAAAATTAATTTTATTTCATCATCTTACTTCTTCACGCTTGCCCTTGTTTATCTGCCATGAAATCTCCATTCCGATATCCAATCCAAAACATCTCTGGATTTATTCTGCCCCTCCCCCATCTAACCAGTTTTCTTATATGTAAAACACCTTTCTCTATAAGCATTAACCACTTGAGAATCCATCCTATTTTCTCCATGACTTCTAAAAGTCATAATCCAATGTACAGAGCCATATGAAAGCTTGTTTTTTTTGTGGGACTAGTTCTACTTTGTAAGGATATCTATAGCAAAACTGAAAAAATATTTTTTTTTTGGGGGGGGGGGGGGGGGTGGAAACACAATTTAGTATATTCTGGGGCTTTTCATGTTTATGCAGTGCACATTATGGTAAAACAGACATATTATCCTGGAATAGAACCACACACAACCTATGGACAGGAGTAGTGCTGTTTTTGCAAGAAATTGGCTCTGTTTATCTATTCCTGAATAACCCCTTTAATTCTGAAAATATGATTACAATGATACACAAATTCTACAGATTTTGTTTTGTTTTACTACTTTCAACAACAAAATGTAACTTGCCACATTCTGACCCCTATAACTTTTATATTTTTTTTATCTACATGGCTAAAGGAAGGACAGTAATCTGTAGTTCAAACAAGTAAATACATATAATATTTATGTGAATTAAAGTAGAGAAAACAGACATGGTCGCACATCCACAATTTGTATTTTGATCTACTTGCTTCTCAGCATAAATTCAAAAACTAACAGGTTGTTAGTATACATTTTGATCAAAAGGTACAAACGAACTCCACATGTCAAGGCCACCTATTTAGAGTGGGTCCCTAACATCCCTAGCATAAAATGGCGTAGCACTGGGCGGCGACCACCACCACAGCAACACCATGCCCACAGGGGGAACGACCCACTGGCAGAGCAGCCCCAATGGCACTGAGACCAGTCCTAGGGCTGCGACTCCCCATAGACACGGTGCCACGGCAGCAACGTACACCGCACAGCACCACACCAGTGTGAACATGGTGTAAAAGCTCTCTCACCATGTGCTCCCAGTCAGACTGGGAGACTGCCAGAGACTGTGGCATCCGTTGCTGCTGTGGCACCGTGTCTATGGGGAGGCGTGGCCCTGGGACTGGTCTGAGTGGCATTGGGGCTGCTCTGCCAGTGGGTTTCCCCTGTGGGCACTGGTGTTGCAGCGGTGGTGGTCGCCGCCCAGTTCGAGTGGGCTTGTACCTTTTGATCAAAATGTATACTAACAACCTGTTAGTTTTTGAATTTATGCTGAGAAGCAAGTAGATCAAATTACAAATAGTGGATGTGCGACCATGTCTTTCTCTACTTGAATTCACATATAATATTTATGTTTGTATAGAAATTTGGATAACCATTTATAAACTTTTTCTGATATATTGCGTGACAAAAAATTCTAGAATTTGATTTTTTTTTTTCGTTTACGCCGTTCATCATTCAGGATCAATAACATTATATTTAAATAGTTTGGGCAATTCTGCAAATGGCAATACCACTTATAAAGTCCCCTTACAGGACTTCATAAGCAATCATTAAATACTATTGCATTTATCAGTTTGATTGGCAATCTGCTAGTACAGGCTGTATAAGCAAAGTAAATATGGCAGGCACGAAGGCTTTCCAAAGTCCTCTGACATTCATAGAAATCGATCAGCACACTGTGATCATGCTGTTGGTGGGTGGCAATCAGCCACGGGAAACCAGCGGTATATGTTATTTTGCCATTTAAATGCCCCAATTGTTATTGATTGCTGCATTTAAGGAGATAAATGGTTAACATCAGCGTGATCGCTGAGGTGTTATAATTAGTGAGTGTGGGCTGCTGATAGCAGCTAGCACCAGGTGTTTGTGCTCACTTCATAGTCCCTGTGTACACGCCTGTTGTACATGTGTGGTGGATGTAGCCAAGAGGTTAAGAAAAACTTTCTACTCACTTACTATTACACCATCTCTATACTTATATGCGCACATACAAATATTGATATGTATAAACTATAAAAAGATACCACATGTTCTTAAAATGTTTTTTTTCCTTATAAGTAATAAACTAAGCAATACTCAGAAGTTGAAAGACGTACTCCAGTGCAGTAAAACGTATCTGACAGCTGGGACCTCCCAAAATCTCCTGCACGGCACCTGGCAGTCCCCAGGAAGGGAGTGTATCGACCCCTGCATGAAACTGCGGCCAACACGCCCCCCTCCATGTTTCTCTATGAGGGAACGTTGTATCTCCAGCTCTCCCAAAGAGGTACACGGAGGGGGCGTGGTGGCAGTAACATGTATACACTATCATAACATACTTCATAGAGTTAAAAATTACAAGAGTTTTTCAAGTTCAACTTATATCCCTTTTGTGTCCCTGCTGTGTTCATCCAGAGGAAGGCAAAAAACCTTATGAGGCTGATGCCAATTATCCTAAACCAGGGAAACAATTCCTTCCCGACTCCAATATGGCATCCGAATAAATCCCTGGATCGAAATTCTGTCCCTATAAATCTGGTATCCATAACCTGTAATATCATAACTCTCCAGAAACGTATCTAGGTCCATTTTGAACTCTTTTACTGAGTTCACCATGACCACTTCCTCTAGCTGAGAGTTCCATAGTCTCACTTCTCTAACAGTAAAGAACCCCCATCTGTGCTGGTGTATAAACCTTCTTTCCTCTTGACCTAGAGGATGGAGTTCTTTGTATAAACAAATCATGCGCAAGATCTCTTTACAGCTCACTGATATATTCATTAATAGTTATTAGGTTGCCCCTAAGCCGTCTTTTTGTTTTAACCTACATAACCCTAATTATGATAATCTTTCTGGGTACTGTAGTCCTCCCATTTACCTTAATACTCTGGCTGCCCAACTTAAAGCTCTCTCCAGTTCCAATATATCTTTTTTGAACACTGGTAGAATTATTTCCTTGATGTGGGCATCTATGCCCGTTCTGATACCCCATAATTTTATTAGCCTTGGCAGCAGCTGTCCGACACTGGTCACTACAGCTAAATTTTCTGTTAACTAAAATTCATAAGTCCTTTTCCATGTCAGTCTTCCCCAGTGTTTTCTCATTTAGTACATAATCCCAGCCCGGATTTTTCCTCTCCATATGCATAACCTTACATTTATCAGTGTTGAACCTCATCTGCCACTTCCCAGCCCAAACCTCCCACCTATCCAGATCCATTTGTAACAGTGCACTGTCCTCTACTGTGGTAGAGTAAGGTCACACGTGCCTTATTTTGCTGTGTATTTTCTGCAGCAGATACAGTATTACTACTTATTGACTTCAATGGTTTGGAAAATATGCAGCAGCGAATAGGCAGCAATATATGGCATGTTTGACCCTATACTTAAAAGGGGGACTCTGCCCCTACATGTTATTCCCCATCCAAATATATTAGGATAGGGGATAACATGTCTGATCGCAGGGGGTCCAGCTCAGCGGAGTTCATGAGCATGGAAATCTGGGGCTTGTGCGTTTGTGACTTCACGCCATGCCTCCTCCATCCATGTCTATTGGAGGAGGCTTGACAGCTGTGTACTAGCCATCAGGCCCCCTTCCATAGACATGAATGGATGGGGCATGGCGTGAAGTCACAAACACAGAAGCCCCAGGCTTCCTTGTTCATTAATGCCACATCCCCGGCCCAGAGATTGTGGGGTCCCAGTGGCTGGATCCCCGTGATCAGACATGTTATCCCCTATCCTTTGGATAGTGGATAACATGTCTAGGGGTGGAGTACCCCTTTAACCACTTTACAGAGCTTATTATAAACTGCAAAGACACTTTACTATACAATCTCTCAACAAGGTCAATACTAAATATATTAATAGATTGACACTTTACTATACAATCTCTCAACAAGGTCAATACTAAACATATTAATAGATTGACACTTTACTATACAATCTCTCAACAAGGTCAATACTAAACATATTAATAGATTGACACTTTACTATACAATCCCTCAACAAGGTCAATACTAAATATATAAATAGATTGACACTTTACTATACAATCCCTCTAAAAGGTCATTAATAAATATATTAATATATCCAGGCTCTGTGTACTCACCGTGGTCTTTAAATGACAGGACGTCATCACCTACTTATGTTGAGAAGAATAACAAAGAGCTGGGTTGCAGTAATTCCAAGGGAAACTATTTTCGGTCCAGATATACTTATAAACTCCATGGCTATAAAGTAAAAAGCCATGAAATAAGTTATTACAAAAACTAGTAAGAGGAGAAGACTGCTATACTAAACAAGCTAAAGAGAAACTAACTTGGCTGTGCGACTGTCACAGGCAGCATGTAAGAAAATGCTGAACACACTGATTGGCTGCTCAGAGATGGGCTGATGGTGACTCAATGGACTGATCGTGTCTTTGAGTATCTAAGACCTCACAACATAGCTGAGAAATATATGAACATCAAGTAGAAACATTGCAGAAGCACAGGCCCTAGTCAACAGATTAAAACAAATAATGAAACCCGGTTTTGTCTGTAACCAAGTGATCAGTGCATAAATGACATTCTGTATTTATCCAGCCATTAATATATATATATATATATATATATATATATATATAAATAGTGGAGGTTGGGAGAAAATAGTCCCCCGCAGCCTCCATCTGCCTCTATCTGGTCCCCCGATCTTCTCTCTTCTTCCTACTTCCAAGAAGACCTCTGGGTGCAGGACCTGCCTGCTCAGCCAATCACTGGTTGAGACAGGACACTGCGAACAGTGATTGGCTGAGGCAGTAGCGCCTGCTCTAAATGCTTGTTTTGGAAGTAGGAGGAAGAGAGAACATTGGGGATTAGATTGAGGTGAATGGGAGCTGCAGAGGGACCAGCGGAGGACTGGAGCAAGGTAAATGTGTTTTCTTTTTCTATTTTCCCTCAACCCCAGCATTATTTACTCCTTTAAAGGGGTACTCCACGGGGAAAACTATTTTTTATATTTATATCAACTAGCTCCAGAAAGTAAAACGGGTTTGTAAATTACTTCCATTAAAAAAATCTTAATCCTTCCAGTACTTATCAGCTGCTGCATGCTCCAGAGGAAGTTGAGTTGTTCTTTTCTGTCTGACCACAGTGCTCTCTTCTGACACCTCTGTCTGTGTCAGGAATTGCCAGAGCAGGAGCAAATCCCCTCTCCTGCTCCGGACAGTTCCTGACAGGAACAGAGGTGTCAGAAGAGACGACTGTTGTCAGACTGCTCAACTTACTGTGGAGCATACAGCAGCTGATAAGTACTGGAAGGGTTAATATTTACAAACATTAATTTACAAATCTATTTAACTTTCTGGCACCGGTTGATTTGATCAAAATAGTTTTTCACCGGAGTACTCCTTTAAATAAGATATGGACAACATGCATCTTGGGAGCCAGTGTCATGCTTAGCCTTTTTGTGCAGTCTGTGGCAGAAGGAACTCTCACAATGCACACTGCATACATGCTATATGGAAGTGGTCTTCAACCTGCGGACCTCCAGATGTTGCAAAACTACAACTCCCAGCATGCCCGGACAGCCAACGGCTGTCCGGGCATGCTTGGAGTGGTAGTTTTGCAACATCTGGAGGTCCGTAGGTTGAAGACCACTGCTATATGGTCTTAATACTAGACATGAACTGAGCTTAAAGTGTCCATACACTTTCAATAGCTGTCGGATGAACATTCGTTTGGCGGTTATACAGATGAATGTTTAGCATGGCTGAATGGTTACATGTTGTCACTTGAGAAAAGAGGATAAGGCGCTGCCCAACCGTTTCAGTTGCACTTATACACTATATGCATCCTATACACTTCATGAAAATTCATGTGTTGTCCATACAGCTTATCTCTCTAAGAACAATAGGGTTAAAGGGGTACTCCGGTGAAAACCTTTTTTCTTTTAAATCAACTGGTGGCAGAAAATTAAACATATTTGTAAATTACTTCTATTAAAAAACGTTATTGTCCCACTAAGGACAACAATAAATAAAGCGTTATTATAATAATGTCAGCAGAGAGAACTGTGCTCGTGATGTCATCAGAGAGCATTCCAAAAAGAAAAGAATTCCCTCTGTAGTATTCAGCAGCTAATAAGTACAGGAAGGATTAAGATTTTTTAATAGAAGTAATTTACAAATATGTTTAACTTTCCGCCACCAGTAGAACTTGCATCATTTCTTGGTGAAAAATTCCAAAATGTTATGAAAAATTTGATCATTTAGCATTTTTTTTACTTTGAAGCTCTCTGCTTGTAAGGAAAATAGACATACCAAATAAATTATATATTGATTCCCATATACAATATGTCTACTTTATGTTTGCATCATAAAGTTGACATGTTTTTACTTTTGGGAGACACCAGAGGGCTTCAAAGTTCAGCAGCAATTTCCAATTTTTCACAACATTTTCAAAATCAGAATTTTTCAGGGACCAGTTCAGTTTTGAAGTGGATTTGAGGGGCCTTCATATTAGAAATACCCCAAAAATACCCCGTTATAAAACTGCACCCCTCAAAGTGTTCAAAATGACATTCAAAAAGTGTGTTAACCCTTTAGTTGTTTCACAGGAATACCAGGAATGTGGAGGAGAAAATTCAAAATAAAAATTTTTTTTTACACTCGCATGTTCTTGTAGACCCAGTTTTTTTTTTTTTTTTTTTTTTTTTTTTTTACAAGGGGTAATAGGAGAGAAATCTCCATAAAATTTGTAACCCAATTTCTCTTGAGTAAGGAAATACCTCATATGTGTACGTAAACTGCTTTGTGGGTGCACTAGAGGGCTCAGATGGGAAGGAGCAACAATGGGATTCTGGAGAGTTAGTTTTTCTGAAATGGTTTTGGGGGGGCATGTCACATTTAGGAAGCCCCTATGGTGTCAGAGTGTAAGGGTATGTGTACATGTAGTATTCTTTACTTTTTATTTTGCGTTAGTGTAGTGTAGTGTTTTTAGGGTACATTCACACAGGCGTGGGTTCCGCTGGGAGTTTGAGCTGCAGCGGAAAATTAGCTGCATCTCAAACTTTAAACCCCCGCCCGTGTGAATGTATCCTGTACATTCACATGGGGGGGGGGGGGGGGGGGGGGGCAAACTACAAATCCCAGCATGACCTTTCGCTGTCCGTGCATGGTGAGAGTTGTAGTTATGCAACAGCTGGAGGCACACTGGTTGCAAAACCAGTGTGCCTCCAGCTGTTGCAAAACTACAACTCCCAGCATGTACGGTCTGTCAATGCATGCTGGGAGTTGTAGTTTGCAATTGCTGGAGGCACACTGGTTGTGAAACATTGAGTTAGGTAACAAACTCTCCGTTTCCCAACCTGTGTGCCTTCAGCTGTTGCAAAACTACAACTCTCAGCATGCACTGACAGCCAAAGGGCATGCTGAGCGTTGCAGTTTTGCAACAGCTGGAGGCACACTACTACAGCTCCCAGCATGCCTTTGGCTGTCCATGCATGGTAGGAGTTGTAGTTATGCAACAGCTGGAGGCACAATTTCTCATAACTACAACTTCCAGCATGCCCAGACAGCCAAAGGGCATCCTGGGAGTTGCAGTTGTGCCTCCAGCTGTTGCAAAACTACAACTCCCAGCATGCTCTTTGGCTGTGCATGCTGGGAGTTGTTGCTAGGCAACAGCAGGAGGCAAATAGCGCATACCTCCTGCTGTTAGATCCCTCCGCCGAAAGCCACCGCTGGGGACCGTGCCGCCGCTGGGGTCCGCCGCTGCTCGGGACTGCCGTCACACAGGACCCCGGGTAAGCCTCCCCCCACCGCCGAACACCCCCTCCCTCCACCACCTCACTCCTGCTGGTAAAGGGTAATAGGTAGCGTCTCGGACGCCACCTATCACCCCTTTTTTCCGGGTTCCTGGGTCACCGGAGACCAGATTGTAAAAATGCAAAAACTGGGTCTACAAAAACATGTGAGTGTAAAAAAATTAAGATTTTGAATTTTCTCCTTCACTTTGCTGCTATTCCTGTGAAACACCTAAAGGGTTAACACACTTACTGCATGTCATTTTGAATACTTTGAGGGGTGCAGTTTTTATAATGGCGTCATTTATGGGGTATTTCTAATATGAAGGCCCTTCAAATCCACTTCAAAACTGAACTGGTCCCTGAAAAATTCTGATTTAGAAAATTTTGTGAAAAATTGGAAAATTGCTGCTGAACTTTGAAGCCCTCTGATGTCTTCCAAAAGTAAAAACATGTCAACTTGTTTTTGGCTTAAAGTGGTACTCCGGTGGAAAACTTTTTTTTTTTTTTTTATTATTTTTTTAAATCAACTGGTGCCAGAAAGTTAAACAGATTTGTAAATTACTTCTATTAAAAATATTAATCCTTCCAGTACTAATTAGCGGCTGAATACTACAGAGGAAATTCTTTTCTTTTTGGAACATAGAGTTTCCTACTTAGAGCACAGTGCTCTCTGCTGACATCTCTGTCCATTTATAAAAACTGTCCAGAGTAGGAGAAAATCACCATAACAAACCTCTCCTGCTCTGGACAGTTTCTAAAATGGACAGATATGTCAGCAGAGAGCACTGTGCTCGTGATGTCAGCAGAGAGCTCTGTGTTTCAAAAAGAAAAAAATTTCCTCTGAAGTATTCAGCCGCTAATTAGTACTGAAGGATTAATATTTTTTAATAGAAGTCATTTACAAATCTGTTTAACTTTCTGGCACCGGTTGATTTAAAAAAAATTTTTTCCACCGGAGTACCCCTTTAAGCCGTCTGGCCTGTTGTAAATTGTCCTTCACACATAGGACTCATGTCTAAAGGCCTTCCCATTCATTGCTAATATCAATCCTCAGCTTACGCCACTCTACTTATTGAAGAGTAATTGTTCCACACACTGTCCACCAAATCAGTAACTCAACCCACAGCCCATATAAAATGGACTGCCAGGAGTACTAAACAAGCCACTCAAACATCCAAAAAAAGTAATATGGCCATTATTGGTTTAGTTACAAGATCATTCTCTTTAGGCTACAATTAGGCAAATTAAATTATTGCTAATTCTTATACAAAGACCTTATCTTAGACATCCAACATACAGAACTATCAGAGATTCATTAAAGCACCTATCTAGTAGATTGGCACGTTTCATGCATGTGTCAACCTGCCTAAATCCAAAAGCTTCCATGTATACTGTAAACGAATGCATCAAAACCTATACAAAACCATTGTAATGTCAACATTTAAAGGGAACCAATCAGCAGATTTTAGCATATATAACGCTTGCCAACGTGTTATATATGCTAAAATCATTATCATCACCATCCCTGGGGGACGTTTGTGCCCCCAGGGATGGTAAAGGTATTAAATGGGCACTGTCAGATAGAAAAGGTTTTGATATGTTGTAAAGCATGCAAAACCAATAAATTTTGCAATTGCTTTCATTAGAAAATTTTCAGTATTTCATACAGAAAAAGCCAGTCAGACAACTGCTCCCCCCTGCCTGCTTGGACACATATTAGTCCTGCTGTGTCCATGCTTCATCACCTATGTCATGGACACACTTCCTTGATTGACAGCTGTGAGTCCAGGGCTCACAGCTGGAGGAAAAATCCTCCCATTGTCATCTTGTGTCCCGCTACTTTCAGTGAGGACAAGCTAGGAGTTGTAGTTTTGCTAATGCTAGGGGAGATGTGAGTAGACAGCATACTGAGGAAGGGGGTGGAGACCTGCACAGTGAGGCTACACCCCCTCCCTTTGAGAGGAATTCAGATTAGTGAGCTAAATTAAAAGTGTAATAAAAAATAAAGGTGCTAGACACATAAAAATTAGATGGACATTGTCAGGATTAGGTACTGACAGATACGCTTTAACCCCTTAAGGACCAAGGGCGTACAGGTACGCCTTTGCTCCCTGGTACTTAAGGACCAAGGGTGTACCTGTATGCCCGTGGGAATTTCGGTCCCCGCCGCATGCCGGGCAAGGACCGGACCAGGGTGACTGCGGATATCGATCGGCAGGCACCCCGCGCAAATGCCCAGGGGAGTCATCAGACCCCCCCATGTCGGTGAGCGGCGCAAATCGCAAGTGTGAATTTGCGCGATTACGGGTTATTACGGGTCTATGGTGAAAGAAGAAGGTGGGGGGGGGGGAGAGAAGGAGTGGGGTGAGAAAATACCTGATAGGAGAGAAAAAATATAAGAGAGAACAAATATAATAGAGGAGGAGGAGGGTGGGGGGGTGGTTGGTATGGGAGTTCTTGATGATCGGAATTATTATGTTTAGCCACTAATAGGTTTATATTTTAAACATTTAGCCCATGCTTTCCTGAATTGAGCTTGTGTGTCATTTGATGACGCTATCGACCACTCCATAAAACAATTATGATGTACAAAGTTACTTATATTTTTATAGGGACCAGTTCGACCAGTTCAGTTTTGAAGTGGATTTCAAGGGCCTTCATATTAGAAATACACCACAAATGACCCCATTATAAAAATTGCACCCCTCTAAGTATTCAAAATGACATTCAGTAAGTGTGTTAACCCTTTGGTGTTTCACAGGAATAGCAGCAAAGTGAAGGAGAAAATTCAAAATCTTCATTTTTTACACTCTCATGTACTTGTAGACCCAGTTTTTGAATCTTTACAAGGGGTAAAAGGAGATAAATCTTCCTAAAATTTGTAACCCAATTTCTCTCGAGTAAGGAAATACCTCATATGTGTATGTCAAGTGCTCTGTGGGTGCACTAGAGAGCTCAGAAGGGAAGGAGACAGTGGGATTTTGGAGAGTGAGTTTTTCTGAAATGGCATACTATTTTGGAAACTACACCCCTCAAGGAACGTAACAAGGGGTACAGTGAACCTTAACACCCCACAGGTGTTTGACGACTTTTCGTTAAAGTTGGATGCGTAAATTATTTTGTGGTTTTTTTTTTCACTAAAATGCTGGTTTTCTCCCAAATTTCACATTTTTACAAGGGGTAATAGGAGAGAATGCCCCCCAAAATTTGTAACTCCATCTCTTCTGAGTATGGAAATTCCCCATGTGTGGAAGTCAAGTGCACTGCAGGCGCACTACAATGCTCAGAAGAGAAGGAGTCACATTTGGCTTTTGGAAAGCAAATTTAGCTGAAATGGTTTTTGGAGGGCATGTCCCATTTAGGAAGCCCCTATGCTGCCAGAACAGCAAAAAAATGCCCAAATGGCATACTATTTTGGAAACTACACCCCTCAAGGAATGTAGCAAGGTGTACAGTGAGCCTTTACACCTCACAGGTGTTTGACGACTTTTCATTAAAGTGGGATGTGAATATGAAAAAAAAAATTCCACAAAAATGCAGCTTTTTCCCCAAATTTTTATTTTTAAAAGGGGTAATAGGAGAAAATTCCCCCCAAAATGTGTAACCCTATCTCTTCTGAGTATGGAAATACCCCATATGTGCATGTTAAGTGTTCTGCGAGTGCACTACAATGCTCAGAAGAGAAGGAGCCACATTTAGCTTTTGGAAAGCGAATTTTGCTGAAATGGTTTTGGGGGGGGGGGGGGGGGGACATGTTGCATTTAGGAAGTCCCTATGGTGTCAGAACAGCGGAACATTTGACACTATTTTGGAAACTACACCCATCAAGGAATGTAACAAGGGGTGCAGTGATCATTTATCCCCAAACAGTAATTCAAAGATGTTTTGAACATTGCGCTGAAATTTTTTTTATTTATTATTCGAGCCAACTGTTCCAAAAATATTGAAATCACCTTTGGGGTCTAAATGCTCACTGTACCCCTTCTTACATTCCTTGAGGCATGTAGTTTCCAAAATGTGGTTACATGTGGGGGGTTTCCACTGTCCTGGCACAATGGGGGCTTTGCAAACACACCATGCTACTGACCTCCATTCCAGCCAAATCCACTCTCCAAATAGGCTGATGGCGCTCACTCCCTTACTTATAAGCTCTGCAGTGTGATCACTTTATGTCTGCATACGGGGTATTTCTATACTTGAAAAAAGTTGTTTTACAAATATTGGGGGCCTTTTTCCCTATTTATCCCATGTGAAAATAAAAATTGTAGGGCTACACCAACAGGTTAGTGTAAAAAATTAAATGTATTATTTTCACGGCTCATTGTTCCAAAAGTCTGTCAGACACCTGTAGAGTCTGAATGATCACTGCACCTCTTGTTACATTCCTTGTGGGGTGCAGTTTTCAAAATGGGGTCACTTGTAGGTTATTTTATTTTAGTTTTTGTCTGAACCTCTGCAACTAACAGCCATTGCAGTACAAATCCCCAATTTTGGCTTCTAATATGCATGGTGCTCCCTCACTTGGGACCCCTGCCATGCACCCGCAAAGCACTTTACGTCCACATATGGGGCATTTCCATACTCTGGAAAAGTTACATTACAAATTTTGGGCGTCTTTTTCCCCTTTTATCTCTTGGGAAAATGAAAAAAATGGGGCTACAGTAGCATGTAAGTGTAAAAAAAAAATTTTTTTTTACACTAACATGTTGGTGTAGCCCCAAAGTTTTCATTGTTGGTGTAGCCCCAAAGTTTTTGCACATTTGAGGCCTATGTTAGTAATTTGCACAGGGGTGGCTGATAGTTGCAGAGATTTACTTACATGCGGCGTACCAAAACACCACAGTTAGTAAATCTCCCCCTATTGCAGTGTTTCCCAACCTGGGTGCCTCCAGCTGTTGCAAAACTGTGACTCCCAGCATGCTGGGAGTTGTAGTTTTGCAACAGCTGGAGGCAGCCTGGTTGGGAAACACTGACCTACTGTATTGATCCAGAGGAAGGCAAAAAAAACCTTATGAGGCGGATGCCAATTTGACCCATGCCAGGGTAAAAATTCCTTCCCGACTCCAAATATGGCAATCAGAATAAATCCCTGGATCAATGTTCTTGGGACTTTTTGGGGATTATTGCAACCACGGACTGAAAAGTTGCCAATGCATCGGAAAAGCGCTGTACATAGCCGTGGTCCCAAGCTCATGTACAACGTTACCAACACATTGGAAAAGAACAAAAGCATTGTACAACGCCGCATCCAGGCTGGTGTACAATGTGCAGTTAATTTGGGGATAAAAATGGGGTAAATCGTAAATTTAATACTCAATAAACAAATGATACGCCTTGAAGCATTCTTTGATGCAGAGGCCTGGTTTTTCAGGATAGATGTCACACTGGAAAATGGTTTCCTTTCTTATCCCTTTTTTATGACAGACTTTGCATCTTTTCTGGGACCATCTTTTTTTTCCAGTGTGGGGGGACCTCTCCTGGAAAATGTTGCCCTGGGGCAATACAGGGGCCTACAGTTCCAAAGGTACTTGGGCCTGCTCCTTCCTGGTCGCCAAAGATCAGGGCCTTGATCACTACCTCCTGGAACTGCAGGAATGTTCCCGTGTTGCCTGCACTCCAGAATAGTACAAAAGCGTTGTACAATGCCGTCTGGACCATGTACAACACTATTTTTTTGTAACATCTTCTGCGGGATCATTTCGGGACGGGCACGTTGCATTATCAACATAATGCAAACATTTGACGACAGCCTCAAAGCGTGCCCGTGGCATGGCCATTTGGTAGAGTGGGGTGTTTTGCAGAACATCCCCACTCCAGTATTGCCTAATGGTCGGCTTTTTCCTCATCTCGGCTGCATTAATGGTCGGTCCTCATCTCGGCTGCATTAATGGGAGCCCATCTATGGGACCTAGCCAAAAAAGAATCGGGGTGCTGGCTCACAAACTGTTCAGCGTACAAGTATGTTTGGGCCACCATCAAATTGACAAAGTCCTAACTGAAAAAAGTGAGGCCTGTGGTGTCAATTTGGATTCCTGGGCAGCCAGCAAACCCAGGAATCAGTGGCGCATAATCGTCCAGAAGTGGGGTCCAGACTGGGTCACCTATAGGGGGGACAGGGCTACTAGTCTGGGGGACAGGGCTACTAGTTTGGGGGGCTGCTACCGGCATTGCCCTGCGGCACACACGCTGCTGCCGCCTTCAGTGGATGTTGAGGAAGAAGAAGAAAAGAGGAAGCTAGGATCTTCCTCTTCCCCATCACTGACTGATTCGGTATCGGAGGTAAGCATGGCGTATGCCTCCTGTGCCGAAAACACCCTACTGGCCATTTAAAAAAAAATTTGGGGGGTAGGGACAGGGAAGGGGGTTGTAAGTGTGTGTGTGAAAATGTAGTGTATTACTTACTTTATTTGTAAGAAGTGTAGGTGTTTGTGAAAATGTAGTGTTTTTACGTACTTTATTTGTGTGTAGTGTAGTGATTATGCAACAGTAAAAAATGAAAACGCTTCCCGAAAAAAATGCAAGGGGTACGGTCCGGCCACACAGTGCAGAACAGCAACTCATGGCACGGACCGCAAATGCCCTCTCCGAAAAGGAAAAAAAAAAGCAAAAAAAAAAATAGGGTAAGAAAAACTGGAAAAAAAAACCTGCACAAAAAAAAAATCTATAAGGGCAGGCTGCAGCAGCAAAATGCACTGATGAGTCACCTAGACACCTAGTTTAGACTGTGCTGCCATTGGTCTGATCCTGACAGACCAATGGCAGCAATCGGAGGAGTGGAAACCTTGCCACCTTCCTCCTTTACTGAATGGTGATTGGCGCTGTCTAGGACAGTGCTAATCACCATGTTTTACAATGTCATCGGGTCACAGTGGGACAGAAATTAAGCTGGATCACTGCTATTGAACGGTACGAAGTTCTGTCCAATCGCAGCGATCGCCGTGACAGGAGGGGGTTAAATCCCCCTGGGGCGACATGTGAAGGTGCCTGCTGTTAGAAAACAGCAGTCATCTTCACCCGATCACCACGTCAGGAGACACGGTGATCCAAAACATATGGCGCGTAAATGTACGTCAAGGTGCGGGAAGTACCACCGTGTCATGACGTACATTTACGTCCATTGTCGTTAAGGGGCTAAAAAATGATAAAGAAGAAATTATAAACGGGAATCAGGAAAAAGCTAATATATTAAACAAATTCTCCACTGTATTCACCAAGGAAAATGAAATGCCAGGTGAAATACAGCGAGATATGGTAAACTCCGCAGTACAGGTCACCTGTCTAACCCAGGAAGAAGTACAGCGCCGCCTACAAAAAATCTAAATAGACAAAATCGCCAGGTCCAGATGGCATTCACCCCGTGTTCTAAAGGAATTAAGTAGTAATAGACAGACCCCTATTTTTTTTATATTCAGGGACTCTATAGTAACAGGGACTGTTCCCCAGGACTGGCGCATGGCAAATGTGGTGCCAATATTAAAATAGGGGACAAAAGGTGACCCAGGGAATTATAGACCTAGCTAGGATGTCTCTGGGTACAGAGTCGTCTAAATTGCGAGGTTTTGGAATTCTGTGTACCCTATCTACTTCTAGTTCATGATCGGAACAAGTAGGCATAGCAGCTTTCAGGAGAGATTGCACATACTTGGGAATGTCTGCAGGCAAAACAGATTCCGGAACTCCCCTTATCTTAATATTATTGTGACGGCTCCTATCCTCAAGATCCGCCACTTTTGCTTTTAGGAGTGTCACATCATCTGTTAAATCATTAGCAGTGTCTATAAAGGTGTTGTGAGACTCTGCAAAGTCCGCAAATTTTTCTTCAACATGCAAAACTCGGTTAGAGAGGTCTGAGACTGCGGAGTTCAGTGGTCACCATCTTGTGCATGTCAAAGAGGAAGGCTTTATGCAGTATCAGTAGCATTCCTTTCATTGTGGTATCGGTAAGAGACTTGTTCGAGACCGATATTGTGGCCAGTTCATCCACCCCCTGTAAACTTGTGGCAGTACCAGAGCCCTCATCACATACCGTTAGGGAACTTTCAGGCTCTGTCATCCGGGGGTCTCTGCTTGGCTGGGCTATGCAGGGGTGAGTCAGCAGGCAGGTTCCAGGAAGCAGCAGGAGGAGAGTGCTGAGGTAGCGGAGCTCACTCGCGCTCCGCTCCGGTGACAGAGGAGCAGCTGGGGAGCATGGCATGATGTCTCCCGGCAGTTCCCGACTGTGAAGCTCCGGGTCAGAAGTAGAACGGCGAGGCGGCCGCAAGGTAAGACTTGACAAGCTGTCATGCAGCGCGGTCTGAGAGGCCGGAGACGAAGGGCGGTGCGGGCAGGCAGCGCCATCTTGGAGGCTCCGGGACTCACAAGAAAAGTAGAAGTTAGATAGTTTTTTTTTGCTTGGTGGCCTTTCTTCTACATGCCGGCATATCGGGAGGGATGTAAAGAAGACACTGGCACACCAGAGGTCTGGTTTTGCAGCAGTAAATGCTGGAGTTAGCCGTTAACAGGAGTTGTGGAGACGGAGCTCACTTCTCACGCGTCCATTCACCTCAGCAGCCAGGCCACGCCCTCTATAGGGGGAAATGTATCAAAACCTGTGCAGAGGATAGTTGACCAGTTGCCCATAGCAAACAATCATATTGCTTCTTTTATTTTTCAGAGGCCTTATTAAAAATGAAAGAATCCATCTGATTGGTTGCTATGGGCAACTGGTCGACTCTTCCTCTGCACAGGTTTTGATAAATCCCCCCCATAGTGCTTAAGTGGCTTGCCCCACTAAAACAAATGTCCATTGCTGAAATGTTGTATTACATGTAAGCTATATAAAGAGGGGCTTTTTGAATGCATAGACTTTGGCCCAGTTGGTTGTTTGTTACAAATGTCATCCTAGAGTCAAGGACATTTACAGGGCAGAAAACTTAGAGTCAGGGAAATAAAAATAATTTTTTTCATCACCAGATGAAAATGTAGTAGTGACTGTGGCACTAAAACTGTCTTCATATTAAAATGTTAACTTTGTGTTTATGTAATAATAGGACAAAACTGTAACAAAGATAGGAGGGATAGTATTTTTACAGGAAAGGTGGTGGCCATATTTCATGTTCCACTGGAAATCCTTCAGAATGTGCACTAAATGGCTCACGCAAGTAAGTGATGAATACAACTCACAGAAATATCACTAAGCCCAATGGGCACTAGAGGGAGTACCTCTAAAGCTGTTACTGAATCACAAGTCTGAAAACAGGCATTCGGTCACTTCTTAAGTGTTCTGTAAAAAAAATATTATTTAAAAGCAACACTTCATAAGCTGGGTGTAGCTACAGTAACAGGGTAGTAGACATCGTGGTTGCTATAGGGCCCAGTACTCAAAATTAGTTATGCATATACAGTGGTCCCTCAAGTTACAATATTAATTGGTTCCAGGACGACCATTGTATGTTGAGACCATAACTCTATGGAAACCTGGTAATTGGTTCTGAAGCCACCAAAATGTCATCCAAAAATAGGAAAAAGTGAGGATTAAACAAAAATAAGTAGATAACTAATATAGATCAAGCAAATCCTTACATATAAAATTAAGAAAGATCTGCTGGGAGCTGTAAATCACTGTCTATTTCAGTGTTTCCAAACCAGGGTGCCTCTAGTTGTTGAATGCAGTAAGACCGTTAGGTTTAAATGATAAAAATGAGTTGGGTGCGCTACTATAAATCCTGTTTTTTTTCATCCCACGTTCACAGGTTTGTGCTATTCTACATTAGCTTGTTTTTAATACTTTTTTCTATTATAAAGTACACAATGGGTTAACACTTACTGTTTGGTTCTCCTTGTTTTTGTTTTCACTGGAATGGTGACTTGGGAAGAAGTATAAAGATGTGGAGTATGCGTGATGACGTCTAAGTGGCCTGATGAAGCGCCTAGGGGTGTGATACAGTCAGTGGCCCGACTTCTGAACTCCCCCGGATCCATCAGCCGCCTCCCTGCTTGGGACTGACTCGGTCTAAGGATCAGCTACCTATGCTGACTACAAGAACGGTGAGCGCTCCGCTTCTTTTTTCTTATGTGTGGTATACAGTTTTATTTATACAGTTATTGCTTGTCTGGGCACTAGTAACCATGGAATATTTTGTGAGATGTTGCCGCCAGAATTTTCTGGGATGCAAAATTTGGCACAAAAGTCAGCAATCTTGGCACTAAAATTGCCAATTTTGGTGCCAAACTCTGCAATTTTGGCGCAAAAAAATCCAATATGGCTGCAACAAAAAAAAAACTGTTGGAAAAGGAATTTTCACATATTTTCATATTTTCAAAGCAGCACAAAAGACCTTTGAAAATGTGAAGAAAAAAAAGGTGTGAATAATATCACTGGAACAGAAATTACAGTAGTTTTTGAGAATCTCCCCCACTGTGAAAATAGTTTATGAAACTTATACATGCATACATTATTTTGTCAGCATTTTTTTTAATTAACATTTTAAATGTATTAGAAGTCCAACTAAATTTTGGTCCCTTGGCCGCATGGTGGGACCCTTGGTTTTCAGGAAAGAAGGGCCATTTGGTTTTCAGGGCATCATTTTAGGCCGAAGGGATTATAGGCCACACTCCATGCCTGCAAAGGTTTCCAACTGCCAGAACCATATCAAACCCCCACAAGTGACCCCAATTTGGAAACTACACCCCCTAAAGTATTTACCTAGACCAAAAGTGAGTATATTGAGTACTTTTAGTGAGGCTGGAATTGGAATTGTTACAAAGTCAGTGGAAAAATAGAAATTTGCCTTTTTTTTAATCACAAATGCATTATTTGTGGGACATATTTTTCTGTACATTGCATCGAAAAAGGAGGAAATTCACTATATATTTTATTACGTTGTTCGTTCTGTGTTTGGAAATACCCCTACTTAGGCCATATTTGGTTGCTTGGCTGCATGGTGGGACCCAGAAGGAGAGGAGCGCCATTTGGCTTTCAAGGCATCATATTAGGCCGAATTAATTATAGGCCGCACTCCATGCCTACAAAGGGTTTTAGCTGCCATACTGCACCCCACAAGTGAACACTTTAAAAAGTGACACCCCCTAAAGTATTTACTTGGGTTAGTAGTGCATTCTTTGATGCATTTTTGTGTTGATGGTATTAGCATAAGTCTGTGTAAGTTATTTCTATTTTTTCAAATATGCATAATTTGTGGGATTCCTTTAAAAAAAAAAAAAAAACTTCTGAAATTAATGAAATGCACCCCAAATTTTATTATCCTGCTTGTCCTATGTTAAGCAATACCCATCCTTAGGCCATATTTGGTTTCTTGGTCACATGGTGGGACCCAAAAGGGGAGGAGCCTCATTTGGCTTTCAGGATAACATTATAGAAGTTATAGGCTTGCAAAAGCATTCTAGCTTTCAGAACAATACTGCACCCCCAGAAGTGACCCCATTTTTGAAAATACACCCCAAAAGCATTCACCTAGGCAGTGAAGTAGTGAGTACATTGAGTCCCTATTGTGTGGTTGGAATAATTTCGAAGTCAGTCGAAAAAAATTAGAAATTTGCTTTTTTCCCCCACAATTAGTTTGTGGGACATATTTTTGGTACATCCATATTTTATTAGTCTGTTTGTTCCGTGTTAGATAGTACCCTCACTTAGGCCATATTTGGTTGTCAGCTGCCTGTCAGGACCCAGAAGGAGAGGAGGACCCTTTGGCTTGCTGGACATCATTATATTAATTGTAGACCCCATTCCATGTCTGCAAAGGATCAGAGCTGGCAAAAAATACTGCACCCCCACAATACTGTAACCATCTCATTCATTTTGGTGGCCTGAACGAAGTCACCTAGTGACTATGTTTGGACCGCTTTCTGCTAGTATATGCTAATTTGGCAGGACAAAGTAGCATAGCAGATTAGAATATTGTGTACGTACAGGTAAATTAGCGTACACTAGCTTAGTATTCCAAAGCATTGTAGTAATATGCTGCCTGTCAGTTTTACACTGACAGACAGCATATTAGGACTTTCATAATAGCCTAACAGGCCCCCGCAGCACCTCACAATCACATTGTGAGTGCTGCTGGAGAGACAGAGGGAGTTGCCTCTCTCTCTCAAACCACTTACAGCCTACAGCAGTGCAGACCCTGCCACAATCTCGTGGGTACACTGTGCATTACCCACGAGATTAATGAACATGTATACTCGTCCAGGTGTGGGAATGATCATCTACCCTGGAAGTGTATACATGTCCATGGTCATTAAGGGGTTAAAGTCCCAGTTCTGCCTGCAATAACTGATCAGACACAGCAGCCGCAGCCGGTAGCAGTGCATATAAGAGCATCCTAAATGATACAACCAGCAGATGAAGGCAAGTTTGCTTTTTTGTTGGCTGATCACTGTGCCTTTTACATAAGATGATACTCAGCCCATTCAGCTGAAAATTGTCAAGTGTAAAGGGGTCTTAAGGCTCTATGTTTACTTAGAAGCCATGGCATCTCCAAGCATATAAATTAAATATATCCACAGGACCCAATTACCTAACAGAGGCCAAAAGAATGTCATAAAGTCCGGCGATTAGGTGATATACCCATCGTTGGCTGTAAGGAATAGTACTGTGGCATCCAGTAAAAAAATAAAAAAATAAATAGATAATTACACCAACAATATATGTTGTCTTTACAATGGAAGCCTGTGTGGGGAAGAACGACACTGTATAGCTTTTAAAATGTAACTATGTGTGCTCCATTACACCAATTTGAGCCAATCATATCACTTATATGAATGCTCACCACTTTAAAGTTGGTCAGCTAACTACAAGCCATATGCACCAGAATCTGAAGAAATCATTAGCCTCTGTACGTTGATAAAGTTGGTTTATCCAACGAAACGTCGGGAAGCGGAGAGCTATTCACATTTTAACTAGCAGCTATCAGTGCTTTTCTGTTAATATAACGGCATCCATAGATTAGTGCCAGCAAAGCACAATATTATTATAAAAGAAGTTATAGGATGCAAATATACTATTCAAGCAACTACTAGCTGTGCTTTTAACCACAACACCGGAGCTCATATATATTTTAAAAGATCTAATAAAATTTAGTTTTAAGGGGGGTTTCTAGTTTAGGGTTAACCCCTTGGGGGGCGACCCCTAAAGGTTGTTGTTATATAGAATCTGAAGTGAAACCCATAGTAAATGTATTTGGACAAATATAAAAAAAAAAACATGTCCCCTTAAGGGTGCGTTCACACGCTAGCAACTAGCAACGGATTTCCCGCTGTGGGAAACCCGCTGTGAGTTACACTACCATTCATTTGAATGGGTCCGCAGACAGTCCGCAAATCTGACACTATTGCGGACTGTCTGTGGACCCATTTAAATCAATGGTTGCGTAACTCGAAGTGGGATTCCCGCAAAGGGCAACCAACTGCTAGCAATAGCGTATGAACGCACCCTTAAAAGGAGTTATCCAGGAATAGAAAAACTGTTAATTTCTTTCAAAAACTGCCTCCCTTCTGTCTCCAGGTTTTATTCCTGGATAATCCCTTTAAGGGTTTCTCTCTGTGTAGGTACAAGATCTAGAAATACAGAAACACATATATTGGGAAATAAGAATGGTCTGGACCCGCTAAAAAAAAGCAAGTAACCCATCTAGAAAGTACAGGTTTTGAGGTTGGTTAATGTTGGCAAAACAGCTCTTTTTCACAAAAATGCTTATCACATAATAGTAAAGATGGAGTACAATTCTCTTGTACATTGTCCTTTGTAGCAGATATAGTCACAGGTTAATTATTTTACCATCTTCTCTTATCTTTATTGGGTAAATCAATCGGCATCTTACACACAATTACAAGCACAGTACAATTTACTTTTGAACAAACACACTTCCAGTATTTGTGTACTTACTGCATAAAGCTGCATGTCTAACCGCATTCCAAGTATTCTGTTTCTAGATGACACAATGCTTTGTTATACAACTGAATGTATGTGACACATATTGATTTTACAGTAACCAGGACAAATGCAGAAATCGGGTAGAAACATGAAAGAGAAGTGGAGAAATGTTAAGTTATGTATACTATTTACAAACACTCATGATATCATTTGACCATCTACCAATACTGTGACATCTGATATACTGTCTTTGTTTTAAAAACCTTTTATTGAGTTATGTGTCTAGTTTTAAGTGGCAGTTATCAGAACTAAATAAAATTGGCTTAAACCCTTAACCCCTTAAGGACCCGGGGTTTTTACAGTTTAGCATTTTCGTTTTTTCCTCCTTACCTTTAAAAAATCATACCTCTTTCAATTTTGCACCTAAAAATCCATATGATGGCTTATTTTTTGCGCCACCAATTCTACTTTGTAATGACGTCAGTCATTTTATCCAAATATCTATGACGAAATGGAAAAAATCATTGTGAGACAAAATTGAAAAAAAAAAAACGCTGTTTTGTAACTTTTGGGGGCTTCTGTTTCTACGCAGTACATTTTTCTGTAAAAATGACACCTTATCTTTATTCTGTAGGTCCATATGGTTAAAATGATACCCAACTTATATAGGTTTGATTTTGTCGGACTTCTGGAAAAAATCCTAACTACATGCAGGAAAATGTATACGTTTAAAATCGTCATCTTCTGACCCCTATAACTTTTTTATTTTTCCACGTATGGGGCGGTATGGGGGCTCATTTTTTGTGCCATGATCTGAAGTTCATAGCGGTACAATTTTTGCATTGATCGGACTTATTGACCAAAAATGCACTATTTTGGACTTTGGAATTTTTTTTATGCGTACGCCATTGACCGTGCGGTTTAATTAGCAATATATTTTTATAATACGTCATGAGTCCTTAAGAGGTTAAGGACAAAGCCCATTTTGGCCTTAAAAAAACTTTTTTTTTTTTAAATCAACTGGTGCCAGAAAGTTAAACAGATTTGTAAATTACTTCTATTAAAAAATCTTAATCATTTTAGTACAGTAACCCCCCGACCTACGATGGCCCCGACATATGATAAAATCGACATACGATGGCCTCTCAGAGGCCATCGCATGTCGATGTCAGCATCCACATACGATGCTTTTATATGTCGGGGCCATCGCATTAACTGCTATCGGACAGCGCAAAATGCTTAAGCTGCTGTCGGATAGCAGTTTAAGCATCCCTGGCAGGTTCGCTTACCTATTCCCGCTGCTCCGGGTCCACTTCGCGATCCTCCGGTGTCTTGCGCATCTTCTCCAGGGTCCGGGCCTTGCTTTCCGGCGTCGTTATTACGTCACTACGCACGCCGCGCCGGCGCAGCAGCGTAATAACGTCACCAGAAAGCGAGGCCCGGACCCTGCAGAAGATGCGCAAGACACCGGAGGATCGCGAAGAAGACACCGGAGCAGCGGGACAGCATCGGGAGCCCCTGGAACAGCAGCGGGAGCGGTGAGGACCTGGTGCGGAGCAGCAGGGACAGGTAAGTACAGCTTCCTATACTTTACATTGCACGGATCCCTCAACATACGATGGATTCGACAAACGATGGGTCGTTTGGAACGAATTACCATCGTATGTTGAGCGACCACTGTACTTATTAGCTGCTGAATACTACAGAGGAAATTATTTTCTTTTTTGGAACACAGTGCTCTCAGCTGACATCATGACCACAGTGCTCTCCGTTGACATCTCTGTCCATTTTGGGAACTGTCCAAAGCAGTATATGTTTGCTATGTGGATTTTCTCAGGTTTTTTTTCATTACCAATTGTACTTCATAATAGCTTCACTTATTTTATAACAACATCTGCAGCGAAATAAAAAAAAAATATTAGTGGAGTGAAATAAAAAACGGGGGCTTCCGTTTCTACGTAATGCACTTTTCAGTAAAATGACACCTTATCTTTATTCTGTAGGTCCATACGGTTACAAGGATACCATATTTATGTAGGTTTTATTTAGTTTTACTACTTTAAAAAAATCCTTACTACATGCACCAAAATAAGTGAGCTTAAAATTATCCTCTTCTGACCTCTATAACTTTTTTATTCTTCTGCATACAGGGCTATATGAAGGCAACTTTTTTGCACCATGGTTTGTATTTTTTATCGGCACCATTTCTGTTTTATGGGACTTTTTGATCGCTTTTTATACATTTTTATAGTATATGAAGTGACAAAAAATGCATTCTATCAACCGTGCGGTTTAACTAACCTTATATTTTAATAGTTCCGACATGCACGTAGTGATACCACATATATTTATTTTGAATTACATAATTTTATTTAAAAAATAGGGGAGGGGATTATTCACATTTAATTACTTTTTTCTTAATCACATTTAATTTTTTTTTTATTTTACAATTACATTCATTGTTCAGTGCTGAGCTTTGGCTCTGCTGCTGGAGAAAATCCCCATAGCAAACATATGCTGCTCTGGACAGTTCCTAAAATGGACAGCAGAGGTCAGCAGAGAGCACTGTGGTCATGACATCAGAGAAATCTAAAAAGATAAGCATTTCCTTTGTAGTATATAGCCCCTAAAAAGTACTGGAAGGATTAAGATTTTTTTTTTTATAGAAGTAATTTACAAATCTGTTTAACTTTCTGGCACCAGTTGATTTAAAAAAAAAAAAAAAAAAGTTTTCACGGAAGTACCCCTTTAACTGGATTGTTACTTTCTACAATTACCAATCACAAGAGAGCACTGTGGTCAGACAGAAAAGGAAATAAAAAAAGAAAAGAACTTCCTTTGGACCATATAGCAGCTGATAAGTACTGGTAGGATTTTTAATTAGAAGTAATTTACAAATCTGTTTAACTTTCTGTCACCAGCTGATTTTAAATTTTTTTTTTTTCCAGAAGAGTACCCCTTTAAGGCCAAAATGGTCTTGGTCCTTAAGGAGTTAAGTACTAGAGGGTTCCAGGAGGACCATAACATCACACAAATGCATACAGCTGCATCAGACACTTACATAGTTCTCTAGGAAAACAAGGGGCTATTTTTTCCACATGTGATTCTTCCAAAGAAATACAGGATAACCAATACGCAGTGAAGTCATGCAGCCAACAAAAGTTGTGGGAAAAGGACCACAACCTCACACTAATGTACACAGCTACAACTCACATATGCAGACTTGTAATTCACCACATGCCAGCAGTTTCACTACTGTCCAGCTGAAGTATTTCTTGTGCGGTCATCTGGTGCACAATGACTTCACAAAGGACCAGTATTAATCCAGCGTTCTTGGTTTAGTGAATTTAGATCAGCGTTTCCCAACCAGGGCGCCACCAGCTGTTGCAAAACTACTGCTGTCCGGGTATTCTGGGAGTTGTAGATTTGCAACAGCTTGAGGCGCCCTGGTTGGGAAATACCGATTTAGATATTGCACATATTGTTTAGTATGCTGTATTTGTCCTCGCAAAAACTGATTATTCAAACTTAAATTCAAGCCTTTACATTTTTTATTTTGTATCCAATCATCCAGAATATGGCAGGATATTTCTGCATATTCAGAGATGGTGAATCCACACCATATGTAGTACATGCTCACTTTGATGCTTATTTCAACATAGATTTTAATGAAAATGTTACAATTTGCATTGAAAGGTAATAGGGGGAGATTTATCAAGACCTGTCATGAGGAAAAGTTGCACAGTTGCCCATAGCAACCAATCAGATTGCTTCTTTCATTTTGCAGAGGCCTTGTTAAAAATGAAAGAAGCGATCTGATTGGTTGCTGAGAGCAACTGGGCAACTTTTCCTCTGGACAGGCTTTGATAAATCTCCCCCATAATCTGCAAAATGTTGGGCATTTAAAAATCTGTAAGGCTGGGTTCACATATATCAGGCGTACGGCACAGTTTCCCTTTGGCATGCACCGGAGGAAAGCTGATGCTAGAACTGATCCCATTCATTTGAATGGGACAGTTCACAATCATCCAGCATACTAATTTTGAGTTCGGATGGTTGGACACACCGGAGGGCACCAGACAGGGGAACGCAGCTTGCTTCTGGATACCGGACATATGTGAACCCAGCCTAACTGGACTGAGCATGAAACACACATTTATCCTGGCACCAGAACCGTGCTATAGTGACTAAAACAATTCTCCCACATCATGTTATTTCAGATTCTCTGGCTAAATCATTTCAGCACTAGTCAAACACTGTAGAAATATGGATATCACGTTTAAAGGGGTACTTCGGTGCTTAGACATCTTATCCCCTATCCAAAGGATAGGGGATAAGATGCCTGATTGGGGGGTCCCGCCGCTGGTGACCCCCGTGATCTTGCACGAAGCACCCCAGTTAAAATCGGTCCCCGGAGCATGTTCGCTCCGGGTCTGATTACCGGCGACCACAGGACCGGCGACGTGTGATGTCACGCCTCCACCCTCGTGTGATGTCATGCTCCGCCCCTCAATGCAAGCCTATGGGAGGGGGCGTGACAGCTGTCACGCTCCCTCCCATAGGCTTGCATTGAGGGGCGGAGCGTGACAGCTGTCACGCCCCCTCCCATAGGCTTGCATTGAGGGGCGGAGCGTGACGTCACATGGGACGGAGTGTGACGTCACACGGGGCGGAGGTGTGTCGTCACACGCCACCGGTCCCGTGGTTGCCGGTAATCAGATCCGGAGCGAACATGCTCTGGGGACTGATTTTAACTGGGGTACTTTGTGCAAGATCACGGGGGTCCCCAGCGGTGGGACCCCCGCGATCAGGCATCTTATCCCCTATCCTTTGGATAGGGGATAAGATGTCTAAGCGCCGGAGTACCCCTTTAATAGTCAAATAAGTATGAAGAGTACTTTGACCTAAATGGCAGTTCTCAATGCAAGTTGACTACGTTGCCATGTATCTGTATTATAGTTCGATGGGTCTTGACACAATTCCTCACCTCTATTGGGGCAGCCTTCAGGGAAGTTTTCATCATTAAATGGCACCAATAGCATTATCAGCAGCTTGTGTACAGCGTAAAGTTAATATAAATTAAAAATATGTAATAGCATTAAAAATTGAATTTTTTTTTTTTTACTCATTCCTTTTTTTTTTTTATCCACCATCCCTTCACCCAGACCCTTCTTTCTCCTCCATCTTTCCACACACACCTGAATAATGATAGTCAATCATATTTTTTATTCCCTATGGGGAGATTCATCAAAACCTGTCCAGAGGAAAAGTTGCTGAGTTGCCCAGAGCAACCAATCAGATCGCTTATTTCATTTTTGAAAAGGCCTCTGAAAAATGAAAGAAGCAATCTGATTGGTTGCTATGGACAACTGAGTAACTTTTCCTCTGGACAGGTTTTGATAAATCTCCCCCTATATGTTTACATACTGTTTTCTAACTACTAAAAGTATAAAGTTAAATTGTTGCCTTTCCATGACCTTTACCATAAGTAGAACACTTTCTGGGAGAATAAGTTTCAGTAATAACAATTATACTTAAAAAAAAGAAAAAAATCTATTGCCCGCATTTGATTACGCAAGACAGCCCTTTAATTTCTCACTTTATAGTCATATGCTCTTCCATAGAATCCCAAAGGGATGGATCCTCCTTTTAGACTAATAACAAGCTAGATTCAGGGATGAAAGTGGGTACAACCTGTGAAAATATACCATGTAATTTAGAACAGAAAAAAATAAACCTCCACCCAAATGAAAATGGAGTAACATTTTCCTTGAATTTATAAGCAGTTAACTGTTATCCTAAAGTGCACTTTATCAAGTATGTAGAGCTTAGGGCCCTCGTGTCAGCACATACACAGGGTACAGCAGCCCTGAAGAGAGTTTCCTATTTTACTCAACTATAATTACACTTGGTCATTTGTACTTTAGAATTAAAGCTGAATTCCCATTCCAGGTTGTTAACCACCAGCTGATCACAAAACAGCAGAACTGAACCCCAAAAGTTGTAGTAGAGCCAAAAAGTATGACAAGTACATAGTCGCAAGAAAAGAATACTAAACACAATATTAGTACTGGCAAACAACAAAGCAAGAATAGAGACAAGACAAGAATAGACAAAAGAAACCAGAGATATAACTAACAAAAATTCTTACTGTGTAAGAATTGTTGTTAGTTATACAACTATCATGTATAAGTCACTCTACTAATTATATATTTTGATTGTTAATATTTTTATGTCCTACTGTTGGTTTTAAAGATTTTTTTCTTTTCTTTTTCAATTTTTTATTGGTATGAGCTGTACTTGGATATGAGCCTGGTTTTTCTCTCCCATCCATGTTTTCATTCCCACCCGTTTTTCGCTGTTTTTTTCATGTGTAAAATGATGTCATGTAATAATGTTGCACTATTGGACCTGAGAAAGAGGGGGTCCAGCCCCTCTTAACGCATAGTCCGTTTCACTTTTTAAATATAATAAAGCGCACCTCGTTTTATTTACTTACCTGTCCGTTTCGGTTATTCGCTGTGGAGACGCACATCTATCCTGCCTCCACTTCAAGACTTCTGCTGCGGTTGAGAGCGCCTACAACGAGGAATCTTTTACCTGCTCCTCCGGGACATCTTCAGCTTCCTAGCACCGGTCAGAGAATCCCTCTGACACAGGACCTCCTCGGGCAGCTTCTGGCACTTCACCCCGGACACCGGGTGCATGCGTATATAGATGTTGTTCTCTTTGTGCAACATCCCCAGGTTAGCATAACCTTTACGTACTACTTATTATTGCTTCCACCGGAGTAACGGCACAAGTGCGCTCCATTTGTCTCTCCCCTTTCCGTTTTTTTTTCCCTCCACATATGCATCCTGGATACCAGAAGAGGTACAGTTGGACATGAAGGCATGCAGGTTCCATATGGCATCTTGTAGCACATTTGTCTGCAGATATTGCAGCTGAGCCTGTAAATCCTGCACACTCGTAGGTTGTCAAAGCTGGCTCACCATAAATGCTTGATTGGCGATAAATCTTCTAACCAGGCAGACCAAGAAATCTTTGTAATCTGGCAGATATATTCCAAGGAAAATGCACAATAAAAAAGAAAAGGATCCTGCAACTCACCGCATGGCTACTAGTTATTCAGCATATGGAGACTGTCATGGAGGTCTGGGGATGAATGGGAGGCTCAGAGGCTACAACTGGTAGTTTCGAGCAGATGCCGGTTGTAGCCTCTGAGTCTCACGTTCATCTCTGAACCTCCATGACGGTCTCCATATGCTGAATAACTAGCCATGCGGTGAGTTGCAGGATCCTTTTCTTTTTTTTATTGTGCATTTTTGTCATACTTTGACTTTATTTCCGTGCACCGCCGCAAGTTACAGCTGATTACATGGATCAGTTTCATGGGACTCTCACTGCATTATTTGCTTTTTGATTGTGTTGCAACTAAGGGATTTAGTTAGGTGTCTCCATATTTTTTCCTCTCATTTATTATACTATTCCAAGGAAACCCTTGTTGTGTGTGAGTAAGCAATAACCTACTGACAAAAGTAATTTGGAAGCCCTGCCATGAGAGCCACACAAAATGTCCTGCAAATACCATTATGCTGTTAGTTGCCCTCGTATCACTATGAGGGGTGACTGATTGCAGATGTGATAGCTCCCCAAATCATCGCACCAGTAGTTGAGGCAGGGTGCTGTTCCAAAGCCAATGCAGAATTGCAGCGCTTAAGATGATGCCTCCATAGGATTCCAAACAGAATCTGCAATTATCGCTAAAGACAAGCATGGTTCCAGATCATAGATGTCTAGTTTTTTTTTGTTAATGACATAACTGCAAACAAAGGTGATGGTGGCTGGCTGTATATGGCAGGACAAGTAATATGCACCGTGACACCAAATTTTCTTCTATTAAGCGCCTGGAAATAGTTCAGGTGGAGGCAGAGGTGTGTACTGAAAATCTGGATGGCCTACAAGAAAGCTGCTCATACTTGTCGTCGGATCAAACAACCCTATCTGCTGGTGGTGTCCAAACTAGTTCACTAGCACTGCTGAAACAATAATTTAATGCACTAATAACACGCTCTGTTGTGAGTCGGGATACCAAACCAATAGCGCAACTGTCCCACCAGCGATGATGCTTAGTCCCAGGAAGCCAAGGGCAGACTCACTATACTCACTATACAGTGGGAACTGTACTCACTATACAGTGGGAACTCACTATACAGTGGGAACTCTTTAATATTCAGTTGCGGTACATAAAACAAAGGTCAGGGAGTAACACAGACAGCGGGGAATCAGGGTTCCCCGCTGTTTGTGTTACTCCCTGACCTGTGTTTTATGTACCGCAACTGAGTATTAAAGGGGTATTCCAGGTAAAACCTTTTTTTTTTTATATATATCAACTGGCTCCGGAAAGTTAAACAGATTAGCTTCTGAAGTTTTCTGTCTAACTGCTCAATGATGATGTCACGTCCCGGGAGCTGTGCATGATGGGAGAATATCCCCATAGGAACTGCACTGCTCCCGGGACGTGAGTCATCAGAGAGCAGTTAGACAGAAAACAGCAACTCAACTTCAGAAGCTAATAACTATTGAAAGGATTAAGATTTTTTAATAGAAGTAACTTACAAATCTGTTTAACTTTCCGGAGCCAGTTGATATATAAAAAAAAAGTTTTGGCCTGGAATACCCCTTTAAAGAGTTCCCGCTGTATAGTGAGTGCTGTCTTTTTGTCTAGCATCATTATTCTACTGGTCTCTAGGCCTTTTCATTATATTTGCATGACCATACATACTCACCTCTCCAAACACCAACAGCTTGATCAGAACAGCCTAGATGGCAACAATTCATCAAAGTGACCATCATGCTTCTCTCAGTCCCACCAAAGTCTGTCAACTGGGCAATAGAGGCATGTTTAACAGTCAATGATATCTTAAAAGAAACCTCTAAGAGCCCCTTTATAAGGCACAGGGGGAAGCACTTGTATGCCCTCTTGTGAAAAGTGTCCCAGTAACAGACAACACCAAGTACATAAAGAAAAAAATATTTAAAATTGTACAGTTGGACATTTCCTAGGATACCTATTCCAATGGAAAAATATAAAGGAATAATGTGATGATTAAAAAGAAAAAATTAAAACAAACAAGCAAAATTTTTTATGTTAAATATGGGTTTGACTTGATCCAGATGATTGCCACTTGGGTCACTTTGCCTGTTGTCATTATCACTGTGTGAACCTTTATCAAGAACATTTCAAGGGTTGGGTCCCCAGCAAGTGCCACAATGTTTAAATGGGCACAGTCATTTAAAAAAAAAACTTTTGATATACCATAGAGACATATCATAAGTTTTGATCAGTTGGGATCTGATTGTTCAGGCCTCAAACGTTCACTCTTAACCACGTGACCAAGACAATCTCATAATGAAAGTTTATTGGACAGTCAATTCCATAGACAGAGAGCAGGGAGAGAAGCCCTCACATCCCAACCAATCAAAACTTTTGACATGTCTCTAGGACAGAGAGAAAGACATTTATTACAGTGGCTCAGGCTGTTTGATAAACCTGGCATATATTTAGACTGTCTTGTCTGCATTTAGACTAACTATTTGTATGGCTTACTTTATAACAAAAATGTCTGCTTAAATTGTCATGCTTTTTTTTGTGTCTGGAGCTTACCCCCAGAAGGACTCATTTTGGCCTTGAGAACCAGGCCAATTTCCGTTTTTGCACTTTCGTTTTTTCCTCCTCCCCTTCTAAAAATCTTTCAATTTTACACGTACAGACCCATCCATATAAGGTATTGTTTTTGCATCACCAATTGTACTTATGACCACTTATTTTATAACAAAATAAGCAGTGAAATAAAAAAAAAATTTTTGTGAGGTCAAATGGGCTTCCATTTCTACGCAGTGCACTTTTCGGTAAAAATGACACCTTATCTTTATTCTGTAGGTCCATACAGTTACAAGGATACCCAATTTATGTAGGTTTTATTTTATTTTACTACTTTAAAAAAGTTATAACTATATGCACCAAAATTACCGTAGTATATTTAAAATTGTCATCTTCTGAGCCCTATAACTTTTTTCATTGTTCCGAATATGGGGCTATATGAGGGCTCATTTTTTGCACTGTGGTCTGTAGTTTTTATTGGTACCATTTCTGTTTTGATGGGTCTTTTTGATTGCTTTTAATACATTTTTTCATTGTATATGAAGTGAACAAAAATGCTCAATTTTGGTATTTTTTTTATGTGTACGCCATCAACCATGTGCGTCAACTAACCTTATATTTTTATAGTTCAAACATTTATCCATGTGACGGTACCACATATGTGTATGTTTATTTTTAATTACATTATTTTATTTGAAAAAAATGGGTAATGGGGGTGATTCAAACTTATTAGGGGAGGGGCTTATTCATCCTTATTTTTTTTTTTTTTTTTACACTTTTTACTGTTGTCCCTATAGGGGGCTATACCATGCAATCTTTCAATTGCATACACTGTTCAATGCTATGCCATAGAATAACATTGATCAGTGTTATCAGTGCTCTGCTGCTCCAGCCTGCCAGCCTGCAGGTAAGGGCCCTCCCGCCATCCTCTCAGCTGATCGAACATCGCGGTTTCACTGTGATGATCCGGATCAGCTCCGCTGAGCTAACCGATACATTGACCCAGCATTTTAGATGCCGCAATCAAACTAAAGGGTTAATGTCAGGCATCGGCCCGATCAGCAATGCCCGGTATTTGCCCTTGGTCCTGACTGCTGATAGCAGTTGGGACATAATGGGTTTGAAGTTTGCTTAGCTCGTGAGCACGCTTCAAACACCGGTAACGGGACCAGGGCATATAGGACGTGGGACGTATGCATACGCCCGTGGGAATTCCGATCCCCGCCGCTAGCCGGTTGGGGACCGGACCGGGATGCCTGCTGAAATCATTCAGCAGGCATCCCGGCACATCGCCCAGGGGGTCCTGAGACCCCCCCATGTCGGCGATCGCAGAAAATCGCATGTCAATTCAGACATGCGATTTTCTGCTATTCCGGGCTGATCGGGGCTCTGGTGACCCGATCACCCGGAAAATAGGGATGATCGGAGCTGTCAGTGACAGCCCCGATCATCCTGAGGGCTAGGAGCGAGGTCGCAGTGCTGCGATCTCCTCCTATACCCTGCCATTGGTCAGAACTGATTCTGACCAATGGCAGGGCAGGATAGTGGGTTGGTACCTGGAGGAGAAGATGCCTGGGACCCCCGATCGTCGCTGGAGACTGCTGGATCCTGGCTCAGGTAGGGAAGCCACGTTGGGGGGGGGGGGGGAATTAAAGTGAAAGTAAAGTGATCTTTACTGTGGCAACCACTAAGAAGGCCAAACTGCAACTCCCAGCATCATTTGCAACATCTGGAGGGTCAGTTTGGAGACCACTGTTACAGTGGTGCCCAAAAAGTAGCCCTCCAGATGTTGCCGAACTACAACTCTCAGCATGCCTCGACTGCCCAGGCATGCTGGGAGTTGTAGTTCTGTAACATCTGTCCCTTCAGATTTTGCAATTTTCATGATATTTTTGAAAATTGCCGCTCTACTTTGAAGCCCTCTAATTTTTTCAAAAAGCAAAAATATGTCCATTTTATGATGCCAACATTAAGTGGACATATTGTATTTGTGAATAAAAATAACATGTATGTATTTGGAATATCCATTTTCCTTACAAGTAGAGAGCTTCAAAGTTAGAAAAATGCAAAATTTTCTAAATTTCATTAAATTTGGGGATTTTTCACCAAAAAAGGATGCAAGTAACGCCAAAAATTTACCACTAAAATAAAGTAGAATATGTCACAAAAAAAGAATATCAGAATATTCGGTAAAAGCATTTTCAAGTTATTAATTCGTAAAGCGACGGTGGTCAGAATTGCGAAAAAGGGCTCAGTCCTTAAGATGAAAAAGGGCTGCGTCCTTAAGGGGTTAAAGGGAATGTTTCACCATTTTTATTTTTTTATTTATAATTGTTCTGTCAAGATAAAGCATTTCATTTATATACTAGCTGAGTACCCGGCGTTGCCCGGTTTTTCCTTCCTAATCTTTGTTGGGGAGGAAAATAAACAAAGGAGGAAGCTTTTGACTTCATATTCCGACCTCCTATCCAGTCATCATATCCCGACCTCCTATCCCGTCCTCCTATCCCATCCTCCTTTCCCGTCCTCATATCTCAACCTCCTATCCCGTCCTCCTATCACGACCTCCTATCTCGTCCTCCTATCCCGTCCTCCTATCCCGTCCTCCTATCTCGACCTCCTATCCCGGTCCTCCTATCCCGACCCATAATATGTGTACCAGTTATTGAAATATCTCCAGCCGTACGGAAGTTATGTGGGAACATACATTTCCCATTGATTTGCATGGGACTTTAAACAAAAACCACGACCCTCACAAATGGGGGTAGTTAAGGGTTAAATAACTATCCTATATTTTAAGTGGACATATAAGTAACATGTGACCAAGTATTATCGAAATATCTCAAGCCGTTTGGAAGTTATGCAGTAACATATATTTCCCATTGACTTGTATGGGACTTTAAACATAAACCCCGCCCCTGGCAAATGGGGGTGAGTAAGGGTTAAATCACCTATCCTATGTCTGTTGTTGACATATAAGTAATGTGTGTGCCAAGTTTCATGTTAATATCTTTAGCCGTTTGGACGTGATGCTGGAACATACATACACATACATACACACATACATATATACACACACATACACACACACACACACACACCTTGAGTTTTATAGATATAGTTTTAGGACAATGTAGTTTTAATGTTATTTTTTATTAAAGTGTGTACTGGGGGCTGCCATATTGTTGCCTCTTTGTGGAGTGTCACTTCACAACACTTACACAGTGCTTTATGGGAGGCACAAGGGCATAGGAAAGTAAAGACAGAGGTCTCAAGGGCACAAGGGCATAGGAAAGTAAAGACTGAGAGGTCTCAAGGGCACAAGGGCATAGGAAAGTAAAGACTGAGAGGTCTCAAGGGCACAAGGGCATAGGAAAGTAAAGACTGAGAGGTCTCATAGAAAAGCACTGACTGCTTACTGCACATGTTCAAAGTACAGGCTGGTGAAATGAAAGGGGGAGCCATAGCCATTTTCTTGAAGTGCCTGAGGAACATTGACCTATCAATGGAGCAGAGAGCATGAAAGAGGTGGATGGGGAAGGGGAACCACACAGTCACACACATTACACAGTCCTGCCCTGGTCTTCCCTCAGCTCACTCTGCAGGCATGGGACAGGAGAAGATAAGGTTTATACAAAGTTTAGAGCTGCAGTCCCTTTCGTCCTCCTTCCCCCTGCTCACCACTGTGACCTGCCTGTCAGTCCTGACGGTCAGCTCCCTGCACATGCCCAACCTCCTCACTGATTGTCACACACAGCTTTCCAAAGCTCCTGATCTGCTTAGCACTGAAACATTTCTGGCCATTAAGGAGCCTGGGAAAGCTGTGTGTGGCAGTCAGACCCTATAATGACTCATGGCCCTGTAATGAAAACAGAGTCTGCCTGTTACACACAGCTTTTCCAAGCTCTGGAATGGCCAGAAATGTGTCAGTACTAAGCAGATCATATGCCAATCAGGAGCTTGGGAAAGCTGTGTGAAACAGTCAGGCTCTATTATCATTACAGGGCCATGAGTCATTACAAGGCATAACTGTAACACACACAGCTTTATCAGGTTCCTTAATTATTGTAAACAGTTCACTCTGTGTGTGAGAGCTACGCTCGGTAGAAAGTCTGCATCTGTCTCTGTGCTGAGCATGCGTGTGTCACTGACTAGGTCTGTCCCTTATTGGGTCACTGCAGACTGACTGTAGGGTGAGATATTTACACTAGACTGTGAACTATGGAATAGATCTGTTAAAATGTCATCCACTGGTATTGTAATATGCTGCATCCACAGCAGATTCTGTATATATATATATAAAATTATACTGTTAATCTGAAGCAGCTGTACTTTACCAACTGGTCGCGCAAAAAACAAGCCCTCATACTAGTCTATGGATGAAAATATAAAAGAATTATGATTTTTAGAAGGCGAGGAGGAAAAAACGAAACAAGTCCTTAAGGGGTTAATGTTATGGCTGCTGGGACACAATATTAGAGGGTGGTATTGCTATTATGGATGATGGGACACAATATTAGGCTGCGATATTAATGTTATGGCTAATGAAACATAATAGGCGGTGATATTAATGTTATGGCTGATGGAACACAATATTATGAGGTGGTATTAATGTTATGGCTGCTGGGACACAATATTAGAGGGTGGTATTAATGTTATGGCTGATGGGTTGATAAAGCTTTGTTAATAGAACTAATAATATATTCAAACACATTTCATAGAATAAAGTGTTTCTACATTTATAGGGTTAAATACATTTTATATAGTTATTGAAACATAAATCAAAATATTTTTATAAAAGATAAGTGCCTGGTTAGATGCATTTTAGATATTGAAACAGTCATTGAATAATAGTCATTATCCAGGAAAAATACTTATATATATATATCAACTGGCTCCAGAAAGTTAAACAGATTTGCAAATTACTTCTATTAAAAAAATCTTAATCCTTTCAGTACTTTTTAGATGCTGTAGTTGAGTTGTTCTTTTCTGTCTAAGTGCTCTCTGATGACATCTGTCTCGGGAACTGTCCAAAGTAGAAGCAAATCCCCATAGCAAACCTCTTCTACTCTGTGCAGTTCCCGAGACAAGCAGAGATGTCAGCAGAGAGCACTATGGCCAGACAGAAAAGAACAAGTCAACTTCAGCAGCTGATAATTATTGGAAGGATTAAGATTTTTTAATAGAAGTAATTTAAAATTCCATTTAACTTTCTGGAGCCAGTTGATATATAGAAAACAAGTATTTTTCTGGAATACCCCTTTAACTCTCAGAAACTATAAAAAGATCATTACATAACCACACACTATAAACATTCAGTTTCATTTAGGAGACTACGTGTGACGTCAGTGAATGTGAGAGAAAAGGGGGGTGAAGCTATGCAGGGACGGGGCGTGGCCTAGAGAGGCTCTGCTAGAAAAGGGGCGTGGCACCTGTCACTTTTACTTCCGGTGGGCTGTTTGAAGAAAGGTATCCCCTCTACACTACTCTTCAGAACTGCTACAAATCAGCTGATACATTGTCAGTATGATGGTGAAACTCATAGGCCCAGATTTATCAAACTGTGTGAGAGAAAAAGTGGAGTGATTTTCTTACAGCAACCAATCACAGCTTAGCTTTCACTTTACCAGAGCTTGTTAGCTGAGCTGTGATTGGATGTTGTGGAAAAATTTCTCCACTTTTTCCTCCACACAGTTTGATAAATCTGGGCCATAATGTACAATTATGTTCAAT
The DNA here is from genome assembly GCF_029499605.1 of Hyla sarda. Lineage (NCBI taxonomy): Eukaryota > Metazoa > Chordata > Amphibia > Anura > Hylidae > Hyla > Hyla sarda. The sequence goes on along the minus strand of NC_079197.1, from coordinate 42,049,688 downwards.
GAATATGTAATGCTGTAATAATCTGGCATCTGAAGAGAAATATCAGCGAGAAGCTGCATATTAGGAAACAAGCACACATTTACTTTCCTGTTGTAAAATAGTAACACACTTTCCAAAAAAAGAAAAGATTAGAAACTCAGCAATTGGGGCAGTAAAACCCAGTGTGTCACTGAACCCTTCCATATAGGGACTTAATCCCTTAACAGAGAAGAAAGAGGGTGTCACCATATCTAAAAGGACTCCTTCAGAGCAAACAGTCTCCTGAAAGCCGGATTACTGATGTCAACTTACAATATGGGCTACAATAACAGGAAATCCTGAAGTGTTTACTCTGGAAGGTTCGTCTGTGATGGGACATTCTCTTTCTCCTCATTTCCTTGGTATGTCTGTTTCCTATGATTAAAATACTCCAGCCTGGAACACTGAAGGAGGAAAATGATAATATGAATGATTAAAAAAAATGAAAAAAATGGAATGTGATATATTGTAACCAGGATGTGTAGAGGTGTGCATAGTGTGCAACCCAGAGTAACTGGAGCTGTTAAATAGTTTTAAATAAAAAAACTAAACATGCCTTACTGCAACCTGATCTGGATGTAGTGTTCCGATTACTATCTGACTTCCTAGAGAATTCCTCACTTTGACGTAGCTTAATAGCTGTGTTGAAAATAAGCTGAAAGTATTCAGAAGTCTAGGTCCAAGTTAGACAATGGAAATGATGCAAAATACTTTCATATTCTAGCGTTTCAAGTATTAGCTTCATCCCTATAATTGATTAACCTATGAGTCATAAAAAATTCCTTTGAGACACTCATCTGCTTACTCAGTGGGATTCTTAAGAGTCATAATCAGAACACTGAGGAATGATACAGCGATTTCTGTCTTATGACATATGTTCTTTACTTAGTTGTGTCTGGTGGCAAAAATAGAAGACGATCTCATCAGGCAAAATGAACAACGCATCATACGTTATCTAAACTAAGCTGGTAAATCACATGAATGAAGCGGAATACAGATAAACCAAGAGCACACCAGTACAATTCTTATATTTACTCTGGGCCTGGAAATTACATACAGTGGCAAGAAGAAAATACCTAATAACATTTAGTCTGATTGCTATCGATACATAAATTATATACAAATACAATTTAAGTAAAGTAGTATCATACAAATAGTTCTACAAATCATGTCTTTTATGGAGTATATTGATTCAAACTGTCCAGTATGAGCATTAAAACACTGGCCCTGATTTATCAATCAGCCTGAAACCCTAATTGTCTGGTTTTTCCCATAGCAACCAATCGCAGCTCCACTTTCACTTCACAAGAGCTCATTAACATATGAAATTTCAGCTGTCATTGGTTGCTGTGGGAAAACTCAGACAATTAGGGTTTTAGGCTGATTGAAAAAAATTGCTTGTAAAAAGTGGGGGAGATTTATCATTGTCTATTCACTTCCATCATTATTGGAACCATCATTATTGTTTACATGGATGCACTGTGATCAGTGCATAAACAAGCTGTTTACATGGGGCAATTATTGTCCCATTCATCTAACAATTTTTCTGTGTAAAAGGCATTTGCATCCCGGGGATTGAAGTACTGAGCAACTGCTCAACCATGGAGCACAGTAATTTTATGACATATGAAGAGACCAATAAAGATACAAAAATTACACTTTCGGTGCTTCAGCAGCATTTTGATCTTTTTTACCTGAAGTCAGAGTACCCTTTTAAAGGAAATCTGTCACCAGTGTCTCCTGCACTAACCTGTCGGTAACGAAAGGTGGTGCAGGTGACACTTATGACAACGGTACTTACCTTGTCCCGGTCCGTGCAGTTGTTCTTCAGTAATCTTCACCACTGCTGCTCTTTGCTGGGTCCCACTGGGTGTCACTAAACTCCTCCCATGCCCTTAGTCAGGCCCGGGGCTGAAGAAACCAGAGAATATTACCGAAGAATGACTGCACAGACGGGACAAGGTAAGTACCGTTGTGATCAGTGTCACCTGTACTACCTGTCGGTACAGACAGGTTAGTGCAGGTGACACAGGTGACAGATTTATTTGAGGAATAATACTTTTACAACTTTACAAGGAGGCATAGTGCAAGAAAACTACCAGTTATAGGTCTTTATACCAGTGTTTATTAATAGTCACAAAATGCACGTAGCCCCAAGAGGACAATGGATGCTAATGTGCTCCCTGGCTGCCTGGTACTTAGTAGGGATCGACCGATTATCGGTTTGGCCGTTATTATCGGCCGATATTCACAATTTTCTAAGTTATCGGTATCGGCAATTACCTTGCTGATAATGACGATAATGCGGGCACTTTAAATCAATGAACTGTAGCGGCTTTTGCGGGGCCAGAGACCGCCAACGCCGCCCGCTTCTCTCCCCCTGCTTGTCCTGAGCCCAACCACCGCTGCTGCCAGAGACCGCCGCCGCCGCCACCCGCTTCTCTCCCCCTGCCTGTCCTGGGGTCCTGAGTCCAACCACCGCCGCTGCCAGAGACCGCCGCCACCGCCACCCGCTTCTCTCCCCCTGCCTGTCCTGGGGTCCTGAGTCCAACCAGTCCACACAGTGACAGCTCAGGACGCCGCCAGAGCCAGAAGAAGTGCGGACTCTGGGAACAGGTAATTATAAAACCGGGGATGGGGGAGGCACTGGGGCACCAGCGGCAGCGGTCTCTGGCAGCGGCGGTGGTTGTACTCAGGACCCCAGGAAAAGCAGGGGGAGAGAAGCGGGCGGCGGCGGCGGTCTCTGGCAGCGTCGGTGGTTGTACTCGGGACCCCAGGACAGGCAGGGGAGAGAAGCAGGTGGCGGCGGCGGTCTCTGGCAGCGTCGGTGGTTGTACTCAAGACCCCAGGACAGGCAGGGGAGAGAAGCGGGCAGCGGCGACTGTCTCTGGCTCCGCAAAAGCTGCTGCAGTTCATTGTTTTAAAGCGCTCGTTTTAAATGATTGATCTGCATCGGCTTCTGAAGGGCCAGAAACAGTTTATCGGGGTATACCTGCACACACACACGCACCCTCATTTTACCAAGAATATTTGGGGGGGGAATTAAAATGCACAGAATATCGGTATAAGTTATCAGCTATCGGCCTGAAAGTTCACAGGTTTTCGGTATTGGCTCTAAAATATCAATATCGGTCGATCCCTAGTATTTAGTACACAAGGATGTACAAGTCCCAAGAGGCACCTGGAATATTAAGTGAGTGCAGAAGCTGCTATCAGCAGCTTAGGACCCGCTGCTAATGGAAAACACCAGCAATCATGCTAATGTCTTTCTATAAACCTTCAGATGCTGTGATCAATATTGATCCCAGCATCTAAAGCATCAGCGGGCTTTGTCGAACACATTGGATGCCAATGAATCAAGGTGGCAGCTGGAGGTCTCCTTACCTTCTCTGAACCCCCTTCTGGGATCCATTTGTTTAGTCTGCTTTCTGGCAGAATATACAAGTGGAAAGAAGATATTACTGATGCCAAGTACTAAACAGTACTGATTGTTATAAATAGTTCCCTAGAGGAATAACATTTTTTTATTTTTTTTAATAGTATATTAAAAAAAAAAGTATAAAAAAAATGATCAAAAAGTCATATATATGCAAAGGTGGTACCGAAAAAAAATATATAAAAAAATAAACAGATCATGGCAAGAAAAAAAAATACTCATACAGCCCCATATATGTAAACTAAAAAAAATATAGGGGTCAAAATAAGGAAATCTACCCCCTTAAGGACTCCTTTTTTGCATTTTAATTTTTTCCTCATCACCTTCTAAAAAACATAACGCTTTCAATTTTGCACATAAACTTACATATGATGGCTTATTTTTTGCGCCACCAATTCAAATTTGTAGGGACATTAGTCATTTTTACAAAAAAATCCATGGTGAAACAGGAAAAAAATTCATTGTGTGACAAAATTTAAGAAAAATGCCATTTTGTAAATTTTGGGGGCTTCCGTTTCTACGCAGTGCATTTTTCCGTAAAAATTACACCTTATCATTATTCTGTAGGTCCATACGATTAAAATGATACCCTACTTATATAGATTTGATTTTGTCGTACTTCTGAAAAAATCATAACTTCATGCAGGAAAATTTACATGTTTAAAATTCTCATCTTCTAACCCCTATAACTTTTTAATTTTTTCGCTTACTGGCTGGTATATGGGCTTATTTTTTTGCACCGTGTTCTGAAGTTTTTATCGGTACCATTTTTGCATTGATCAGACTTTTTGATCGCTTTTTATTCATTTTTTTATGATATAAAAAGTGACCAAAAATACGCTATTTTGGAATTTGGAATATTTTTGCGCGTACGCCATTGACCGTGCAGTTTAATTAACAATATATTTTTATAGTTTGGACATTTACGCATGCGGCGATACCACATATGTTTATTTTTATTTCCACAGTTTTTTTTATTTTATGGGAAAAGGGGGGGTGATTCAAACTTTTATTAGAGAAGGGGTTAAATGACCTTTATGAACTTTTCTTTTTCACTTTTTTTTGCAGTGTCATAGCTCCCATAAGGGGTTATAACACTGCACACTGATATTTTACCCTGATTCCTGCAAAGCCATAGCTTTGCATGGATCAGCGTAATAGGGGGTTGATTGCTCAAGTCTGTAGCTCAGGCTTGGAGCAATCAAACGCCGATTGGACGCGATGGAGCAAGGTAAGGGGGCCTCCGCTCACGACCTAGCTGAACGGGACATCGCGATTTTATCACGATAGTCCCGATCAGCCCGACTGAGCTGCCGGGAAGCTTTTACTTTCGTTTTCGACGCGGCGATCAAAGTTGATCACCGCATCGAAAACGAAAGTAAAAGCTTCCCGGTCTGTGCCGCGCGCTATTAGCCCAGGGTCCCAGCTATCAATAGCAGCCGGGACTGACCCGGTGTGATGCATGCATGGCATGACCCCGTTTTAAACATTAAGACCGGGCGCAGGGCGTACAGGTACGCCCTGCGTCCTTAAGAGGTTAAAACATACTTATTTTGTTTTAAAAAAAAGATACAATATGAGAAAAACCTGTTAACATGGGTATTGTTTTAACCTCTTGGAGACGCGGGGCGTACCTGTACGCCCTGCGCCCGCTATACAACACGGGATCATGTCGGGTTGGTCCCAGCAGCTAACGGTAGCCAGGACCCAGGGCTAATACCGGACATCACCGATCGCGGTAATGTCCGGTATTAACCCTTTAGACACAGCCATCAAAGTTGATCGCCGCGTCTAAAATGTATAAAAAGCATTCGCCGGCAGCTCGGTCGGGCTGATCGGGACAACCGTGGTGAAACCGCAGTGTCCTGATCAGCTAGGATGCAATAGGAGGGTCTCTTACCTGCCTCCTGCGAGTCTGATCAGCGAATGATTGCTCCAAGCCTGAGAATCAGGTTTCAGCAATCGACCGCCGATAACACTGATCGATGCAATGCTATGGCATAGCATTAATCAGTGCTAACAATCAATGTACTGCATGTTATAGCCCCCTATATCAAAGAGTTGATAAATGTGATTTAACCCCTTCCCTAAGAAAAGTTTGAATCACCTCCTTTTCCCAATAAAAAAAACAAAAAAACATGTAACTAAAGATAAATATAAACATAGGTGGTATCGCCGCGTATGTAACTGTCCAAACTATAAAAATATATTGTTAATTAAACCGTGTGGTCAATGGCGTATACGTAAAAAAAATTTAAAAGTCCCATATACCATAAAAAAAATGAATAAAAAGTGATCAAAAAGTCAGATCTAAACAAAAAATGGTACCAATAAAAACTTCAGATAATGGTCCAAAAAATGAGCCCTCATACCACCCCGTGCGCAAAAAAATAAAAAAGTTATAGGGGTCAGAAGAGGACATTTTAAAGCATTTTAATTTTCGTGCACGTAGTTATGATTTTTTCCAGAAGTAAGACAAAAGAAAACCTATATAAGTAGGGTATCATTTTGCACCTACAGAAGAAAAGGTGTAATTTTTACCGAAAAATGCACTGCGTAGAAACGGAAGCCCCCAAAAGTTACAAAATTGCTTTTTTTTTTTCTATTTTGTCGCGAAATGATATTTTTTTTTTTTTTTTGTTGGCTTAGCTGTAGATTTTTGGGTAAAATGACTGATCTCATTAGAAAGTAGAATTGGTGGCGCAAAAAAAAAGAAAAGCCATCATATGGGTCTGTAGGTGCAAAATTTAAATGATTATGATTTTTAAAAAGGTGAGGAGGAAAAAACGAGAGTGCCAAAACTGAAAAACCCCCAAGGGTTTAATTATATTGACCCACAAATAACAATAACATGTCAATTTAACCCAAAAATGAACTGTGTAAACATGAAATCCCCAAAAAGTTGCAAACTTGCAGATTTTATTTTCAATTTCTCCATACAAATAATAACTTTTTGGTTCTGAGGTACATTTTTATGATAAAATAAAAGGTGCCATTACAAAAGTACAAGCCCTTACATGGGACTGTAGATGGAAACATTTAAGAGTTCTGGAACTTCATGTCTGCATGGAAAGCCTCTGTGCGGACATTTCGCAGACTGCAGGTGCCTGCATAATATGCTGGTGCTAGGACTGCAAGGAAATGTGCCATCTCATAGACGGCAATGTATTACGTGCGGATTCCGCAGAAATAATGGACAGGTTCATTCTTTCTGCAGATATGGAAATCAAAATTCTGCCGCCTGCACAGTGCAGCAGAATCCCATTAAATACAATGGAACTCTGCTGCTGCGGAATCTCCTAATGGACATGCCTAATGGGCATGTTGGAGTTTGTTCCCTTAAACTACAAGTCCCATGATGCCTTGTTTGTAAGTGTGAGGTCATTTTTCTTCCTCCCATACATCAGCCACCCCACCCATTGAAACACACCTGCGATCCTTTCAATGCAATAAACCAGTGCTTTCTGATCAGGGTGCCTCCAGCTGTTGCAAAGCTCACTGAAGAATGATCTCCTTCCTACCCAGAAGTCACTCCACCCATTGAAACAAAGACAGGCAACACTCATTTTGTATGCTGTTAAAAATAAACATTGTGCCATAAATCACAGAAGAATTGCAAGACCACCATGAAACACAGATACAGACACTATATTATGAACTACACTAACTTTACAGCCCTTGTAACATAGTCAAATAAAAAATCCCGGAATACCCCTTTAATGACAAACAAACCTGTATTCTTTGAAAATATTTTATCCAACTTTTTAAATACCATTTTATTTTTAGGGAAAATGCATGGGTTAATTGGTTCTAATTGGGCGGTTATGCAAATACAGTGACCCCCTGACTTATGATGGCCCCGACATATGATCATTTCAACATATGATGGCCTCTCAGAGCCCATCGTATGTTGAAGGCAGCATCGACATATGATGCTGCTGTGTGTCGGGGCCATCATACAAACAGCTATCTGACAGCGCTGACAACTTCAGCATCTGTAGATAGTTGTTTAATGTGCCCCGTGTGCCCCGTTCTGCCTCCTGTTACTCACATGCTGTCCTGCTAACTCACGCAGGCTTCCACTGTGAGCTCCGTGTAAGACCCACCCCCCAGTGCAGCCATAGCCAATAGCCTGCAGCATCTTGCTGCAGGCATCCAATGAGCTGCTGGCTGCCCTCCCCTTCCTTTCCTATAGAGCTGTAGTCGGCAGGATGGTAATGGAGGACATTCTGTCCCCCCTGAAGGTATTTAAAGAACTGTACAGTACTGTATGCGATGTCACACATCACATACAATACATATACACACAATACACCCCATACATCAATGTTTCCCTATCAGTGTGCCTCCAGCTGTTGCAAAACTATAACTCCCAGCATGCCCAGACAGTCAATGGCTGTACATGCATGCTGGGAGTTGTAGTTGTGCAACAGCTGGAGGCACCCTGGTTTGTTAAACACTCCCCATACACTCCACATACAATGGTCATCCCAGAACCAATTAGCAGTTTCCCATAGAGATATGTATTCAACATACAATGGTTCCGAGGCCCCAGAACCAATTACCATTTTTACATAGACATACGTACTCGACATATGATGGTTTCAACATATGATGGTTCTCCTGGAACCAATTAATATCATATGTTGAGGGACCTCGACATATGATGGTTTCAACATATGATGGTTCTCCTGGAACCAATTAATATCATATGTTGAGGGACCACTGTAATACTTTCAAAATGCGGAAATGTCTTAAAAATTGAGCCTTGTACTTACGGGGCTCCTTCTCTTTTATGGCATGTAATTTCTTTCTTATGTACTTTACAGACAATTCAAGAAAACTTTGTTAAAAACATTTTTTTAGCGATGTAGCCGAACTGAATCCTCCAGATCAATCTCCTAGCAGAAAGTTATACCAAGACACACTTCAGTGACATATCATGTGCATGTACAGTATTGTTTGATTTAGAAAAAAAAAACATAGTTTTGCAATTCATTGCTGACAAATCTAAAAGTATTACTGTATATCTTTTGTAACATGCACTTAATGCCACCGTCTTGAAGTTATATACACCATTAACCTAAAGGTTGTTTGATACTTTTTATCAGGATGCTTTATGCACTAATCTGAATGTTAAATTTCCTATCTGAATGCTATTGTTTGTCTGGAAGCTGTGAAATAAAATGTATGTAAAATTTGCATGCACTATTTGTTTAAATTATGTACGAGTAATGAACTCAGCATCTGAACACTATTTACACAATGATGCCTTATTACACTGCTGTATCCACTATATAAAACTGTATACTATTTGCTATAGGTACAAAATATCTGAAAGACGTACAGCAATTAAAATCAGGTCTCTGTTTGGAATCTCCCAAGTTAAATGGAAAAGGCTCTGAATAATACACTGCTCAAAAAAATGACGCTGTCCACTTAGGAAGCAACACTGATTGACAATCAATTTCACAGGCTGTTGTGCAAATGGAACAGACAACAAAAGGAAATTATAGGCAATTAGCAAGACACCCCCAATAAAGGAGTGGTTCTGCAGGTGGTGACCACAGACCATTCAGTTCCTATGCTTCCTGGCTGATGTTTTGGTCACTTTTGAATGCTGGCGGTGCTTTCACTCTAGTGGTAGCATGAGATGGAGTCTACAACCCATATAAGTGGCTCAGGTATTGCAGCTCATCCAGGATGGCACATCAATGCGAGCTGTGGCAAGAAGGTTTGCTGTATCTGTCAGTATAGTGTCCAGAGCATGGAGGCCCTAACAGGAGACAGGCCAGTACATCAAGAGATGTGGAGGAGGCCATAGGAGGGCAACATCTCAGCAGCAGGACCGCTACCTCCACCTTTGTGCAAAGAGGAGCAGGAGCAGCACTGCCAGAGCCCTGCAAAATAACCTCCAGCAGGCCACAAATGTGTATATGTCCACTCAAACGGTCATAAACAGACTCCATGAGTGTGGTATGAGGGCCCAACGTCCACAGGTGGGGGTTATGCTTACAGCCCAACACTGTGCAGGACGTTTGGCATTTGCCAGAGAACACCAAGATTGGCAAATTCGCCACTGCTGCCTGGTGCTCTTCCCAGATGAAAGCAGGTTCACGCTGAACACATGTGACAGATGTGACAGAGTCTGGAGACACCATGGAGAACGTTCTGCTGCCTGCAACATCCTCCAGCATGACCAATTTGCAGGTGGTTCAGTAATGGTGTGGGTGGCATTTCTTTGGGGGGGCTGCACAGCCCTCCATGTGCTTGCCAGAGGTAGCCTGACTGCCATTAGGTACCGAGATGGGATCCTTAGACCCCTTGTGAGACCATATGCTGGTGCATTGGCCCTGGGTTCCTCCTAATGCAAGGCAATGTTAGACCTCATGTGGCTGGAGTGTGTCAGCAGTTCCTGCAAGAGGAGGGCATTGATGCCATGGACTGGCCCGCCCGTTCCCCAGATCTGAATCCGATTGAGCACATCTGGGACATCATGTCTCGCTCCATCCACCAACACCAAGTTGCACCACAGACTGTCCAGGAGTTGGCAGATGCTTTAGTCCAGGTCTGGAAGGACATCCCTCAGTAGAGCATCTGCCACCTCATCAGGAGCATGCCCAGGCATTGCAGGGAGGTCATACGGGCACGTGGAGGCCACACACACTACTGAGCTTAATTTTGACTTGTTTTAAGGACATTACATCAAAGTTGGATCAGCCTGTATTGTGGTTTTCCACTTTGCGAGGGGAGGTGCGACCCAGGGACTGGTTTGAGTGGCATTTGGGCCTCTCTGCCAGTGGGTCGTTCCCCCTGTGGGCACTGGTGTTGCGGCGGTGGTGGTGGCCGCCCAGTGCTACACTGTTTTTATGCTAGGGACTTTAGGGACCCACTCTAATTAGGTGGCCTTGACGTGGCAAGTGGGCTTGTACCTTTTGATCAAAATGTATACTAACAACCTGTTAGTTTTTGAATTCATGCTGAGAAGCAATTAGATCAAAATACCAAAATGTAGATTAGCGGCCATGTCTGTTTTTTCTATTTGAATTCCCATTGTGTTTTCTATCCCCTCTTGTTCTTTTTGTTTTAACTTGTGTCTGCACTCTGCCCCACCCCCTTAGCCCAACCCCATATAAGTAGCAGGTAGCTACACAAGGGCCTTTTCTTTCCTAGCAGCCTCCCAGTCTGACTGGGAGCACATGGTAAGTGAGCTTTTACACCCTGTTCACACTGGTGTGGTGCTGTGCAGCGTCCGTTGCTGCCATGGCACCATGTCTGTGGGGAGGTGCGACCCAGGCACTGGTTTGAATGGCATTGGGGCCGCTCTGCCAGTGGGTCGTTCCCCTTGTGGGCACTGGTGCTGCGGCGGTGGTGGCCGCCGTCCCAGTGCTACGCCATTTTATGCTAGGGACGTTAGGGACCCACTCTAATTAGGTGGCCTAGACGTGGCAAGTGGGCTTGTACCTTTTGATCAAAATGTATACTAACAACCTGTTAGCTTTTGAATTCATGCTGAGAAGCAATTAGATCAAAATACAAAATGTAGATGTGCGACCCTGTCTGTTTTTTCTACTTGAAATTTCTATCTAGGATGTCTTACCTTAGTGTTCCCTTTATTTTTTTGAGCAGTGTAGTATAGTATATAGGCAATGATCTTGTGATGATAATTGTGGATCACGGTGATCACATTTGTGGTATTTTTCAGTAAGATATGGCTGGTGGACATTAAGTGAGTGGCAGGCGCTGACTAAATTAGTCTGCGCTAGGAACACTCATAAATGCTCAGTTTCCCAGAATTTCCAAGCAGATACTTTCATTCTTTTAATGGAGTCCAGAATTTGAATTTCTGAGGTAAAAGTTTCCACTGCAGAAATTTTCAGACTTTCTTGATGCAGCAGAATCCCATTAAAACACTGCTACTTTAGAATTTCTGAATGGAATTTTCTGCCGTGTGAAAGGCCCTTAGGGTAACCCTCAGCAAAGCTGAGGATTCCACCAAACAAATATTTACAACTGATGGAGTTGCCAACTGAAAGGAGCTTAGGGCTACTCTTGATCCAGTAGCTATGGATGCAGATTACTGACATATATTATAGAGGATATCCAGTGTGAAAAACAGTCATTTTTGTTGTTGCAGTAAATTTTGTTTTCTTAAATGTATTTTGTTTTACATATTTAAAAAAGGCATAGTGAGTCAATGTCTAAAAGAAGGGTTGTGTAATAGGGTAAAAATACTCTGAAGTTGTTCGTTGGGCTGATGCAACTTTTCCTACAAATGGTGGACTGCCAACATAGCAGCTGCTGTGAGGCCTAATGTGGTGTAACAGATGCCTTTACACTCTGTTAAAGCAGAATGGCAAACTACCCCAACTGCCAGGCAAATTGTTGTGTGCTACAGAAAATGAGAAAACTTGCAAATCAAAACAAGCTGAAACTAGTCATCAGATGCATCCAGCCATCTGAAGCCTACAAAAGGGTACACATGACTCTCATATAGCCAGATTCTGGCAGTAGTTAAGTAAAAAAATAAGAAAGATAAGGGCATGACAGGTAAGTCTGAACACCACACCATGAAATTTTTTTTTTAAATCAACTACTGCCAGAAGGTTGAACAGATGTGTAAATGACTTCTATTTAAAAATTTAACCCTTCCAGTACTTATCAGCTGCTGTATGCTCCATGGGAAGTTATTTTCTATTCAAATTTATTTTCAGACTGACCACAGTGCTCTTTGCTGACACCTCTCTCCATGTCAGGAACTGTCAAGAGCAGAATAGGTTTGCTATGGGGATTTGCTCCTGCTCTTGATATCTTCATGTGGCCGTGGTCTTGATGTCATGCCCCCTCCATTCATGTCTATAGGAGGGGGTATGACGGCTCTGGTTACTCGTGATGGCATGGCGTGATGACCACTGCTGCTCGAACACGGCATTCTGAACAAAAATTTTCAGAACACCAGGGTTCTGGCCTGGAGATCGTGGAGGGTCCCAGCAGCCACATCCTCCAAGAGCAGACATCTTATCCCCTATACTTTAGATAGCGGATAAAATATCTAGGGACGGAGTATCCCTTTAAATAAAGAAATTAACTGCAGCCTGCTAGGTGTAAAATAAGAAAATAGATTTTTACTAACCTGGTCAAGTCCAGCATCGTTGCACCCCACTTCCTCTTTTACTACCACTTACGGTTCTCTTAATAATGTTCCAGGCACTTAGATTGTGTTATTATTAAACAGAGGCAGTGGGCAGACCGAAGAACAGGCACTGGACTCGGCAAGGTGAGTATACTCTATATTTGTTATTTCACACCCCATGCAGGCTGTAATTATTATTATTATTTTATTTTATTTTTTATTTAAATCTGCAAGAGCCCTCTTAGGAAACATACAAAAATAAGAAAAAGTTACTACATAGATTGAAGAATGGTTTTGCTGTGTAGGACCAGGGTGGTGGCTTTTTCCTTGTCGTGGGCATCTATGCCCCTATTGATGCACCCCATGATTTTATTAGCCTTGGCAGCAGCTGCCAGACACTGGTCACTACAGCTAAATTTACTGTTAACTAAGACTCCTAAGTCCTTTTCCATGTCAGTCGTCCCAAGTGTTCTCCCATTTAATACATAATCCCAGCCCAGATTTTTCTTCCCCATGTGCATTACCTTACATTTATCAGTGTTGAACCTCATCTGCCACTTCTCAGCCCAAACCTCCAACCTATCCAGATCCAGTTTAGTGTCATCTGCAAAGATTGATACTTTACTATTCAACCCCTCTGCAAGGTCATTTATGAATATATTAAATAGGACAGGACCCAAGACGGACCCCTGTGGTACCCCAATAGTAACAGTCACCCAATCAGAATAAGTACCATTAATAACCACCCTCTGTTTCCTATTATTGAGCCAGTTACTTACCCACTTACACACATTCTCCCCCAGCCCAAAACTTCTCATTTTATGCACCAACCTTTTATGTGGAACCGTATCAAATGCTTTGGAAAAATCCAGATATACGACATCCAGCAATTGCCCCTGGTCCAGTCTGGAGCTCACCTCCTCATAAAAGCTGATCAGGTTAGTTTGACAGGATCGATCCCTCATAAATCCATGCTGATACAGAGTCATACATTTATTTTTATCAAGTTATTCCAAAATAGCATCTCTTAGGAAACCCTCAAACAATTTACATATAACCGAGGTTAAACTAACAGGTCTATAATTCCCAGGGTCACCTTTTGACCCCTTCTTAAATATTGGCACCACATTTGCCATGTGCCAGTCCTGGGGAAAAGTGTCTGTCACTATAGAGTCCCTGAATATTAAAAATAGGGGTCTGTCTATTACATTACTTAATTCCTTTAGAACACGGGGGTGAATGCCATCTGGATCTGGTTATTTGTCTATTTTGATTTTTTGTAGGCGGCACTGTACTTCTTCCTGGGTTAGACAGGTGACATGTAAAGGGGAGTTTACCTTATCACACTGTATTTCACCTGGCATTTCATTTTCCTCAGTGAATACAGTGGAGAAGAATTTGTTTAATATATTTGCTTTTTCCTGATCTCCGTATATAATTTCTTCCTCATCATTTTTTAAAGGGCCAACACTTTCATTTTTGACCTTTAACTTAGGTAAAATCATTTTCCATGACCAATAATACAAGGAGGAAATATATACCACCACACAACTGGATAGTTCCACCATACTGTACTGAATAAAACCACTATACACAGACCAGTATACTATACAGGATCTGTATATTATATCAGAGTTCTCCCAAATAAGGTATAGGCAGCAGAGTTCCCCCACATTATGTATAGGCAGCAGAGTTTCCCAACATTAGTTATAGATAAATAATTTAAGGGGAATAAACCCATAGGAAGTGCTCTTAAAACATGACTTTTACTGATTGGGTTAAAATACACCTAAAAAGAGACCCATTAAAACTGAATTAAATTCTGATAGACAATATACCAATAGATGTATAACCCAACGCGTTTCTGCTGCATGAAGCAGCTTCCTCAAGGGAGACAATTTATATAGGTACAAACTCACATTCGGTCTGGTATGTTAGACCATAAGATATAATTATAAATAAAGGGTGCAATTCACTTATAGATAGACACTGAAAGTATGATAAAGTCAGGTCCAACAATGCATTGCATGTAATAAGATAAATTATAATCCCCACAAGATACCTGAAAAAATTAACAGAAAAAAATCACCTATTAGGGGCATTGTATAGCAGATGGTACCTGGAAGAGAAATCACTACCAGACTCTGGCTACTCACGTTTCTGAAGTCCAATATGATATGAGCTGAAGCACAACCTACAGTGGTAGGGAGCCAGTTACCGGCTACTGGGGCTCTAGGTCAGACTTCTGTCGTGCAGACTTATATCCGGAACGCCGCTCACACATGGCGCAAGTCCCGGTCATTATGGATCGCAGTATAGCTATCTCACGCAATTGGGACGCAGGCACTTCTGAGTAAGTATGCAGAGTTTAAAATAAGATATTTATTAGAGATAAGTGATTTATTCTGGTATTTATATATGTAGAACTTTGCCATGGTCGAAATATAAAGTTATGAGTATATAATTAAGAGATCCAGGTCATGATAATTATGAGTGATTGAGAGTTGGCATGCCACGGACAAGATCATTAGTTAGCAACATCCGTATATTGTAATCATAAATACAGTATGTAAAGATATACAAATAAATAGCGCAATTATGCAAATTCACTAAATAACTAACTAAAGCAGCGTAGGTTAGGCTCCTCCCATGGAGGGGGGACAATTACCTAAATAGATAATGGGGGAGGATAAATATAGGCAGCAGAGTTCCGCCACTGCCTCCAGCCCCAGCCCACAACCCCCCCCCCCCCCCCTCTTCAGGATGGAAAAAAAATGTTGCTCATCTGATTAAGTACCACGTAGCGATCTCCTCCAGTGCATAGAAGGGGGCAGCGTCTCCCATCCTCTACAGTGCAGACGCCGATGAGCAATGCCATCAGTGTCTGCACTGCGCAGCAGGGGCGGAGGACACGTCTCCTCTCTGTGTAGGCCACAGATGCAGCTAACACAGAGAGGAGACTTTCTGCTGTATGCGTGTGAGCTGCACATACAACAGAAAGCAGCGCTGTCTGCCTGGGAATCCGGTACAAGTGTCCTGGATCCTCAGTTGCAGTAGCGGGCCCTTTGCCCAGCTGGGCCCTCGGACCATGTCCGAACGGACCGTCCGGTCAGTCCGCCCCTGGCTGTGCTACCAAACCAGTTGGGCTACGGACCACACTCGGGAATGTGGAGTCTTCACCCTTTATCCCACTAAATGACCTTAAAGCTGGACCTTTATTGCTAGAGGAATACAGGTTGCTCCACAAGTGTGGTCCTGGTGCGGGTAGCAGCTGGCCCGATGGACCAGTCATACACAGGAGAATGAGAACATTCCCCAAATATACAGATACATAGTTAAATAAAGACAAGTGGTACAGGTTAAATAAAGACAAGGCAGGTACAGGAGGGGGTTAGGCGGAACTGGAAGCCAGGAAACAGGCAAGGGTCAGATCTAGATGAGCACACTTTCTCTAGGAACACAAGGAGCCAACAATGCTTAGGCAGAAGATGTTGTGCGAAACACCCTTAAATAGGTACTCATATGCCTGGATGAAGTATTAAGACATGTTCACACTTCCAGAATGTCTGGAATGTCCAGAAAATCTCCTTGCGGACATTCTGGAGACTGCAGGTGCCGGCATAATATGGGGACGCTAGGACTGCACAGGAAAGCGCTGTCTCCTAGACGGCTGTGCATTCCGTGCAGAGTCAGCAGAAAGAATGTATGTGTTAAATTTTTCTGCAGAAACAGAATTTCCATGCTAGAAATGTCTGGCATGGAAACTATGCTGTGTGCAAAGCTCAGCAAAATCGCATTAAATTAAAAGGGACTCTGCTGCTGCGGAATCTCTGTGCAGAATTCCCAATGCAAAATTCCGCACAGAAATTCTGAGGTATGCACGCTGGCCCTTTCAATAAGTGGAAGTGGATGCACATGACCTTCCCGTAGGCCAGAACTGGAAGGTGCATCAAGAGAAGAAAGAAGGCAGTCGGGAGAGTGGGGTGCAGCATGGAGGACAAAAAAGCCAGCAGCATGCTGCCAGGGAAGACGAGGAGACTGGATGCAGCAGCAGGGTAAGTGAAGGAGACGCCTGCTAGTGTTACAACCACAGCCTCTCTAATCTGGTACACAGAACCACAGGAATACCTTATATTTCACTGCTAACCCCCTCAAAAAGGTGTAGAGTTTGCTGCAGGGGGATGTCCAGGTCACAATCTCAGAACATTAATAGATTGGCAGCAGTAGAACTATGGTCAGTAGCAAAGCTGGAATTCTTTATTAGTAAAGTGACAAGCCAAAGGATAACAGAGGAACGAAATAAGATGATAACCAGCACTCAGGACTAGACACCAGCAACAAGACGCAGCATTTGGTAGAACCTGAAGGTTGGTTGCTGAAGTTATATTTGATTTAAATGGGTCACTGTCTAACAAGACAGGAGAGAACACAGAGAAGTGCTATCAGACAGGAGAGAGCACAGAAGAGTCCTATCAGACAGGAGAGAGCACAGAGGAGTGCTTTCAGACAGGAGAGAGCACAGAAGAGTCCTATCAGACAGGAGAGAGCACAGAGGAGTACTATTAGTCAGGAGAGAGCACAGAGGAGTGCTATCAGACAGGAGAGCACAGAGGAGAACTATCAGACAGGAGAGAGCACAGAGAAGTACTATCAGTCAGGAGAGAACACAGAGAAGTACTAACAGGCAGGAGAGAGCACAGAGGAGTGCTAGCCCACCCTCAGTTACTGGACTTTGTCCATGCCTGTGCTTCAGCCATGATTTCTATAAAAAGGAAATAATAATTTGAAGTATATCAGAGAGGTTAATGTTTTGCCAAGATGTAGAACATATAAAACGTTTTTGTATCTGACAGTGCCCATTTAAAAAGGTGAAATGTACCCCTTCTAATCAGACAGGGAGAACTTATAACATTCGAAAATGAAGAGCCTATATTAATCTCCACGTATACTTCTTTTTACTTCTGGATCTGCTGTATCAGAATTTTGGTTTTAGTTGCACCCAAGTTATGGTGCATGGTATAAAAAATTAGTTTGATTAGGGTACACAAACAAAACCTGCGTTTGTGTGCATCTCCACAACAGATTTCTCCAAGCCAAGGTCCAGCCCTGGTAAGCATTTGCAGGTTGTTGTTTTTTGATTTTTTTTTTTGCAATGCTGTTGGTATTTAAGTCTTCTTTGTCCTTCTCCTCCAGGATGTAATGATTGACATCATGCAAGTCCTAAAGGTAGAGATGATTCTGGCCTCTAATGGTTGCAGGAAAAAGCTTTGTTGCACCATAGAAGCAGGAGATGTCAGTGACTGCAGGGAGCAAAGAAGGTGAGTATTTTTTTTTATTGGGGGGGGGGGGGTTACCTAAAGGTTGGTCCAACATAAAGGGTGCAAGCTACTTACAGGGCGGTCCGACATATTGGGGGCAAGCTACCTGCAGGGGGCAGCCTACCTTAGGGGGCAGGGGGGTCTTACATACAGGGTGCAAGCTACTTACATTGGGATCTTTAATACAAGGGGGGGAGCAAGCTAACTCCAGGGGGTCCTACCTACAGGAAGCAAGCTACCTTCAAGGTGGTCCTAAATACCGGGAGAGAGGGGGGGGGGGATTACCTACAGGGGTTCTACATACATGGTCTAAACTACCTGCAGAGGATAGCTACCTCCAGACTGATTGATGCAAACCTACAAAAACAGTTGCGGGTAGCAACATCATTAATACCTGCTAACATCACACACCTCACCAAAGGGAAGCACATCCAGCCAACACATAAGGGGTGAGATAAACAAATGTTTAACCAAATATAGTGGGCAAATTTTTTTACATTGATGATATTGCATGGCCAGCAAATGATCCTACAAATATCTTATACAAACGGCCCGGGACAGAAAAAAAGGTTTTCAATATCTGCTTTAGATGTTCTGGAAAACAATTCATGTTAGTTTCCATCTTCAATATAATTACGGTTATTTTTATTAATCCTTATCTAAAAATTAAATTGATTCTGTAAATGAAAACAACTGTATATGAGGCATTCATACCAGAAAATGCATTATTTTATGTTTTTTGTGTGTTTTATGTATTCTTTGTCTAGCTTATTCACACATCTTATTGCAATCAAAAACTCAATACCTTTGCAGCACTGAAATGTCTGCATTAATAATAGAAATAGTTCCAGGATTATGAAATAAATCTGTGAAAACTCAATAGCATTTACTGACATGGGGTCACAGAAATATATGCCAGTGACCAAATACTAGATGCTACTATAGCAACAGAAGTAATCATATAGCTTTGTGTCAGAAAAGCTTATATGATTAGCCGAATGCTTGCTTTGTATCCAGTGGAGAGCTACAAATTCCCATCTTGATTTGACCTCCATTTCCACCTTTCCACAAAAAATGGAAATAGTTTTTTCTTTCAGGAAAGCTATGGCATTAAATCTATATATCCAAGCAAACACATACTGGCACTGCTAGCCACAAGCAGCTGACTTAAATCAGTACGGATCAATGGTGACCTGTGTTATACCTGGACAGTCCCATGCAAATCTAAAAACGGTAGTGCTCATGTAGGATGCATTTTATTCATACTATTCACCTGAGCATAAAGAAGGAAAGGACAGAGCACATACCATGTCTTAAGATGCTGGTGCAGATTTATTCTTTAAAAGACAGGGAGACGGTTACAGGGGGCAGATGGATGCTTCAGGGAGACCTTGGGCGATGGTCCGTATCACGCTAAACTGCACTTCATCAGGCCCTACGTAAGCACGTATGGAGGGAGTGTTTTAAACACCAACGTGGCACAATTGGAAAACATACAACGCATATGGATAGGGATCGGGATTCAACATAACATGGAACAAAACGCAGGTGATTTAAAAGACAGTTGATCACATGTTGAGCAAGTTTTGTGGTCTACTGTCTGATTTGTGAATGCGGAAAATATTATATTGGAAAAACAGAAAGACTACTCTTCCATAGAATAAGAGAACATAGACCATCTCTCTAAACTAGAAAAGGTTGTACTAGATTCATAAATCATATGTGGGACACTCATAATGGTAACCCCAGAGCTTTCAAATTTGCAGCCTTCAGATGGCAGAGACAGGCATCAGCAGTTGTTAGTAAAAGAATCCAGATGGATTCTTCTTACTAATGAAACGGGCCCATTAGGCCTGAATAAATATAATGAAATGGGAACATTTCTTTAAAAATATCTGTCTTATGCCTGTCTGACTCACATTGTTGTTGCATTGTTTTTAAATCACCTGCATTTTGTTCCATGTTATGCTGAATCCCGATCCTAGTTCATATGTGTTGCATGTTTTCCAATTTTCCCACATTGCTGTTTAAAATACTACCTCCAGACGTGCTTATGTAGGGCCTGGTGAAGCGCAGTTCAGTGTGATACGGACCGCCGCCCGAGGTCTCCCCGAAGCATCCATCCGCCCCTGTAAGGCTAAGTTTCTACTAGGTTTTTTGTCCTGCGTTTTTTGGGTTGAAAAAAATGCATGAAAAAACGCATGAAAAAATGCCAGTGCAATTTCCTGAGTCTGGCGTTTTTTCTGTCGTTTTTTCTGGTGTTTTTTCATTTGTGTGGGAATTTCACCTTGGCAGTTTTTTTGGTACCCAAAATTTGTTGGGTACCAAAAAAAAAAAAAAAAAAAAAGGATGCAGTAGTGATGGATTTTTTTTAATTTAAATGTATATATTTTAGAACAAATTTTTAATTATTTTTTAACAAAATCATTCAGCAGGCATCCTGTGCAAAGCCCTGGGGGGGTCCTGAGGGCAATTCAGTCCAGCGATTCCGGGTCAATCGGGTCTCCGGTGACCTGGAAAAAAGAGCGATTGGGTCTGTCCGAGAAAGCCCCAATCACCCTTATCCAGCATGAGTGAGGTGGCACGGGTGCCACCTCACGATCACATGATTGATCAGTCGGAACAACCAACCAATCACTACTCTGCTGGGCGGTAATCAGGGCGGTGATCGGGGCAGGCGGAGGTCCCTTACCTGTCCGGAGGTCGGCGGGGGTCCCCTCAGGAGTGGCGGCGGAGGACTGGAATGGCAGGAGCGGCGGCGGTGCGGGCAACAGGATACAGCAGGATGTGAGGCCTGTTCGCCTCCTGCTGTTGTTTAGCAACAACTCCCAGCATGCACAGCCAAAGGGCATGCTGAGAATTGTAGTTATGCAAAAGCTGGAGGCACAACTACAACTCCCAGCATGCCCTTTGGTAGCCTGTGCATGCTGAAAAAGTGTGCCTCCATCTGTTCCATAGCTACAACTCCCAGCATGCACAGAATGCTAAAGAGCATGCTGGGAGTTGTAGTAGTGTGCCCCCAGCTGTTGCATAAATACAACTCCCAGCATGCCCTTCGGCTGTCACTGCATGCTGAGAGTTGCAGTTTTGCGACAGCTGAAGGCACTCTGATTGTGAAACACAGAGTATGTTACCTAACTTAGTGTTTCACAACCAGTGTGCCTCCAGCAGTTGCAAAAATACAACTCCCAGCATGCACTGAGAGACCGTAAATTCTGGGAGTTGTAGTCTTGCAACAGTTGGAGGCACACAGGTTGCAAAACACTGAGTTAAGTAACAAACTCTCAGTTTTTGGTAACCAGTGTGCCTCCAGCTGTTACATAACTACAGCTCCCAGCATGTATGGTATGTCAGTGCATGCTGGGAGTTGTAGTTTTGCAACAGGTGGAGGTTTCACCCCCCTCCCCATCTGAATGTACACGGTACGTTCACATGGACATTGGTTTATAGTGAGTTTCCTGCAAGTTTGAGATGCAGCAAATTTTCAGCTCCAGCTCAAACTCCCAGAGGGAAACTCACTGTAAACCACAGCCCGTGTGAATGTACCCTAAAAACACTACACAAAATAAAAAGTAAAACACTACATCCCCCTCCCCCCAATAAAAAAAAAAAATGTCTCGTGCGGCACTGTTTCCAAGACGGAGCCTCCAGCTGTTGAAAATCAACAACTTCCAGTATTGCCAGACAGCCACTGACTGTTTTCCAACATCTGGAAGCACCCTGTTTGGGAAATACTGCTGTAGGGTATTTGGTGGCAGAAGCACGTGTAATGCTTGCATCCGGGTCCGTCGCTATGCAATATATCCCAACAAATGCCCCACAGGGGGTACCAGGGTCATAATATATTCACATCTATTTTAGGTGAACCCTTAAACTAAGTACCTCCTAAAATTTTACTTTTAAGTGTCCTATTAAAATATTAAAGCATATAATCTAAATAGTAAATGTGTGATTTTTCCTTATGGTGTGATCTACACCACTAATTATTTAAAATCACAGCCTCAGACCAGCTCTCATTGTAATGTTATAAGCAGTAACTGCAATTAGTAGCAGAATGATAGCACAGCGATCATCATCTTTTAATATGATGATCTGTTTTTAGGGAGCTGTTAGTGGCTGCTAATTAAGAACTCCGAGCATTACCCAGCGCCTCCTTGGCGCTCTTTGACTTTGGAGAGAAAATTTGGGGTCCATTTTCCCCTATTACCCCATGTGAAAATGAAACATTTGGAGTAACATTTTAGTGTTAAAAATCACATTTTTCATTTTCACGTCCAACTTCAACGCAAACCTGTCAAACACCTGTGAGGTGTTAAGGCTCACTATACCCCTTGTTACGTTCCTTGAGGGGTGTCGTTTCCCAAATAGTTTGCCATGTGGAGTTTTTTTTTTGACAGCAATGACAGCAAAATTTGCCCTTCAAATACTCGAGAGAAATTGGGTTACAAGTTTAGGGGGGCTTCTCCTTATACCCCTTGTAAAAATGAAAAAATAAATGGGGCTACATTAACATGTTAGTGTAAAAAAGTTGACATTTTCATTTTTCTCCTTTCTACTTTGCTGCTGTTCCTGTGAAACACCTAAAGGGTTAAACTTTATGAATGTCATTTTGAATACTTTGAGGGGTGCAGTTTCTATACTGTGGTCATTTATGGGGTATTTCTCACAGAAAAGCCCCTCAAATCCACTTCAAACGTAACTGGTCCTTGAAAAATTCAGATTTTGAATTTTTCGAGAAACTTTTCAAATTGCTGCTATACTTTGAAGCCCTCTAATGTCCTCAAAAAGTATAAACATGTGAACTTTATGATGCAATCATAAAGTAGACATTGTATATGTGAATGAATGTATAATGTATTTGGCAAGTACTTTTTCCTTATAAGCAGAGAGTTTCAAAGTTAGTAAAATGTTAAATTTTCATAAACTTTTTGGATTTTTCACCAAGAAAGGATGCAAGTAACAATGATAATTTACCACTATGTTACAGTAGAACATGTCACAAAATAATCTCGGAATCAGAATGAAAAGTAAAAGCATCCCAGAATTATTAATGCATAAAGTGACAGTGGTCAGATTTGCTAAAAAGGGCTGAGTCCTTAAAAGGGGTACTCCACTGGACAGCCTTCCGGCTATGTTCTGAACATTTAGTTCCGAATGCTGTGGTCGCGCTGCGGGGGTCTTCCATGCCCCCTCATGACATCAGGCCAAGCACCTCAATGCAAGTCTATGGGAGGGGCGTGACGGCCACCACGCCCCCTACTATAGACTTGCATTGAGGGGTGTAGCCTGACATCATAAGGGGCGTGGCTGACCCCCGCAGCGTGAGCACATTGTTTGGAACTAAGTGTTCTGAACGCAGCTGGAATGCTAGCCAGTGGAGTACCCCTTTAAAGGACTCAGCCCTTTTTGACCACTGTCACTTTATGCATTAATAATTCTGGGATGCTTTTACTTTTCATTCTGATTCCGAGATTGTTATTTTGTGACATATTCTACTGTAACATAGCGGTAAATTATCGTTGTTACTTGCATCCTTTCTTGGTGAAAAATTCCAAAAGTTTATGAAAATTTTATATTTTTCTAACTTTGAAACTCTCTGCTTATAAGGAAAAAGTATAAATTATACATTCATTCACATATACAATGTCTACTTTATGATTGCATCATAAAGTTCACATGTTTTTACTTTTTGAGGATATTAGAGGGCTTCAAAGTATAGAAGCAATTTGAAAAGTTTCACGAAAAATTCAAAATCTGAAATTTTCAAGGACCAGTTACGTTTGAAGTGGATTTGAGGGGCTTTTCTGTGAGAAACACCACATAAATGACCACAGTATAGAAACTGCACCCCTCAAAGTATTCAAAATGACATTCAGAAAGTTTAACCCTTTAGGTGTTTCACAGGAACAGCAGCAAACTAGAAAGGAGAAAAATGAAAATGTCAACTTTTTTACACTAACATGTTCATGTAGCCCCATTTTTTTTTCATTTTTACAAGGGGTATAAGGACAAGAAGCCCCCCTTTAATTGTAACCCAATTTCTCTCGAGTATTTGAAGGGCAAATTTTGCTGTCATGGTTATTGGGGGGCATGTTGCATTTTGGAAGACCCCATGGTGCCCCAGAACAGCTCCGCCCCTCAATGCAAGCCTATGGGAGGGGGCATGATGGCTGTCACGCCCCCTCCCATATGCTTGCATTGAAGGGGGCGGATTGTGATGTCACAAGGGGCAGAGCCTTGACGTCACAACGCTCCGGCCCGTGATAGACAGTAATCAGACCCGGAGCGAACACGCTCCGGGGACTGATTATAGACGGGGTGCGGTGTGCAAGATCACGGGGGTCCCCAGCGGTGGGACCCCCGCGATCAGGCATCTTATCCCCTATCCTTTGGATAAGGGATAAGATGTCTAAGCGCCAGAGTACCCCTTTAAGGTGAAAATGGGCTGAGTCCTTAAGGGGTTTCTAAACTAACTCAGGCTATGTTCCCTAACTACTCCTAACATTCCTCCTACCCTTCAAAAAAAATTCAGAGCTTTAAAAAGCTCTGTATCTTACCTTTTTCTTGCTCACATGGAATCTCCCAGCAGGAGAAAGTGGTTGTTTCCCAGCATGTATGACATCACTGAAGCCTGCTGGTGGACCACTTCCACCCTCACATCGTTGCAATGCTGTGATACAGTGGGGATCAAAAGTTTGGGCACCCCAGGTAAAAATTTGTATTAATGTGCATCAAGAAGCCAAGGAAAGATGGAAAAATCTCCAAAAGGCATCAAATTACAGATTAGAAATTCTTATAATATGTCAACAAAAGTTAGATTTTATTTCCATCATTTACACTTTCAAAATATCAGAAAACAAAAAAATTGCATCTGCAAAAGTTTGGGCACCCTGCAGAGTTAATATCTTGTACTGTCCCCTTTGGCAAGTATCACAGCTTGTAAATGCTTTTTGTAGCCAGCCAAGAGTCTTTCAATTCTTGTTTGAGGTATCATTGCCCATTCTTCCTTACAAAAGTCTTCCAGTTCTTTGAGATTTCTGGGCTGTCTGTCACGTGCTGCTCTTTTAAGGTCTATCCATAGATTTTCAATTATGTTGAGGTCAGGAGATTGTGAAGGCCATGGCAAAACCTTCAGCTTACGCCTCTTGATGTAATCCTACATCGACTTCGAGGTGTGTTTATGATCATTATCCATTTGTAGAAGCCATCCTCTCTTTAAGTTCAGCTTTTTCACAGATGGCATCAAGTTAGCATCCAAAATTTGCTGAAATTTTATTGAATACATTTTTCCTTCTACTCTGGAGATGTTCCCTGTGCCACTGGCTGCAATACAACCCCAAAGCATGATTGATCCAACCCCATGCTTAACAATTGGACAGAGGTTCTTTTCATTAAATTCTGTTCCCCTTCTTCTCCAAAGTACGTTTGCTCATTCCGGCCAAAAAGTTCAATTTTAACCTCATCGGTCCACAGAACTTGTTTCCAAAATGCAAAGTTCAAACGCTGATTTTTGTGGTGAGGACGTAGAAGAGGTTTTCTTCTGATGACTCTTCCATGAAGACCATATTTGTACAAGTATCTCTTTATATTGGAATAGTGTACCACAACTCCAGTGTCTGCCAGATCTTTCTGGAGGGATTGTGCAGTCGAATGTGGGTTTTGAATTGTTTTTCTCACAATCCTGCGAGCTGTTCCGTCTGATATTTTTCTTGGTCTTCCAGATCTTGCTTTAACTTCCACTATTCCTGATGACTGCCATTTCTTAATTACATTCCAAACAGAGGATATTGACATCTGAAAATGTTTTGCTGTCTTCTTATAGCCTTCTCCAGCTTTGTGAGCGTCAACTATTTTCAGTTTCACATTTCTAGACAACTGCTTAGAAGAACCCATGGTGCTGATTGTTGGGGCAAGGTCAGATGAGTCAGGGCAGGCATTTAAAACCTTTGAGATTGACATCACCTGGTCTTCCTAGATGATGATTAAGAACAATCCATGACACTGGCAGGTCTCAGCTTTGCAAAGGGGGCAGTGCATGCTGTAAATTCTGCAGGGTGCCCAAACTTTTGCAGACGCCATTTTTTGTCTTCTGTTATTTTGAAAGTGTAAATGATGGAAATAAAATCTAACTTTTGTTGACATATTATACGAATGTCTAATCTGTAATTTGATGACTTTTGGAGATTTTTCCATCTTTCCTTGGCTTCTTTATGCACATTAATACAAATTTTTACCTGGGGTTCCCAAACTTTTGATCCCCACTGTAAATTGAAGACCTCAAGCTCTTTGCAGCAGCTTTCAGTCTGTGTATCTTTCAGTGAGGCTTTTTGCAGCTTTCAGTCTGTGCATCTGTCAGTAAGGCTCTTTGCAGCTGTCAATCAAGCTCAGTGCAGAGAAACACTTTCTGAGTTTGGTCTCCTGTCATTACAAGCAGGAGACCAAAATCTGAGATTTTGACCAGAGGGAATGTGTTCTGGCCAAGAAGGGAGACCCCTGGTGGCCAGAAGTATACAGCAGAAAAACTAACATAAAGCATTTTTATTTTTTTAAATGGAATCCAATTACAAAAGTTATTTATTTGGCATAAGGAATCAAATATAAAAAATCATGTTTAATGACAGTGTGCATTTAAATTTAGAGTGAATGATAATTTTCAAAGGTGAACGTGTGATGACCTATGCATGATTTTTCTCAGCTGTGGTTAGCCAAAAAATAATAATAATGTGTATAGCATGATATGCCAAACAGTATGCAAATATCTCAGCAACAGAGCATCTGGAGAATACATGTAAGGGACACACTGTACTCGTACAGCTTGGTATACCAAAACCATACTAGGCAAAAAGTGTAGCCAACCACCTATAAAGTTGGTGGCCACTATACCATTTATCTTTTTCATTTGATTGTCAATGCAGACTTTGTTTGTTCTTCTAGACAAATTTCAGTTTATACTCCCAACATTCAGGGATATGGTTTACTTCATGGCTTTTATTATTAATTTAAAGAGAAAATGAGCAAACACTTTTCTGCCAAAGGTTTTGTTTATTTTTTTTTAACAAAGCATTGTGTAGTTCAAATGTTGTTTTCATCTGTGGGCAATTATGACTGCAATAATATCATATTCCTACTTTTTATAATACACTAGCTGAGAACCCGGCGCTGCCCGTTTTTTCCTACCTTATCCTTGTGGGGGGAAAAGCAACAAAGGAGGAAGCCTTTGTCCGCATATCCCATCCCAAAATCCTGACCCCATACCCCCTCCTCATATCCTGACCCCAAATCCCCTCTTCATATTCCAACCTCATATCCTGTTCTCATATTTTGTTCTTATATCCCGTCCCCATATCCTGACCTCATAGCCTGCCCCCATATCCCGACCTCATATCCCGACCTCATATCCCATCCCCATAGCTAAGCCTCATTTCTAATCCTCATATCTCATCCTCAGGTGGGGCAGCATTGTGGTAAAGATATTGTAAGTTGAAAATAAAAGGGGTGTGGCTTAAAAGGTGGTTGTGTCTTTGTGAGATGGGTTGTGGCTTACCAGCCAGACTGACACATTCACCAGGAGATGCAGAGCGGAACTTGTGGAGTAAGGCACCAGAAGTCCTATATACTTGCATGGGAGTGAAACAAAAACCCCATCCTTCACATATGGGGGCAGGTTAGGGGTTAAATTAACTATTATATATTTTTATTTGAGATATAAGTAACATGTGACCAAGCATTATCTAAATATCTCCAGCTGTTTGGAAATAATGCAGTACCATAGATTTCCCATAGACTTGTATGGGACTTTAATTAAAAACCCCGACCCTGGCAAATGGGGGTGGGTAAGGGTTAAATTACCTATCCTATGTTTGTTGTATACATATAAGTAACATGTGTCCCAAGTTTCATGTTAATATCTTTAGCGGTTTGGACGTGATTCTGGAGCATACACACAAATACTTACACACATTGGGGGACATATATCAAAGTTTTTACCCCTGTTTTGTGTGTAATTTTTTTAGCTAAATTTTGCGCAAGCCGTTTTTTTGCACATTTTTTGCGCACATTTTGGTAGAGCATGTCATCCAGATGTGGCCGATTCGGGGTACCTTGGAGTGGCATCTATAGTACGCAAGGATTTATTAACTGCATACTTTTTCTTTACACCCAAAAAATTTCCGCAAGTAGCTTTTTTTGAACGAAAATATAAACTATCTTGAACTTGACGTAGCAAGATACTCTAAATCATCGATTCTATTTTTCAAAGAGTGGATTGAGGATATTACTATATTTGCCCGCAATTTATGATACTCATTGCGTTTGATTGATAAATTTAGCGCTTCTGCACATAATTTAGAATTCGGCAAAAGGGGTGAACTGCTTCTACCATACACAAATAATGATACATGTCCCCCATTGAGTTTTATATATATACTATACGAGTTCCCAGCGTTGCACAGTTTTTCCTTCCTAATCCTTGTTGTGGAGGAAAACCAACAGAGGAGGAAGCTTTTGACTTCATATCCCATCCTCATATATTGTTGTCAAGCCCATATCCCGTCCTCATATCTCAACCTCATATCCCGTCCTCATATCTCGAGATCATATCCTGAACTCCTATCCCGTCCTCATATCTCGAGCTCATATCCTGAACTCCTATCCCGTCCTCATATCTCAACCTCATATCCTGTCCTCATATCCCAATCTCCTATCTCGACCTCATATCTCGACCTCCTATCCTGATCTCATATCTCAACCTTATTTCCCATCCTCCTATCTCGACCTCCTATCTCCTCCTCATATCCTGTCCTCATATCCCGACATCACATCCCGACCTGAGAATAGAAGGGGACGTGGCTTGATGGGACTGGGCGTGATTTGCAGGCCAGACCAATGGACCAAAAGGGTAGATAATAAAAGGGTTGGGCTTAAAATGTGGGCGTGTCTTTGTGAGATGGGGTGTGGCTTGCAAGACAGATTAACGCATTCACCAGGAGATGCGGAGCTTGTGGAGTAAGGTACTGGAAGTCCCATATACTTGCATGGGACTTGAAACAAAAATCCATCTTTTATATAAGGATGTAGGTAAGAGTTACACCCTATATACAGAATAATGATAACTTGTCATTTTTACCGAAATATTCCAACCAACTATCCCGACCTCCTATCCCGTCCTCCTATCTCGCCCTCCTATCCCGTCCTCCTATCTCATCCTCCTAGCCCAACCTCATATCCCGTCCTCCTATCCCGTCCTCCTAGCCCGACCTCATATCCCGTCCTCCTATCTCGTCCTCCTATCCCGTCCTCCTATCTCGACCTCTTATGCTGATCTCCTATCCCGTCCTCCTATTTTGACCTCCTATCTTGACCTCCTATCCCGTCCTTCTATCCCGTCCTCCTATCTCAACCTCCTATCCCGACCTCCTATCCCGACCTCCTATCCCGACCTCCTATCTCATCCTCCTAGCCCGACCTCATATCCCGTCCTCCTATCTCGTCCTCCTATCCCGTCCTCCTATCTCGACCTCTTATGCTGATCTCCTATCCCGTCCTCCTATTTTGACCTCCTATCTTGACCTCCTATCCCGTCCTTCTATCCCGTCCTCCTATGTCAACCTCCTATCCTGACCTCCTATCCCGACCTCCTATCCCGTCCTCCTATCCTTATCTCGACCTCCTATCCCGACCTCCTCTCCCGACCTCCAATCCCTACCTCCTATCCAATCCATCTATCCCAACCTCCTATCTCGACCTCCTATCTCGACCTCCTATCCCATCCTCATATCCCGACCTCCTATCTCGACCTCCTATCCTGACCTCCTATCCCAATCTCCTATCCAGTCCTCCTATCCAGTCCATCTATCCCAACCTCATATACCGACCTCCTATCCCGACCCCCTATCCCGTCCTCCTATCGCGACCTCCTATCCCATTCTCCTATCTTGACCTCCTATCCCGACCCGTAATATGTGTACCAGGTATTGAAATATCTTCAGCCGTACGGAAGTTATGTGGGAACATACATTTCCCATTGAGTTGCATGGGACTTTAAACAAAAGCCCTGACCCTCACAAATGGGGGTAGTTAAGGGTTAAATTAACTATCCTATATTTTAAGTGGACATATAAGTAACATGTGACCAATTATTATCGAAATATCTCCAGCCGTTTGGAAGTTATGCAGTAACATATATTTCCCATTGACTTGTATGGGACATTAAACATAAACCCTGCCCCTGGCAAATCGGGGTGGGCAAGGGTTAAATCACCTATCCTATGTTTGTTGCTGACATATAATTAACATGTGTGCCAAGTTTCATGTTAATATCTTCAGCCGTTTGGACGTGATGCTGGAACATACACACATACATACATACATACACACACACACTTTGAGATATATATATATATATATATATATATATTTTTTTTTTTTTTTTTAAGAATAAAATAATTTTTGATAAAAAAAAAAATCATAGTTTATTTGGGAATTTGACCAATAGTAAATTACTTTGTAATAATGTGTATACTAAAGCTTTATAGCCTGTCAGTGTTAGGCTATGTTCACCCGGCGGAATTTCCAAGCGGAATTAAGCAGAAATATTCAGCTAGGAAATTCCACAGTTTTTAATGGGATTCTGCTGCACTGTTTGCATGGATACAAGAAGGAGAAAAATTCTCAGGTTGCGCCATAAAACGTAACTTTTACTCTTACAATTTAAAAGGTAAAGAGTAAAAGTTAAGTTTTATGGCACATCCTGAGAATTTTTCTCCTTCTTGTATTATTTATGCTGGATGATATATTCTATATACCTGGTGGCACACTTAGAACCACTATTACCTTTTTCTGAGTTTATAGTATACTGTTTGCATGGAGGAATTTGTGCAGTAGATGGAAATCCCGAACCTGGCATCCACAGAAAGATTAGTCAAGTCTATTCTTTCTGCTGATTCCGCTCTGAAATGCATTGCCGTCTATGGAGACAAGGCATTTCGGAGCAGTTCTAGAGCCAGCATGTTCTTCCGTCAACCGCTTTCTGCAGAATGTCTGCCTGGAAATTTTCCGACCAGACATTCTGCCTTGTGGACATAGCCTGTGACTACTTTCATATGATGGAATTTCCCTGTAGAATTCTGTATGAAGATTCTGCAGCAGCCGAGTCAATGTGAAAACAATGGGGGAGATTTATCAAAACCTGTGCAGAGGAAAACTTGCCCAGTTGCCCATAGCAACCAATCAGATTGCTTCTTTCATTTTTCACAGGCCTTCATAAAAATGAAAGAAGCAAGCTGATTGGTTGCTATGGGCAACTGGGCAAGTTTTCCTCTGCACAGGTTTTGATAAATCTCCCCCAATGTGATTCTGATGCACTGTTCAAACAGCAGAATTCTAATTCCGGTGTCCACAGAAAGAATAGACATCTGCAGAGTTCGCATTGTAATGCATTGCCATCTAAGAGACAGTCTATTTCTGAGCGGACCTAGCGTCAGCATGTTCTGCCAATGCTCCGCTGTCAGTGGAATTTCCGAACAAATATTTTCCATTCCATCATCTGAACATAGCCTTAGAGTAAATGCACACAGGGTGGATTTGCTCCAGAAAATCTGCAGCAGATTATAATATCACAGAAAAATTAGAAATACACTGGCTCTATGGAGATAGGTAACATACTCTGCTGCCCGGTTACTATAGTGGTACCCTGTTAGCCACTATAAAATAGATCGATATCTATAAATATTGTCAGTAACTGAGTACTAGAATACTAAAAAAGAACACTATGCTAGAAGCAGTATTTTCTGTTATAGATGGTATCAATATGCTCAATAATGAATAAATTCTGCGCTGTTGCTGTGCGCTGCGCAATGACGAGTGACGTCCTCAACGCGCCGTCGCCGTCAGTGCGCATAGTGACAGCTCAGGACGCCGCCAGAGCCAGAAGTAGCAATGGGGCAGCGGCGGTGGTTGGACTCAGGACCGGCAGGGGGAGAGAAGCGGGCGGCGGTGGTCTCTGGCCAGAGGATAGACAGCGGCGGTGGTTGGATTCAGAACCCCAGAACAGGCAGGGGGAGAGAAGCGGGTGGCGGCGGCGGTCTCTGGCCCCGCAAAAGCCGCTGCAGTTCATTGATTTAAAGCGCCCGCTTTAAATCATTGATCTGCAGCGGCTTCTGTGGGGCCAGAAACAGTTTATCAGGGTATACCTGCACACACACATTTTACCACGGATATTTGGGGGGAGAAGAAATAGCCAATAACTTATACCGGAATATCGTATAAGTTATCGGCTATCCGCCTGAAAGTTCACAGGTTATCGGTATTGGCCCTAAAAAATCAATATCGGTTGATCCCTAAAACAAATGCAGTCTTATTATAAACCAATTGAGTATGTATAGTCCGTTACCTTGTGTTTAGCTGTTGGTATAAAGTTCCGTAGATAGAAGAAAGCGGAGTCCTAATCAATGCAGATGATGAGCGGCGATCCGCTTTTCTTCTCTGTTGGGAGAACTGGCCCGGCCGGCCTCGTCTCTACCAGCATTTCAAGCTCCACTTTGATTTGTTCTGCTCACGTGAGACTGCTGTGTGACGTCACAATACATATAGTCTGGGGGGCCCAAAAGCCTACGTGTTTTGGAAAGAGGACGCTTTACGTTGTCAAGGCTGGCTGAATGAGTGGAACTTGCAGGGTTTATATTCAGGATATTGATTTATGTTGTAGTTTAAAGAGGCACTGTCATTGTTAAAAAACGTTTCATATATTGCAGGACTCATAATATGACATTTCACAATATACAACTGTTAAAAAAAAAAAAAAGTATTTTCACCTGAAATTCAAGCTCAAAATAGCCACCACTAGAGGTCGCCTGTCTTTTAGCCAGACAGACTAGTCTAGATTTTACAGCATACTGGATACCGGCCGTAAAGCATACCGGTATCCATTATAGGAGATTTCTATTGTGTATGCAAAACTACAGATGAAGGATGTGTGGACATGCTGGGAGCTGTAGTTTTACAACAGCTGGAGGCAACACTGCTCTAACACAGTTATTTACAAACATTGCAGCTTCAGTTGTTACTAAACTACAACTCCCAGCATGCTGAAATAGTCAAAACTTTCTCGGACTCCTGAATGACAAAGAAGTTGATCAGACATTCAGGAGTCTGTGAAAGATGAATGACACACATAGTGACAGCTATGCTGATTAGCATCCAGCTTTACTAGGAGAAGATAAAACAGATAGAACATGTATTCATAAAAATGCTGTACTTTTATCTAAAAAATCCTTGCACTAATTTTATAAAGATCTATTCTTATATTTACACATTTTATGCTGTTATGAATTCACCATAATGTCTTCAGATTACTGCAGGCAAGCTCCAAGTATCTTCCTCTGACACATGACACAGCATAAAACAAGAGAGGAAAGGGTTACAGAGTAGAGAGTACTGATTGGCTGACTGCCCAGGCTTGATCCTGTGAGGGAGGCAGGCTGACACGCCCCCTCCAGCCTGCACAATGATAAAGTAACTCACCAGCAGATAAATGCTTATATCTCTGGATATATAGGTCCGAGACACATAAAAATGATATGCACATGATCAGGATTGGGTCCTGAGTAAGGCTGGGTTCACACTACGATTTGAACTACAGCTCCCGTATACGGCTGGGTGGAGGGGTGGGCGGGGCTTAATCGCGGCGCCCGCACTCAACCGTATTCGGGAACCGTAGTTAATGTATGTCTATGAGCCGACCGGAGTGAATCGCAGCCTCCGGTCGGCTGCTTTTTTGGCCGTATGCGGTTTCAAGACCACAGGCAAAAACTTGGTCGACCACGTTTTTGCCTGCCGTCGGGAAACCGCATACGGCTGAAAAAGCAGCCGACCGGAGGCTGCGGTTCACTCCGGTCGGCTCATAGACATACATTAACTACGGTTCCCGAATACGGTTGAGTGCGGGCGCCGCGATTAAGCCCCGCCCCACCCCTCCTCCCAGCCGTATACGGGAGCCGTACTTCAAATCGTAGTGTGAACCCAGCCTCACATGTCACTTTTTTTCTTTTTTTTAACTATGACAGGTATGCTTTAAAGATATACTGAAGATTTTCCCAGTTGACATACACAGGAACATTAAAATCAGCAATAAATCCACAAGCAACTCTATTGCTGTAAATCACCTTGTAATGATTTTTTTTTCCTACTCTTTTTTTTTTTTTTTTTTTTTTTTTTTTAGGAACTCTACAGCATCAAGCCTGTATCAAAATCCACATGAATATTTGCAGTTTTGCACACAGTGGAGCAAATCTACCAGTGTATATAGGAAGTTAAGAAGAAACTTTTGGCTTGTGACTTAACTCACACACTTCAGTTAAGAGGTGCTTCATCCTAAATGTCTATTCATCCTATGAAATTTCTGTTTTTACTCTTTGAAGTGAAAAAGCCACTTAATCATTTAACAAAGCAGAAACAGCAGCATATTCGAAGGAAGGCAAAATTATTGGGATATTATTTAATTCTTGTAGAGTTTAACCACCTATTAAGAACGTCTTCCAAAAAAAAAACTATTTTTTTTGCCTTAAAACAACTTTTAAATGGAGCCTGGAGAGTTTTATGTTACAATTACCTCATTATCATTTTCTCAGTGGTTAAGCAGTCTGGATTTTATAATAATTCTTTCCTTACTTTTGTATACTATAAATAATCTCCCGACGCTTCTTTCCTGGTCAGCTTGTTACAGACTTGTGTTTATATCCAGAAGCCAATCTGAAGATGTAAAGCTGCAGTGTAGATTGAGAGTGCAGCAGCCTGTACCAATCATAAGACAGGAAGCATGTAATACTGAGTACCTCAGACTCCTCTTAGCTAAGCACTAATCATATGATTTTGGGGCTCATGGCTGGACAGTCAGTTTAACCCCTTAAGGACTCAGCCCATTTGGACCTTAAGGACTCAGGCAATTTTATTTTTACGCTTTTGTTTTTTCCCCCTCCCCTTCAAAAAATCATAACTCTTTTATATTTTCATCCACAGACTAGTATGAGGGCTTGTTTTTTGCGCGACCAGTTGTCCGTTGTAATGCCATCACTCACTTTACCATAAAATGTATGGCGAAACCCAAAAAATACTATTTGTGTGGGGAAATTAAAAAAAAAACCGCAATTTTGCAAATTTTGGAAGGTTTTGTTTTCACGCCGCACAATTTATGGTAAAAATTACATGCGTTTTTTATTCTCTGGGCCAATACGATTAAAATGATACCCATGATTATACACTTTTCTATTACTGTTGCGCTTAAAAAAAAATCGCAAACTTTTTAACCAAATTAGTACGGCTTCTGAGGAGTTAATGGTGGACATCCGCGGGATCGCGGGTGTCTGCCATTACCGGCGGGTCCCTGGCTGCGATCCACAGCCGGGACCTGCCGTGCATGATGCCGGCATCGCTCCGATGCCCGCGGTTATGCTCAGGACGTAAATGTACATCCTGGTGCGTTAAGTACCACATCTCCAGGACGTACATTTACGTCCTGCGACGTTAAGGGGTTAAATTGAGTCTGTTGCCTTGTTATTGCCTTACAAACTGACCCCAGTACCTTAAACATCTGTGGAATCATGTTCTTACCATGTCTTCACATGTGCCATGCAATGTCACCATCTGCAGTTAAACCTGCAGTTTACCGGCACTACAACTATATGCAAATTTAATGTTTCCAATCACATAGGAGGGGCTGCCGCTGTTAGGCTAGGTTCACACTACGGAATTTCCGCCTGCAATTCCGTTTGAAATTGCAGGCAGAAATTCTGCTTGCTAAAATGTATAGTGTAGTGAAAAGGTTTCCGTTCACAAATTCACACTTCAGAATTTGTGAAGCGGCAATTGTTAACGGAAAAACGACACCAGACTTGAAATGGAATCCGGACACTCCCGTACCTCAGCCGGACCCGACCCCCATTTCATTCATTTGAATGAGCCAACCAAAGACAGACAGTTGGCTCATTTTTGCCCCGTATCCAGTTTTGAAACCGAACCTAAAACCGCGGTATTCTACGGTTTTAGGTGCGGTCTCATAACCGGATATGGGGCAAAAACATGCCAACCGAAGTCATTATCTCACTCCGGTCTGCTCATTCAAATGAATGAGATGTGGGCTGGGTCCGGCTGGGGTACGGCAGCGCCTGGTTTTCACTCCCCCCAGTTGGATCTGGTCCCCATATTAAGAAAAGTGGTGTGAACCCATTAGTGTGAACCCTTAGACGATTTTCACATATACATGTAACAGAATGTTTGCATCCGTATTATGAATTTAAGTCCAGCCCAACTATGAGTCTAATAATCCAAGCTGAAAGGATTATAGTAAAACGCTATACGTGCCAACAATTTTATGCAGGGAGAACTCTGAGTTAAAGGGTTATTCCGGTGTAAAGCAATTTTTTTTAAATCAACTGGTGCAATAAAGTTAAAGGGGTTATCCACCATAAGGTGATTTTAGTACGTACCTGGCAGTCATTAATGGACATGCTTAGGAAGGATCTGCGCTTGTCTTGGTGCTAAGTGGCTATGTTGTGAGGTTACCATAATACTGTGGCTAGCTTTTTGTTAACCGGTATTTCCTGTTTGACTTTTTTTTTACTACAAATCCCACAATTCCATTTTCCTCCCTCCCACACATCAGCCACCCCGCCCATTGAAACATAAATGAGCTGCAGACCTGTGGTTTTCAATCAGGGTGCCTACAGCTGTTGCATTAGTTGCAGATTGATCTCTCTCCCACCAAGCGATCCCTCCACCCATTGAAGCACACAGGCTCCTTGTCATCAGCTGACTAGTGAGTCAGGTCTCGGCCGAATTGCAAGCTGGGAAAAATCTGAGACAACAGTCATTTTGTATGCTGATAAAAATAAATATTGAAGTGAAAATCACAGAAGAATTGGGAGAAAACCGTCATACACAGGTACAGACACTATATTGTGAACTACACTAACTTTACAGCCCCTGTAGCATAGTCAAATAAAAGAAAATTCCTGGAATACCCATATAAACAGATTTGTAAATAACTTACTCAGCTGCTGTATACTACAGAGGAAGTTCTTTTCTTTTTGAATTTCTTTTCTGTCTGACCACCGTGTTCTCTGCTGAAACCTCCCTCGGTCTCAGGAACTGTGCAGAGCAGGTTAGCTATGGGGATTTGCTCCAGCTCTGGACAGTTCCTGATATGGACAGAGGTGTCAGCAGAGAGTTCTGTGGTTAGACATAAAAGAAATTAAAAAATAAAAGAACTTCCTGTGAAGCATACAGCAGCTGATAAGTACTGGAAGGATTAATATTTTTAAATAGAAGTAATTTACAAATCTGTTTAACTTTCTGGCACTAGTTGACATAACAGTGAAGACGTTTGTATATTCATTACGTAGGCAGGTGGGCGGGCGGAGAATACTGATGAGGCAGGGGACCTCGGCAAGGTTTTAATATTTATTTTTATTTTTATTTACACTTTTTTTTATGGGAAAAGGGGGGCGATTCAAACTTTTAATAGGGAAGGGGTTAAATGATCTTTATTCACTTTTTTTGTTTCACTTTTTTTTTTTGCAGTGTTATAGTCCCCATAGGGACCTATAACACTGCACACACTGATCTTTCACATTGATCACTGGTTTCTCATAAGAAACCAGTGATCGATGATTCTGCCGCTTGACTGCTCATGCCTGGATCTCAGGCACTGAGCAGTCATTCGGCGATCGGACACCAGGAGGCAGGTAGGGACCCTCCTGCTGTCCTGTAAGCTGTTCGGGATGCCGCGATTTCACCGCGGCTATCCCGAACAGCCCACTGAGCTAACCGGCACACTTTCACTTTCACTTTAGACGCGGCGTTCAACTTTGAACGCCGCGTCTAAAGGGTTAATAGCGCACGGCACTGCGATCAATGCCGCACGCTATTAGCCACGGGTCCCGGCAGTTGTTAGAGGCCGGGCCCGACCCGCTATGATGTGGGGCCACGCTGTGGCCCCGTGTTATAGATTGGGAGCGGACACATGAAGTTCCAGTACGTCATGTGTCCTTAAGGGGTTAAAGCTGTTCTCCTGCAATAATATAATTGTTATATTGGGTTTAGAACAGGTGAATAAGCTGCCAGTTTCTCTCTAAAACTCTTGAAGAGATTTATTAAAACTTGTGTAAATGAAGAGTGTTGCAGTTGCCCATAGCAACAAATCAGATTTCATTTTTTCTTTTTTAAGGCCTTTGAAACACGAAAGAAGCAATCTTGCTCCACTCCTCTTCTACACAGTTTTTTTTTACCCCCCCCCCCCCCCCCCCCCGGTCCCGCCCACAATCTTCTGCATTGCATCATACTATGTTTCCAATGTGGTTACTAGACTGACAAGAAATGGCATTTTGCCTTAGGCTGGGTTCACATCACATTTTTACCAATAAGGGACCGCATACGGCTGGGGGGAGCTAAAACCTTGCGCTCCCGTATCCCTGCCGTATGCCGCCGAATGTAATTCATTTCAATGAGCCGACCGGAGTGAAACGCTGACTTTAATGAAAGGAGTAGGCAGTAGGATGCTAGTTATAATACCCAAAACTACTCTCTGACTAAGAGTAATTGTAGCTGGGTTACAGTACAATTATTTAGTTCCAACATGAACATTAACAACAAAAATACGTACATATATCTACTTACCGTTTGTTGTTTGCAACTGTTTCTCCTTTTCCTCCCATTCATAATACAATGATCTGCATATTCATGTTAGATCTCTGCTTTCAAATGTGCATAAAACAGATAATCCAATAAAGTAAATAGTCACAGAAAAGGAAAATGTAACCACAGGCACATTAGAAAACAGGAGAGCAAAGAAGCATGCCATAAACAATGAACAATGCAAAAGTGGCTCCCAGGTAAAGTATGCTACATTCACCCTCATATACTGGGATGGTGCCAACAAAATAATGGTTCTGTTTAGGGATGCACCGATATATCGGCGGCCGATACATATCGGCCGAAAATAGCTGTTTCGGGGAAATGCCGAAACAACTAAAAATGTGCCGATAATGACTCACCTCCCCTGCACAGCACAAGTTGCAAACACTGCCAGTGGCAAAGGCACTCGTGGGGGGTGGGGGTGCAGGGGGGGCCGGGCACAACATCTGGGGGGGGGGATGCGCTCTCCGGGATAGGAATACTTCTTTTTATGTGCCCGGGCCGGCTCCCGTGTGTGGCAGCAGGCGGGGGCCGGCCAGAGCATATAAAACCTAATACTGTATACTAAAAACCAGGGGGCCTCCAGCTGTTGTGAAACTACAACTCCCAGCATGCCCGGACCGGCAAAGTCTGTCCGGGCATGCTGGGAGTTGTAGTTTCACAACAGCTGGAGGCCCCCTGGTTTTTAGTATAGAGTATTAGTTTTTATATGCTCTGGCCGGCCCCCGCCTGCAGCCATACACGGGAGCTGGCCCGGGCACATAAAAAGAAGTATTCTTAATCCTATCCCGGACATCCCTGTGTCCCTAAAAATCTTTTTGGGACATAAGGATGTCCTCCGGTCACTCACCATTCCCCGGCGTCCTCCTGCGATCCTCCTTCGGTCCCTCGCTTCTCCGCCTCTATGGTCGTTCGTCACTGATGTCCCGTGCGTACAACCATAGAGACGCAGGAGGACCGCAGGATCGTCGCAGGAGAACGCACGCCGGCCGGGGCCTGGTAAGTGACCGCGTCATCTTGTTCAGTGTTTCGGTCACCGCTCCCCCGGTCCCGGCACCTACTGCTATGGTCCATGGGCCATAGCAGTAGATGTGACCCCGGGCCGGAGGATCGGTGACCGGATCACTGTGGGGGCAGCAGTACAAACATACAGCCTCCAGCCATACACTGTATATGGCTGGAAGCTGTATGTCTGTGGGGTGGGGGGAAGCTGCCTACTATTGTGGGGGAACTGCTGACCTAATGTGGGGGGGAGCTGCCTACAAATGTGGGGGGAGCTGCCTAATATTGTGTGTGGGGGAGCTGCCTATTATTGTGGGGGAACTGCCTAATATTGTTGGGGGGCAGCTGCCTAATATTGTGTGGGGGGGAGCTGCCTACAAATGTGGGGGGAGCTGCCTAATATTGTTGGGGGGCAGCTGCCTACAAATGTGGGGGGGGGAGCTGCCTAATATTGTTGGGGGGGAGCTGCCTAATATTGTTGGGGGGGAGCTGCCTAATATTGTGGGTGGGGGGGGGGGGAGCTGCCTACAAATGTGGGGGAGCTGCCTAATATTGTGGGGGGGGAGCTGCCTAATATTGTGTGGGGAGCTGCCTAATATTGTTGGGGGGGAGCTGCCTAATATTGTGGGGGGGAGCTGCCTAATATTGTGGGGGGGAGCTGCCTACAAATGTGGGGGAGCTGCCTAATATTGTTGGGGGGAGCTGCCTAATATTGTTGGGGGGAGCTGCCTAATATTGTTGGGGGGAGCTGCCTAATATTGTTGGGGGGAGCTGCCTAATATTGTTGGGGGGAGCTGCCTAATATTGTTGGGGGGGGGGGCTGCCTACAAATGTGGGGGGAGCTGCCTAATATTGTTGGGGGGAGCTGCCTAATATTGTTGGGGGGAGCTGCCTAATATTGTTGTGGGGAGCTGCCTAATATTGTGGGGGAACTGCCTACTATTGTGGGGGAACTGCTGACATAATGTGGGGGGGGGAGCTGCCTAATATTGTTGGGGGGAGCTGCCTAATATTGTTGGGGGGAGCTGCCTAATATTGTTGGGGGGAGCTGCCTAATATTGTGGGGGAGCTGCCTACTATTGTGGGGGAGCTGCCTATTAATGTGGGGGAGCTGCCTATTAATGTGGGGGAGCTGCCTATTAATGTGGGGGAGCTGCCTATTAATGTGGGGGAACTCCCGACCTAATGTGGGGGAGCTGGCAATCTAATGTGGGGGAATCTAATGAGCGGAGCGCTGCATTTTACAAGAAGACGGGGAGAAGTCATTTTCGGTTTCGGTATCGGTATCGGTTTCGGCCGGACATTTTTTTTTATTTCGGTTTCGTTTCGGTTCTGAAAATTCCATTTCGGTGCACCTCTAGTTCTGTTACTTATAAAAGAAACTGGGCCATTAAACCACAACAACAAGAAAGGTTCCAATGTGCCCCTACTGAACAGAGCTACTGTACTCCTTAGTTATATTGTTACCATTATTCCCAATATTTAGGCAAGTATGATAAACAAAACTATGTTACTGTACCTTGTGAGTGCCCATCAGAAAGTGTGCCCTGTGAAAAGCTACTCTACCACTAATGAGTATTGTCAATGGACTGTGACACTGCAACCTGAAGGAGCATATTTTGTATTTAGCTGGTAACATCTGTCAATGTTTGTACATACACCTAACTACATGCTCTTAACAAAACACTAATATCAGAACACTATGCATTATTTTTCCATGGCTATTGGTTAGCTGTACTGCTCATCTAACTAGAAAAAAAAGAAGACAAATTACATCTATTTGGAGCTATAAATATTTTTTACAGCAACTATGATACATGTATATTCTTTTTAACAGGGGCAAAAGTGACTCACACAAGTGCTGTTACAAGAAAAGGCATATTATAGGTAAAGTTGCTTCATTCCAACAAATTTTGGGAGCAGCTTTTTATATTCTGCAGTGTCAGGATAAATAATAAATTCTTAATTCAAGCAAGTCTGGAACTGTGTGAACTAAGCACATGTATGATATATATTGAAAATAAATGATCTGATGCACATCACTGATCAATTATGCTGTACTATTATGACTGTAAAAGCAAGTCCATTAGGAGAAACCTCAATAAGGATTTCCCCCAACTCACTAAAGAGGTTGTAATTTCGAGACACTTCACTTACCACTGACCAAAAGGCAGTTCCATCATATATAGAGCATAGAACCAGATGGGCATCCAGATCGCTAGCAAGAGTCAGTGACCTCCATGTAAATCTTGGCCAATAGTACAGTAGTTTATAGTGGGTTTCCTGTGCTTTTCAGGATATGTATGGCAGAGAACCAAAGATTTACCTCAGTCTTTCTTACTAATACCGGAAAGAGGGTGCTCTTGCAATAAATCCATAAAATAACTGTACGAAACAGTGATGGGCCTGGTTTCGGGCGAC
This sequence comes from Hyla sarda, assembly GCF_029499605.1. Classification (NCBI taxonomy): domain Eukaryota; kingdom Metazoa; phylum Chordata; class Amphibia; order Anura; family Hylidae; genus Hyla; species Hyla sarda. The sequence continues at coordinate 42,007,675 of NC_079197.1, read as the reverse complement.
GTGGAGGCACACAGGTTTTTGAAAGGCTAGAGGGATTAATGCAGGTGAAGGCACATTTTAGAGGAGCCGTAAAAGTGTTTAGGGAGGGCATAATGGAATAGATAAAGTGGTGTAGGGTCTGTGTCATGAATAATTGTCAGAAGAGACTTTAGACCATACAACGTCAGAAACTTAAAATAAAAAGTCCCCCCCAATCTCTATTGTGACCCAGAAAAGAGGTTGCCAGGGAGTAGGGGCAGGATCAGCATTACCCCCGACAGGCATAAGGGGCCATCAGAAAAAATAAAAATAAAGAATGGACAAGGAAAATATGATGTACTCTTGCAATCAAGGACGAGATCAGCAGCAAGGCAGCCAGAGTCGACCTCAATAACAAATACTTTGAAAGTCAGAGAAGAGATCTCGGGTCCAAGGCAGAGACCTTACCTTCAAGTTCCACTCACAGTTTACTCTTGGTAAGATGGAAGTAGTCCAGAACTTAGGTCAATATCGTGGCTAAGTAATGCATAAAACAATCTGAGAGTGCCACCAGGCTTCCTTTTCACCAATATATGACAGGCCTATCAGTATACTACCTAATGAAGTCTCACAAAGTGGACTATGGAAGGGAAGAGGAGCCAGAGACGCCATTAAACAATGTCAATTGGGAAGATGACTATTTTGGTTGTAACACTTTATACAACTTTGCTGAAATACATCAGGACCTAGGCCTTTCCCCGCAGGTAGAGAGTAAATGGCTGTGACAGAGAGGAAATGGCTTTGGCAAGTTCATCAGGCAAACATTATTTCCTGTTTTTTGTATTCCTGTGTCTGCTTGGTTGTACCTGTGGCAGTTTGTATGAATTTGACTTGTGAGGGTACAGTAGAGCAGAAAAGTTCCAATTCCTGGACCTTTTCAAGTCAAGAGTTTGTTATATCTGAGACAAGAGTCTTCATATAAGCTTTGGTCGATAATAGAATCAACAGAGCTTGCAAATTATTATTTTGGGTATGTGTGGCCTCCTCAGGGGAAGGCAAAAGTGGAGGATTGGTTGGCAGCTGGGGTGAAAGAGATACTGAGACAGCCTGTGCATTTATGGTAATGCGAGTTTGCGACCTGATCCCTGAGAATCATCTAAGGCGGCATATCCAGTGTGCAGCCTGTCTGTGGGCAAAACTTTCTTAGGCGTCTTGAATTACTTTTTCTTAGAAGGTGGGCTATCTCCCCAATAATCTGGACAATCACTGCTATCCAAAGAGGCAGGAAAGACTTTAAATATATCTAAAGATACAAGATCCGCGGGGGCCTGAGAATAAATTGCCTCAACTTGAAAAGCATACAGAGAAATGGGGGAACATCTGGAGAAGAAAGAAAAGGGGTGCATGGGCCAGATAATGAGGGAAGGGACAGATCAGGTAGGAAAGGGATGCCTGGAGTATTAAAACAATGCACTAAGGTTGTGAGGCAGGTGCAACAGAGGTCTTTCCAAGCAAGAAGAAAGCTTGTTTTGTTTGGGCTGTCAGCGAGTATGGTGAAGGTCCTACTTGTTGAGAACTGCATGGTACCTGGAGGGGACACTAAGGTCTCTGGATACAACTTCTGCAGTCCTGATATTTGCAGGGTTCGCCTGACTAGAGCCGCCAACAGTAGAAAGGACACAGTGTCTGAAGCAGGAGAGGAATGTAGCAACTGCAAGACAGGAAGCCACAGTGGAGGGTTGCTCCCCTTGTTCACAGGTCCTTGCAGCTGGAAATAGGTAGTGATCGACTGTAAGTACTCCATAACTGTTGTAGGTGTCCTGTGCTGCTTTTTTTTTTCTTGTTTTTGCCTCACATTGCTGGCTAAATTCTGTCTATATTGACAGCCAGGTCTGGAGCTCAGCTTACAGACTGTCTCTTATGGGCAGGGAAGGAGTGCAGCCCTGATCTCACCCACTTCCTCTGACCCTACCTACTTGCCTATCTGCCCTAAACAATGGATTGACAACCACAGTGACGGTCCCTTCCTAAGTAAGTGATGGAAGTCACCATCAAAAAAATAAACTACAAAAACAGACAGGTCGGGATACAGTCAGGAAGCACTCACACTAACAGAAAAAATACTAACAAACACACACAATATGTCAAAGTCAACTAGCCGAGTCTGTACCAGGAAATGTCAAGGTTGAAAAGTCACAAGAACAAGAGAAAGGTCATAATGCCAAGCCAAGAAGTAAAAAATACCAGATGATCAGGATAATAAATGCAAACTCTAGCTACTGGAGAAACTCTTTAACAGGCGAGATCTGAAAGCACATAGCAGGTTTCAATAGGCAGCTACACAGGTGAACTAAAGGTCAGCTGACCAGCTCAGAGCTAGGCGTAGCCACAGCAACCAGATAACCAAAAGACTCTCAGAACCAATTAACTCTATGGGCTCTGAGACAAACACAGCTTGTCTGCAGTGCGCCATACCACTTTTGCATTATTTTACCACTCTTAACCCAGTACGTCCTGAGTCCTTTCCCTTTCTATAACGTGGGGCCACCTACGTCCTGAGTCCTTTCCCTTTCTATAACGTGGGGCCACCTCGTGGCCCCGCGTCATAGCGGGTCGGGCACGGCCTCTAACAACAGTCGGGACCCGTGGCTAATAGCACGCTGCAATGATCGCGGTGCCGCACGCTATTAACCTTTTAGACACGGCGTTCAAAGTTGAACGCCGTGTCTAAAGTGAGAGTAAAACAATGATGGTTAGCTCAGGGGGCTGTTCGGGATTGCTGCGGACCCGAACAGCTGTAGGACACTTGGAGGGTCTCCTACCTTGCCACCTGGTGTCCGATCGCCAAATGACTGCTCAATGCCTGAGATCCAGGCATGAGCAGTCAAGCGGCAGAATCATTGATCACTGGTTTCCTATGAGAAACCAGTGATCAATGTAAAAGATCAGTGTGTGCAGTGTTATAGCTCCCTATAAAAAAAAAAAAAGTGGAAAAAAAAAAAGGGAATAAAGATAATTTAAAACCTCTCCTAACAAAAGTTTGAATCACCCCCCTTTTCCCATAAAAAAAAAAAAAAAACTGTGTAAATAAAAATAAACATATGTTGTATCACCGCGTGCGGAAATGTCCAAATTATAAAAATATATCATTAATTAAACTGCACAGTCAATGGCGTGCTCGCAAAAAAATTCCAAAGTCCAAAATAGTGTATTTTTGGTCACTTTATATATCATGAAAAATGAATAAAAAGCGATTAACAAGTCAGTTCAATGGTACCATTAAAAACTTCAGATCAAGGCGCAAAAAATGATTCCTCATACTGCCCCATATGCGGAAAAATAAAAAAGTTATAGGGGTCAGAAGATGACAATTTTAAACGTATACAATTTCCTGCTCCTGCATGTAGTTATGATTTTTTTTAGAAGTACGACAAAATCAAACCTATATAAGTAGGGCATCATTTTAATCGTATGGACCTACAGAATAAAGAGAAGGTGTCATTTTTACCGAAAAATGTACTGCGTAGAAACAGAAGCCCCCAAAATTTACAAAATGGTGTGTTTTTTTTCAATTTTGTCTCACATTGATTTGATTTTTTGGGTAAAATGACTGATGTCATTACAAAGTAGAATTGGTGGCGCAAAAAAATAAGCCATCATATGGATTTTTAGGTGCAAAATTGAAAGGGTTATGATTTTTTAAAGGTAAGGAGCAAAAAACTAAAGTGCAAAAACGGAAAAACCCCTGGTCCTTAACCTCTTAAGGACCCATGACGTACCGGTACGTCATGAGTACGCTCCCGATCTACAACGGCCGGGACTCCTGGCTAATAGTGCGCGGCACTGATCGCGGTGCCGTGTGCTATTAACCCTTTAGACGCAGCGTTCAAAGTTGAATGCCGTGTCTAAAGTGAAAGTAAAACCATGCCGGTTAACTCAGGGAGCTGTTCGGGATCGCCGCGGTGAAATCGTGGGATCCAGAACAGCTTACAAGACAGCCGGGGGGTCCTTACCTTCCTCCTCGCTGTCCGATCGCCGAATGACTGCTCAGTGCCTGAGATCCAGGCATAAGCAGTCAAGCGGCAGAATCATCGATCAGTGGTTTCTTATGAGAAACCACTGATCAATGTAAAAGATCAGTGTGTGCAGTGTTCTAGCCCCCTATTATGGGAGCTATAACATTGCAAAAAAAAAAAAGTGAAAAAAAAAATTGAATAAAGATCATTTAACCCCTTCCCTAATAAAAAGTTTGAATCACCCCCCTTTTCCCATAAAAAAAAAAAATGTGTAAATAAAAATAAACATGTGGTATCGCCGTGTGTGGAAATGTCCGATTTATAAAAATATAATGTTAATTAAACCTCACGGTCAATGGCGTACGTGCAAAAAAATTCCAAAATCCAAAATAGTGAATTTTTGGTCACTTTTTATATCATGAAAAAATGAATTAAAAGCGATCAATAAGTCCTATCAATGCAAAAATGGTACTTCAGATCCAGGGCCAGATTAAGGCTGCCTGGAAGACGGAGCACTTCATTATGATGAGTGGAACAGGAGTCAGGCCCCCGTTAAAATAAAATGGTCTGCATGGTCTAAAATCACTTCAGTTCAAGTCACTCTTTCCAGCTGTTGCAAAGCTACAACACCCATTATGTCTGGAGATCTTCAGGCATTATAGGAGTTGTAGTTTTGTAACAGCTGGAGCCTCAAATTGGGGTACAGTTTCATCCATTATTACTGCAAAAGTTAGAAGTGACGAGAGACCTAATGGGACAGTCAGGAGAATACACAAACATAAAATCACTCACAGGAGACGTCTTCTCTGTTGTCTTTCCTTTTCTTCTTCATCTGGTCCAGACGCCATGTCTTCTTCCAGCTCCATCTTCCTCTGTAAAGTTCGACGCCTGGACATCATTGGTTCCGTACTTTGCCAGCCGATCCTCATCCTCTGTATAAAGACAAGAATCATAATAAGAGACTGTGCTTTCTAAATATAATACTGCCAAACCCTGTGTACTCTGTATATTATACTGCCTAACATCATGCCCTCTAAAAATAATACTACCACACACTGCCTTCCGTAGTGTGCACACAGCAGCAGCGTCCCATTGAAAACAAGCAAAATTATGCTGGCGGAAGTTCGTAGTGTGGACGAGCCCTAATTCCCCCAGACCCCTAAGTCCTCCTCCAGACTCCTGCTCCCAGAGAACCCTAAGGCTAGGTTTCCCCCTTTTTTTTACCTGTAAAAACACAGAAAAACTGCTTCTGCTTTCTCCTGTGCTATGGTAATTTTTTGGAATTTTTTTCTTGTGCTTTTGCCTTCTCTGGAAACTTTGCCTTAGTCCTCCCCTTGTCCTTACAGGGGTACTCCACCCCTAGACATCTTAGCCCCTAACCAAAGGATAGGGGATAAGATGTCTGATTGCGGGACCCCCGCAATATAGCGTGCAGCACCCACCTGTATCTGCTTCCGGCAGCGCTGGAGGTTCTGGCTCCCGACCACGGGAACGGAAGATTGTGACGTCACGACTCCGCCCCCGTGTGACTTCGCCCCCTCAATGCAAGTCTATGAGAGGGGGCATGACAGTTCCCCCACAGTAGGTTGCAGTTCCCCCGCTTTAGGTTGTAGTCCCGCCACATTATGTTGGCAGTGTCCCCCACAGACATACAGCTTCCAGCCATATACAGTGTATGGCTGGAGACTGTATGTCTGTGTACTGCCCCACTTCAGTGCTCCGACCACCGCTCCTCTGGTCCGGGGTCATGATCTACTGCTATGGCCTAGGGGCCATAGCAGTAGGTCCCGGGACCGGAGGAGTGGTGGTCGGAGCACTGAAGATGACGCGCAGGTAACTTACCATGTGTGCATCCTCTCTGCTCCGTTCCTATGGGCGCACGCACGGGACGTCAGTGATGTCCCTTCGTGCGCTACCTCCTGGCGGCCCCTGCATTTTTAAAGTTAACGTGGGGCCGCAGAAAGGTAACCGGGACATCCTTGTGTCCCGAAAAGATCTTTCAGGACACAGGGATGTCCTGCTGAATGTGAGGGGGTTGGGGGGGGGGGGGGAGGGGAGGGGAAATTACAGTATTTATCGGCTGTCTCGGCATGTTGGGAGTTGTAGTTGCGTACCTCCAGCTGTTGTATAACTACATCTCCCAGCATGCCCTTTGGCGATCAGTACATGCTGGGAGTTGTAGTTTTGCAACAGCTGTAGGCACACTGGTTGGAACATACTGAGTTAGGTAAAAGAACCTAACTGAAGGTTTTCCAACCAGTGTGCCTCCAGCTGTTGCAAAGGTACAACTCCCAGCATGCACAGTCTGTCAGTGCATGCTGTGAGTTGTAGTTTTACAAAAGCTGGAGGTTTGCCCCCACTATGTGAATGTACAGGGTACATTCACACGGGCGGGTTTACAGTGAATTTTCTGCTTCAAGTTTGAGCTACGGCACATTTTCCGCCACAGCACGAACTCCTAGCCGGAAACTCACCGTAAACCCTCGCCAGTGTGAATGTACCCTAAAAGCACTACATTACCACAAAATAAAGGGTAAAACACTACATATACACCCCCTTACACTGCCCCCCCCCCCCAATAAAAATGAAAAATGTATCGTATGGCAGTATTTCCAAAACTGAGCCTCCAGCTGTTGCAAAACAACAACTCCCAGAATTTCCGGATAGCCACTGACTGTCCAGGCATGCTGGGAGTTTAGCAACAGCTGGAGGCACCCTGTTTGGGAAACACTGGCATAGAATACCCCTATGTCCACCCCTATGCAATCCCTAATATTGTCCTCATATGTGCATGGCGCTCTTTCACTTCGGAGCCCTGTCGTATTTCAAGGAAATACTTTAGGGCCACATATGGGGTATTTCCGTACTCGGGAGCAATTGCATAACACATTTTGGGGGGCTTTTTCTCCTTTTACCCCTTATGAAAAGGAAAAGTTTGGGTCTACACCAGCCTGTTAGTGTAAAAAAAAAAATTATGCTAACATGCTGGTGTTGCCCCATACTTTTTATTTTCACAAGAGGTAAAAGGAAAAAAAAAGACCCCCAAAATTTGTAAATCAATTTCTCCTGAATACGGAAATACCCCATATGTGGGGCGTAAAATCCTCTGCGGACGCACAACAAGGCTCGGGAGTGAAAGCGCACTAAGTACATTTGAGGCCTAAATTGGTGATTTGCACAGGGGTGGCTGATTTTACAGCGGTTTTGACACAAACGGAAAAAAATAAATACCCACATGTGACCCCATTTTGGAAACTACACCCCTCACGGAATGTAACAAGTGATATAGTGAGCCTAAACACCCCACAGGTGTTTGACGAATTTTCGTTAAATTTGGATGGGAAAATAAAAAAAAAAAGCTTTGCTTACACTAAAATGCTGGTGTTACCCTAAATTTTTCATTTTCACATGGGAAAACAGATAAAAAAAAGCCCCCCAAAATTTGTAACCCCATTTCTTCTGAGTAAGAACATACACCATATGTGGATTTAAAGTGATCTGCGGGCGAACTACAATGCTCGGAAGAGAAGGAGCGCTGTTGGGCTTTTACAGAGAAAATCTGTCCGGAATTGAAGGCCACGAGCGTTTACAAAGCCCCCATAATGGAAGAACAATGGACCCCCCCCACACGTTTCCCATTTTGGAAACTACATGCCTCATGTAATGTAATAACGGGTACAGAGAGCATTCATGCCCCACAGGTGTCTGACAGATTTTTGGAACAGTGGTCCGTGAAAATGAAAAATTTTATTTTTCAATTGCTCAGCCCACTGTTCCAAAGATCTGTCAAACGCCAGTGGGGTGTAAATGCTCACTGCACCCCTTATTAAATTCTATGAGGGGTGTAGTTTCCAAAATGGGGTCACATGTGGGGGGGTTCATGTTCCTGCACCACGGGGGGGGGGGGGGGGGGGGGTGTAAATGCAGATGGCCCCCGACTTCTATTCCAAGCAAATTCTCTCTCCAAAAGCCCAATGGCGCTCCTCCTCTTCTGAGCATTGTAGTTCGCCCGCAGAGCACTTGACGTCCACACATGGGGTATTTCCATACTCAGAAGAAATGGGGTTACAAATTTTGGGGGTCATTTCTCCTATTACCCCTTGTAAAAATAAAAAAAATTGGGAAAAAAGTGCATTTTAGTAAAAAAATAAAATAAAATTCATTTACACATCCAACTTTAACGAAAAGTCGTCAAACACCTGTGGGGTGTTAAGGCTCAGCGGACCCCTTGTTACGTTTCATGAGGGGTGTAGTTTCCAAAATAGTATGCCATGTGGGTATTTTTTGCTGTTCTGGCACCACAGGGGCTTCCTAAATGCGACATGCCCCCAAAAAAACATTTCAGCAAAAGTTGCTTTCAAAAAGCCAAATGTGACTCCTCTTCTGAGCATTGTAGTTCGCCAGCAGAGCATTTTACGTCCTAACATGGGGTATTTCCATACTAAGAAGAAATGGGGTTACAAATTTGGGGGGGCATTTTCTCACATTACCCTTTGTAAAAATGGTAAATTTGGGGGGAAAACTGCACTTTAGTGAAATAATTTTTTTTTCCCATTTACACACCCGATTTTAACGAAAAGTTGTCAAACACCTGTGGGGTGTTAAGGCTAACTGGACCCCTTGTTATGTGCCTTGAGGGGTGTAGTTTCCAAAATGGTATGCCATGTGGGGTTTTCTGCTGTTCTGGCACCATATGGGCTTTCTAAATGTGACATGCCCCCCAAAAACCATTTCAGAAAAGTTCACTCTCCAAAATCCCATTGTTGCTCCTTCCCTTCTGAGCCCGCCGAACACTTGACATACACATATGAGGTATTTCCTTACTCAAGAGAAATTGGGTTACAAATTTGAGGCTTTTTCTCCTATTACCACTTTGTAAAAATTCAAAAACTGGGTCTACAAGAAAATGTGAGTGTAAAAAATGAAGATTTTGAATTTTCTCCTTCACTTTGCTGCTATTCCTGTGAAACACCTAAAGGGTTAACACACTTACTGAATGTCATTTTGGATACTTTGAGGGGTGCCATTTTTATAATTGGGTCGCTTGTGGGGAATTTCTAATATGAAGGCCCTTCAAATCCACTTCAAAACTGGTCCCTGAAAAATTAACGAAAATTTTGTGAAAAATTGGAAAATTGCTGCTGAACTTTGAAGCCCTCTGATGTCTTCCAAAAGTAAAAACATGTAAACTTTATGATGCAGTCATAAAGTAGACATATTGTATATGTGAATCAATGTATAATTTATTTGGAATATCCATTTTCCTTATAAGCAGAGAGCTTCAAAGTGAAAAAAAATGCAATTTTTTCATAAAATTTAGGAATTTTTCACCAAGAAATGATACAAGTATCAACAAAATTTTACCACTAACATAAAGTAGAATACGTCACGAAAAAATCTCGGAATCAGAATGAAAGGTAAAAGCATCCCAGATTTATTAATGCTTGAAGTGACAGTGGTCAGATGTTCAAAAAAATGGCCGGGTCCTTAAAGGGGTTCTCCACTGCTTTATGTTATTACCCCTTTGTTTCCTGCTGGTAACGCTAATGTAGTTGGGTTATTTTTTACCTTATTTTCAAACATGGAAGCTGGTTACTGGGTTTTTTCTACTACAGTTTTTTTCAGCAGCCGCCATCTTTCCATCGCTACGTCACCCTGCAGGGTGTTGTGTTGGAGGCCGGCCTGCCCCACACTCCTTAAGTGCCCGCCTCCCGTGCTGATGAATATTCCACCGTCATAATCGCGGACCCCCTTCCTTTCTGCTTCTTATAAGCTGATTGGGCTGCTCGCGGTGAATCGGCTCCGTTGTTGGGCGAATGCGCAGTTCGGCCTCGGTCGGGAGGGTCATCTGCGCTTGTGCCATTGTGTTTTCAGCTTCGGCACTGACGCGCTGGGGTATTGTTAACACTAACCTTGCCAGAGGGGAGTACCTGTGTGCTGAACAGCTCCCAAAGGTTAGCTAGGTGCTCTCTGGCAGATGACCCTCCAGACCAAGGACGAACTGCGCCCAACAACGGAGCCGATTCGCCGTGAGCAGCCCAATCAGCTTATAAGAAGCTGAAAGGAAGGATGTCCGCGATTATGACGGTGGAATATTTATCAGCGCGGGAGGCGGGCACGTACGGAGCGTGGGGCAGGCCGGCCTCCAACACAACACCATGCAGGGTGACGTAGCGATGGAAAGATAGCGGTGGCTGAAAAAAAACAGTGGTCGAAAAAAGCCAGCAAACTAATGAAGTAACCAGCTTCCGGGGTTGAAAATAAGGTAAAAAATTACCCAACTACAGTAGCGTTACCAGCAGGAAACAAAGGGGTAATAACATATAGCCACAGTACTACCTAACTGCCCCAAGAAGGTTAAAGCAGTGGAGAACCCCTTTAAGGTATATTTGGGCCGGGTCCTTAACCCCTTAAGAACTCAGGGTTTTTCCGTTTTTGCACTTTAGTTCTTTCCTCCTTACCTTTTAAAAATCCACCTAAAAATCCATATTATGGCTTATTTTTTGCGTCGCCAATTCTACTTTGCAGTGACAGTCAATTTACCCAAAAATGCACGGCGAAACGGAAAAAAAAATAATTGTGCAACAAAATTGAAGAAAAAACGCCATTTTGTAACTTTTGGGGGCTTCCGTTTCTACGCAGTGCATATTTCGGTAAAAATTACACCTTATTATTCTGTAGGTCCATACGGTTAAAATGATACCCAACTTATTTATATAGGTTTGATTTTGTCGCACTTCTGGAAAAAATCATAACTACATGCAGGAAAATGTATACGCTTAAAAATGTCATCTTCTGACCCCTATAACTTTTTATTTTTCCACGTACAGGGCGGTATGAGGGCTCATTTTTTGCGCCGTGATCTGAGGTTTTTATCTGTATGATTTTTGTTTTGATCTGACTTTTTGATCACTTTTTATTTATTTTTTAATGGTATTAAAAGTGACCAAAATACGCTTTTTTGGACTTTGGAATTTTTTTGCGCGTACGCCATTGACCGTGCGGTTTAATTAATTATATATTTTTATAGTTCGGACATTTACGCACGCAGCGATATCACATATGTTTATTTATTTTTTTTTTTTACACTTTTATTTTTCTTATGGGAAAAGGGGGGTGATTCAAACTTTTATTAGGGAAGGGGTTAAATGACCTTTATTAAAGGGGTACTCCCGTAAAAACCTTTTTTCTTTTAAATCAACTGGTGGCAGAAAGTTTAACATATTTGTAAATTACTTCTATTAAAAAATCTTAATCCTTCCTGTACTTATTAGCTGCTGAATACTACAGAGGAAATTCTTTTCTTTTTGGAATGCTCTCTGATGACATCACGATTTCAGGTTATTATAATAATAATAACGCTTTATTTATTGTTGTCCTTAGTGGGATTTGAACCCAAGTCCCCTAACCACTGCGCCACCATGCTGCCCTTAGCATACATCTGCTATGCATGGTTGCTAAAATGGACAGAGATGTCAGCAGAGAGCACTGTGCTCGTGATGTCATCAGTGTTCCAAAAAGAAAGGAATTTCCTCTGTAGCATTCAGCAGTTAATAAGTAGTGGAAGGATTAAGATTTTTTTAATAGAAGTAATTTTACAAATATGTTTAACTTTCTGCCACCAGTTGATTTAAAAGAAAAAAGGCTTTCACCGGAGTACCCCTTTAACACTTTTTTTTTTGCAGTATTATAGGTCCCATAGGGACCTATAACACTGCACACACTGATCTCTCATCCTGATCACAGGCGTGTATTAACACGCCTGTGATCAGTGTTATCGGCGCTTGACTGCTCCTGCCTGGATCTCAGGCACGGAGCAGTCATTCGTCGATCGGACACTGAGGAGGCAGGTAAGGGCCCTCCCGGTGTCCGGTCAGCTTTTCGGGACGCCGCGATTTCACCGCGGCGGTCCCGAACAGCCCGACTGAGCAGCCGGCTCATTTTCACTTTAGAAGCGGCGGTAAATATACGTCCTGCGTCGTTAAGGGGTTAAAATTGCCCTTTTCTGAACACCTATAACTTCCTAATTTTTCCGTATAGGGGGCGGGATGAGGGCTAATTTTTTGCGCCATGATCTGTAGTTTTTATTTATAGATTGCAAATACATACTGATCAGTATTATCGTCAATCTTCTTCTCTTATCTGCTCAATGTGAGACGAGAGCAGAAGAACCTGGGATGACGGCCGGAGCAGGTATGGGGCCCTCTGACCGCCATGTTGGATGATCGGATCCCCACGGCAGCATTGCAAGCTATCCGATCATCCATTTAAACACCCGCATTGCCACAGATGCCGTGAACTGTATTGATCACGGCATGTGAGGGGTTAATAGCAGACATCAGCACGATCGCTGATAGCAGCCGGGACCTGCCGTACATGATGCGAGCATCGATCTCATGCTCACATCATGTACATAACATAAACGTACGTCAAGGTGCGTACAGGATAGGGGATAAGATGCCTGATCGCGATGGTCCCGCTGCAGGGGCCCCCGTGATCTCCTGCAGCACCCGGCGTTCTAAATAAATGCCGGGTTCCTGCGTCCGTGATCGTGACTTCATGGTCACGCCCCCTCCATTCATGTCTATTGGAGGGGGTGTGGTGGACGACATGGCCCATTCCATATACATGAATGGAAGGGGCGTGGCATGATGTCACAATCATGGTCTTCAGCTCCAAGTGTTCTGAACAATATTCTCCTTGAAGGGGTACTCCGCCCCTAGACATCTTATCCCCTATCCAAAGTTAGGGGATAAAGTTATACTAGCCAAAGTTACCCCAAGCCATGCAACAAAATGATAACTTTGCTCACGACAGACAAAAATTCCAACCAGACAACATGCTAAACAAACTGTCTGAGAACACCAATGGCGTACACCTAAGTAAATGGGTCTAAAAAGAACTTGATTTACACAATGTTAAATTCCCACACAGAAGGATATTAATCAATGTTGGTTTGAGGTAGTATAGATTTTACCCATGTTTGCTTTGTGTATTTGTTGCGTAGCTGCTCAAAATTGACCAAAATGGAGCACAGGACAATTTTGTGCAATTATAGAAACAAGTAAGCTGCAGAGCTAGGTTTAAAGGGGTACTCAGGCCCTAAGACATTTTATCCCCTATCCAAAGGATGTCTGATCGCCAACCGATGTCCACTGGAAGCGGGGGCCATCACGCCCCCTCCATATAGCTCTATGGGAGAGCCATTTGCCAATGTTCGGCTCTCCCATCTATATATATAAAATTCAATATGTGTGTGTATGTTCCAGCATCACGTCAAAACCGCTAAAGATATTAAGATGAAACTTGGCACACGTTACTTATATGTCAATAACAAACATAGGATAGGTAATTTACCCCTTACCCTTCCCCATTTGCCAGGGTCAGGGTTTTTATTTGAAGTCCCATACAAGTCTTGGGCAAATTTATGTTACTGCATAATTTCCAAACAGCTGGAGATATTTCGGTAATACTTATAGGTCAAATAAAAATGTATGATAGTTAAATTAATCCCTAACATGCCCCCGTATGTGAAGGATGGGTTTTTGTTTTAAGTCCCATGCAAGTATATAGGACTTCTGGTGCCTTACTCCACAAGCTCCGCTCTGCATCTCCTGGTGTCAGTCTGGCTGGTAAACCACACCCCATCTCACAGACATGCCTATATTTTAAGACACACCTTTTATTTTCAGATTACAATTTATTTACCACAATGAAGTCCCACCTGAGGACAGGATATGAGGATTAGCTATGGGGACAGGATATGGGAATGAAATATAAGGACATGATATGAGGTCGGAATATGGGGGTCAGGATTTTGGTACGGGATATGAGGACAAAAGCTGCCTCCATTGTTGCTTTTCCCTCACAAGGATCAGCTATTAGAGCTATATAGAGAGGACAGGGGGTCATGACGTGCCACTGTGGAGGAGAGCCGGGGCTCCATACAGGAGATCACAGGGGGTCCCAGTGCTCGAACCCCCCGCAATCTATAACTTATCCCCATCCTGAGATTAGTGGATACGTTTTTTTGTCAATGATACTACTACTTTAAGCTTTGTGTTCTGGCATCTGATACATTTGTTCGTTTCCTATTAGGTGGTGCTGGTTTGGGCAAAAAAAAAAAAAAAAAATTAAAATCATTTGCTGCACATGCTCCACGGTGCCCCAAACAATACATCGATTTCAAAAATTATCAAAGAGAATGCACAAAAAAGCAGCAACAGCAAAACTTTGCAACATTTGGCACCTGACAGAAACCCAAAAAATTATAAATGACTTCCAATGTCTGGGCACAAAAAAAAAAAAGTTTAAATTTGGTAAAGAGGCACAAGACGCTCCTGGCTAGGGACTGGATAAGCATGGCATGTAACTGCCCAAATTCCTATGTTACCGACCAAATGAGTACATTTTCCACTATTTACAATGTAGTCACCAGAAAAAAATAAAAACGGTTCTGTCAGCCATCTACCCATTCCCTTCTATGTTACAAAAAAAAAAATACGGGTGATGTTTTCCCGCTACAAAGTGCTGCCCCAGTGACTGGAGAACTTGTGTATTTCTCCTCATACATGAGGCGTCAGTGTGCGCCCTGTGGAGCCGCTGAGGGCGGGCGTGGTGCCCGTCACCTCCCTTTATGAGAGGAACCCGCCATTCCTCCAGAGCGCCACTCCTGCCCCTTCACATCAATAAAAATATATTTTTCCAGCCGCCCTGAGGGAACTCAGAGCCGGTGCCCGGGCACACACAACCGCCGCATCCCGCGCTAACGTCTCCGGCGGATCGCCCGCCTTTCTCGAGGGGCGTGGCCTGAGTAGACAGGAGGCGTGGCCGGGAGCCCAGGCTATGTGTCATGTCTTCATTTCCCTGGGTGTGGTTTTAGCAGATACTTTACTGTTCCGTTAGGAGAAGAATCACATTGTTACAGCAGCGGCATCCAGGCTCAAGTACAACCCTCATCATCCTCCCCGTGCTGTATGGAGAGAAGCTGAGAGCTATAAGGGACGACTGCAGACAACATACAACCCGCCACCATGCCAAAAACTGTGAGTCCTATGTCTGTGACTACCAAGGGGGGAAAAAAAGTTTTACCCCCCTCCCTCACCCTAGTACTCCAACTGGTGGACTACAGCACTCCATGCTAGTGATATATAATGCTGGGAGTTGTAGTTCTGCAACACTCCTTGGGAAACACATCTCTAAAGTAGTGATGTGTCCTAATACTAGTGATATATATATATATATGTGCGTGTTTGAGCCCCCATAGGACCCCTCAGAACAGTTTCCCAAGCAGTTTACCTCCAGCTGCTGCAAAACTACAACTCCCAGCAGCCTTTGGCTGTCCGGGCATGCTGGGATTTGTAGTTTTGCAACAGCTGGAGGCATCCTAGTTGGGAAAACACTGCTCATAAGTAATGATGTGTCCTAATACTAGTGATAAATATAGTGGTTGAGTCCCCCCATAGACCCCTTTAGAGCAGTATTTCCGATGCAGGGTGCCTCCAGCTGTTGCAAAACTACAACTCCCAACATCTTCAGCTGTCTGGGCATGCTGGGAGTTGTAGTTTAGCTACAGCTGAAGGTATACTGGTTAGAAAACACTGCTTTAAAGTAGTAATGTGTTGTGTATTAGTGATGCCAGTGTCTTGTTAACCATGTAGGTGCCCTGTATGACATTCTACATACAGTGACACCTCCTAAGGGGACCAGTTGACTGTATGTGATGGGCCATTTTCTTTCAGAAGAAAGTTTATTTTCCTTTTCTTTTTTTTCGTTCTTTTTGGGTGGTCTTCTCAAAGATTTCCTCTGTACGTAGTACTGGTGCTTGGTATAACTAGCAGCGTCCACGTCTTGGACCCATATGTTGTAATATGGGCGCACGTGGCGTGACAGTCCCTTTTTTTTTTTTTCTCCACTTTCATTCTTCTGTCTTGAATTGAGTTTCCAGGGATAAAGTTTTTACCATAGACCTAAAGTATGGCGGTTGTATTGTATGACCAAGCTCTACGTTTTATGACAGGGTTGTGAATATAACAGTTGTGCGGTTTTTCTTTTACAGTATGTACTTGGGTGTGTGGTTTTAGTATCGTTGGCTCTAGTAATAGTAATGTGGTTATTGTACACTAAGGAGTCTTTAATATGCCGAGAAGCTGAATTGTATTAGTATAGTGTGGCTTGTAGTTACTACATGGGCCATAGTCCCCTCTGTGCGCAACAGTTACACCTGCACACTTTGCGGCACATGAACCCGTTGCTGTAGCATGAGGAGCATGTGTTGCGCCCTACTGCTCTTTTTAGAACTGGGCAGATAGATGATGCCTTGGTCTTACATACACCTCACCCTGTGTGAGTCTACTTACCAGACTTGGGCATGTTACCAGCAATAATCCATGTGTGTTGTGCCCACCCCATTGATTTGTCTTACTGATTTTTACGTTGCTCCTTTTTTGACAGATTTGTGAAACGCGTTTGGTTTTTTTTGGTTTTTAGTGAAGCGTCTTCATGTGGATTGTAGGGTGTGGTGGTGGTCTGAACTGTGCTTCAGCATCTTTGCATCTTTTCAAGAAGTTGAAGCAACTTCCCTTGGGTGTGTGACTCGGGGTGTCTCGGAATGAGTCTCTTAGCAGGAAGTGACCGCTATTAACTATTTGTTATCTGTTAATGGTGACTCGTTGGAGCCGTTAAGGCCTCCTGCTCCACTGTGAGACCACGAGAAGGTCAATAACTTAATTTGTTTTACTTCTAACTAAAATTCTTCAAGAACTTTGTTTACAGAAGAATGATTTTGTGTGATCTTTCTTCTTCATAGTTCTTGGCCTTATTCGAGTGACAAAGATGGCATTTGTACACCCACCAATGTTCATGGAAGTTCACTGAATAGATCCATTCAGTAAGAACATCATCTGTTTCCATGAAGCGAGAAACCCCACTCTTAGTGAAAAATGAAGCTAAATTTGTGCTCCCTTACTGAGGATCTAGACTAAGGGTATATTCACACTGCTGAGTAGGAGATATTTATCCACCTGAATATCTTTTTCATTTGAATAGATATTTTTCTGCACCATGTGCATGGATTTTTGCAGAATGATCTGGGCAGTCACAGAAACTATTTATCTCCAGAACCGGAGTCTGAAGATCCCCATCTAGCCTGGTAAAGCACTCAGTTGGCATTGCATTCAAACTGGGCTGAACGGAGCGATGGGAGGGATTACAGGAACAGCTAAGGGTGTATTCACACCACATTTTAAATATACTAGGACCAGGGTTTTGGGTCCGGTCAGAAAACTGGATATGGGGTAAAAATGAGCCATCAGTAGTCACTGCTTGACTCCAGTCAGCTCATTCAAATGAATGAGGAGGGGGCCGGGGCCGGCGGGGATATGGGAGCACCCGGTTTTCACTATCCCCCCCCACCAGCCGGATTCGGTCCCCGTATAGCTAAAACATGGTGTGAATGCACCCCAAGTGAGCTGTGTTTCTTCGATTTCCATAAATGTGAATGGTAGTATGGAAACGTGTTACATGCAGATTTCACCCCTGTACTTTCAAGGGATACGTTCTCTTTAAAATGTCCCTGTCATTACAAAACCCTTTTCATGTGTAAGAGACATGCCAAAAGTTTTGATCGGACTGCCTTTGGGTGTTTAGACAGCTAATTGATAGAATGAACAAGAAGTGTGCACCTAAGCACCCCACCCCCTGACTTTCTTTTGTCTTGACATCCAGCAAGGTGCACAATAGTCATCTTTCAAAATCACATTCATTTTACAATCTGTGCCCAAATGCCGGGACAGGTTACTGTTTCACATCATGTTTCATGGTTATACATCCTGTTTCACATCATGTATAACCATGCGATAGGAGGTGAGGATTCCTGCTCTGTTTACACAGCACCCAGTACTAGGGATCGACCGATTATCGGTTTGTCCAATATTCACGATTTTGGATGTTATCGGTATCGGCAATTACCTTGCCGATAATGCCCCGCACCGCCCTGGCCAGAGATCGCCGCTGCCCCATTGCCTCCCCCATTCCCGCTTTTATAATTACCTGTTTCCGGGGTCCTGCGGCTTCCTGTGTTACACTGTGCGCTGCGCAATGACGAGTGACGTCCTCAACGCGTTGTCATCGTCAGTGCGCACAGTGACGGCTCAGGAGAACGCTGCCAGAGCCAGAAGTATTATGGACCCCGGGAACAGGTAATTATAAAACCGGGAATGGGGGAGGCAATGGGGCAGCGGCGGTGCGGTGATAGGACTCAGGAGGACCCCAGGACAGGCAGGGGGAGAAAAGCGGGTGGCGGCGGCGGTTTCTTGCACCGCAAAAGCCGCTGCAGTTCATTGATTTAAAGCGCCCGCTTTAAATCGATCTGCA
Organism: Hyla sarda; assembly: GCF_029499605.1. Taxonomy (NCBI): domain Eukaryota; kingdom Metazoa; phylum Chordata; class Amphibia; order Anura; family Hylidae; genus Hyla; species Hyla sarda. Next base: position 41,989,328 of record NC_079197.1, on the reverse strand, counting down.
GCGGTGTCGCCGGGGGGAGGGATAAATAGCCGATAACTTAAACCGATATTCCGGTATAAGGTATCGGCCCTAAAAAATCCATATGGTATGACCAAATGTGTGTATCACGGTATTTTTGTAGCTTTCGACAGTTCCACGGTATATAACAGTATTTCCTCCCCCCCCCAGTTATCAACCCAGCGCTTCCCCCACCGGTGTAAATACTCATGTCACCCGCTAGCGCTGCCCTCCTCGTGCTGTTTGTTGCGGCCACCAGCGCTGACACAAGGTAAACAAAATAAACTAACGCATGTTCCTACGTCGGCCCTACGCTGGGGACGGGAACGTCGGACAGCCGTCAGCCTATCACCGGCTGCAGCGATGTTCCGCCTCGGCCGCTGATAGGCTGAGCCCACTGTCATGTAAGAAGCTCTGCACGGCTTCTTACATGACAGTTGGCTCAGCCTATCAGTTGCCGAGGCAGAACATCTCTGCGGCCGGTGATAGGCTGACGGCTGTCCGACGTTCCATTCCCTAGTAAGCAGAAGAGGCCGGCACCTGACTAACAGGAGGTAACATAAAGTTTTTGTTTGTTTTTTTGCAGCCCGGGCATAGGGATACCGCACAGTATAGAGCAGTGGTCTTCAACCTGCCGACCTCCAGATGTTGCAAAACTACAACTCCCAGCATGCATGCTGAGAGTTGTAGTTTTGCAACATCTGGAGGTTCGCAGGTTGAAGACCACTGGTATAGAGTGTCAGCGCCGGCGGTCGCAACAAACAGGAGGATGGGGACAGCGCTAGGCAGATAATTAATTTTGGGGGCAGAACAGTGCTCGTGGGCAACATATGATTAGTTCCCCGATGTGGGGACAGCGCAGCGCTGGGCTAATTCATTAATTCCCAAGGGGGTGGGGCCAAACTGGTATTGCGGTATGGGTTAAAATTCATATCGTGCAGCACAAAAATGTCGGTATTCGGTATGAACCGGTATACCGCCCAGCCCTACTACCCAGTACCATATAAGCCCACTACACTGAGTCTAGCTGTGGAGGTGGAGCAGGAAGCCTCATCTCCTAGTGTGTAGTTATATATGGCGGTAAATGGGGAGAACAGTGTCCTATTCAGGCATCGATCTTGCAAGGTGGCACATTGCTACACGATTAAAAAATATATACATATATATCTATATATCTATATTTATATCTATATCTATATATAATCTTTATTGGAGGTAGTCTTCCAGTTCCAAGAAGTTTTTGAAATTGCTGGATGAGTGGTAAAAATAAATTAATACTTACCTTCCGGTGCCCCGCCCCTCAGCTTTTTCCGATTCAAGTCTTCTTAGGGTGCATGCACACCATGTTTTTGCAATACAGTTCCCGTATCAGGTATTTGATGAAAAACAGATTCCTCAAAACCTGACTAAACCGTATCAAAATGTGTGTACAAATTTTAACCAGTATACGGATCGAAAAATGATGTCCGGTTGCATCCGTTTCTTAAGAAAAAAAGTATAAGTTTTTAACTTTTCCCTCCATTTTGAATAAAGTTTCACTTGTTTGATTGAAATTCCAAGAAAAAAAACTGTGCAAAGTCAAAAACCGTATGGTGAAAACCGGATGGAACTGTACGCACATACAGTTCTGTACCGTTCCCATTGACTCCCATGTTAAAAAAAAAAAAAAAAAAAAAAAAAAAAATGTATATGGTTTAAGGCTAGGTTCACACTACGTTTTGTACTTACGGTTCCCGTATATGGCTGGGAGGAGGGGGCGGGGCTTAATCGCGGCGCCCGAACTCAGCCGTATACGGGAACCGTATTTAATGCATTTCTATGAGCCGACGCGGTCGACCACGTTTTTGCCTGAGGTCGGCAAACCGCATACGGCCGAAAACCCAGCCGACCGGAGGCTGCGGTTTACTCCGGTCGGCTCATAGACATGCATTAAATACGGTTCCCGTATATGGCTGAGTGTGGGCGCCGCGATTAAGCCCCCCTCCTCCCAGCCATATATGGGAATCGTAAGTACAAAACGTAGTGTGAACCTAGCCTAATACAGTTTTTCACCCGGACCAAAAAACGTGGTAGACTACGGTTTTGGGTACGGGTAAAAAAACGGACAAAACCATAAGACGCAAAACGAACTAAACCGGATGATGCGTTTGACATACGGTTTACAATGTTAAGTCAATGCATACAGTTTTCTATACGGTTCCATACGGTTTTTAACTTGAAACCGTATACAGGAACTGTAAAGCAAAAACGTGGTGTGCATGCACCCTTAGTAGAACCTGCATGCTTGACCAGACACTGGCACCAGTGTTGTACCATCTCATTCAGTGATTGACTGAACAGACAGGTCCTCTGACATCTCATCTCAGAAACAGCAAAGAGCAGAAGGCCTCAAGTCACTAGAACAGGAGCTGCGGGAAACTGACAGCAGGTGTATGACTTGTGTTTTACTGATTACTCTGAGTGTTCAAACCTGGACTCACTAGGACATCAAAAGTGGCAAGATGGAAAACCTTGTCTTGCATTTCTGTTCTGTGAGTATAGCTTTAAAGGGAACTGTTCATCCCTTTTTTTTTTTTTTTTTCTTTTTTTTATGCTGCCTGAACCACAATTTATTGGGGTTGTCCATGGTGGCTTCTGCCTGCTCTGCCAGTCTCGATTTTATAGATCTCGTCCTATATCCAATTCAATAGGGGTTTAAGAAAACGTGGGGTGGGGAGAACCTGCCATAGACCACCCCACCAGGTTTGCTTTAGAGGGAAACTGACAGCAGGTTCACCTGCACTAAACCCAGTACACAGGGTTATAGTGCAAGTGAACCAGAATAATGAGGTATCGCTTACCTGGATCCACGGTCTGGTTCTGGAGATACCCCCTTTTTTATTAGGTGGAATTGTTCATCTGGAAATCGCTGGATTTGTGCAATGGGAGCGGGACCCAAAGTACCCAGCTTCCCTGTGTCCATCCGCTCTGTATTAATATGCCCGCCCACCTCTTGTTCATCTGGGCAAAGGGGTCCCATGAATATTAAAGGCAGACCATTCGGTGCAAAGGGATGGAAGAAGGAAAGCTGGGTATGCCGAGTCCAGCCTCCATTGTGCAAAACATGACATTTCCAGATTAGCAATGCCACTAATACAAAAAAGTATCTCAGGACAAGAGTATCTCCAGGACTTGACCGCAGATCTGGATTATAGTGAGGTATTGAATTGGATTCAGCCAATTTCCCTTATAAGCATGGAGATAAAAAAAAAAAACAGCTACCTACCTAAAACTTACATTTCCTGGGTGCACTGTTTTCCCAGGGTAGCAGAGGTAACTTACTGAAACAGCATTTTACTATTAACTGCTTTCCAACCTGAAGCCAGCTTCACGCTGAATGGTCATGTACAAACTTGACAGGCTTAAAGCTTAATAGAACACTAGCCAAAAAATGCTTACATTCAAGCTGAAACAAGGTTTGGCCTTTGCTCTAAATGCAATCACCCACAGCTCGGAGACTTACCCAAGAAAGAGCTAAGAATCTTGTGCTAGAAGACATTGATAAAGTAACAGAATAAAGTTATAAAGGACACACAGGTGATGTTATGTGCATTGCATTAAACATTTATACCCTTCTTATAATTGATATATTCACAAAGTGGCAAATGTGCTGCTGCTGTGTGACCATCACTACCTGTTATAGAAAGAATTGTCTACCCAAATAAATCTCATAACGGAAGGAAGTGTCAGTGGGCAGTGGGGGAAGTGACCTGATCGCACTGCTTCAGTGTGGGTGAAGAGTTGAGCTAAAACTTGAGAAATAAAAGAATGTCCTGTTTAGGTGTCATACATTCAATGTGGTCAAATAAAGCTGATAACTGCTGAACATGTAAGCGAAGATCTCTTGTTTGCGTTCATAAATACTCTACGCTATTGTATTACTGGAGTGCTGATGTCCACTTGGTCTCTTAAAAAGGGGTTATTGCAAGGCTTTGTTCACCTCTTTGCTAGTTGTAAAGGTGCTGTAGACATTCATACCACTGTGCTAATAGACAGGGGCAAATGTATACAAAAAGTGTGGCCCTTTGTAATAATGCTGCTTTCTAATATATGCGAAAGTGATAGTCACAAATGTATTGCTCAATACATTTTTATTCAGATCCCCTCTGTTTACACTGACATCGTACATTTAGACAGGATGAACTTCATGAATTACAAAGCTGCAGACCATGGCCTGTCCCATGATAATGTAGGCTAAATACAAGGGGAATGAATCACTGGCACAGAACAATCTAGTCTCGGATTTGCCCATTGGTCTTTGGGATTTTCTGTACTGGTTTCATAAGCTCTTCTTTTGTATGAGCTGGGGGGTTTCAGCAGTGACTCGTAAAGTGGTGGGTATGAGTAATACTTGTATTCCTGCCACGCCTTATATTTCACTGCCTGTATCCGGCCCCTGTAGCAAAGTGTGAGCTATAGAAAACCGTTAAAGGTGCAGATCCCAATGGACTTTTAAGAAGCTAATGAAAAATAAATGCTATATCTTTACAGTATAGTAGGACTCAAGTATGTTTTTACAAAGGATCCATACATGTCAGCATTCTGACTTCTTCATTTGAGCATTATTATTTACCTATAGGAAATGCATGCACCACTTTTTAAAGAGTGATCTTGTTAAGGTTTATAATCCTCCCAGTTCTCTGCCCCATCATAATAAACCACCCCTGCCTTTATTTATTTATTTTTTTCTACCTTGATATTGCTCTGTATTTTCTGCTCAGTCTCAGTCAGATTCACAGACTGGGAAGGGACGTTCCCCAGCAGGCGTGACATCATCTGATGCCATAAAGGGGAGAATTTCCTTCCTTACTCTGCTACACACAGCCTAGAGCAGTCCTCTGTGAGATGAGCTATGTTTGGCTAAGCATGTACACCCCCCCCCCAGCACTCCAGACTGCATTTCCTGTTTTTGGACTTCTGCCAGGCCAGCAGGAGTCTAAAGTCTTTGGAAGAGATGGGGGCATATGTGCTTTGGACAAGTAGGGAGACACCTAGTGGCAGCTTTTTTAAACACAAACCATAGCATACTTCCTTTTTTATTTTTTTATTTTATCAAAGCACATTAAAAATATTTTTTATTTACCATAACGAGTGCAATAGCAAAAATTAGTTTTAATGATAGTGCCCATTTAAATGCACTTAAGGGAGTTGATGATGGGTACTTGTTATTGGACTCTAATTATAAACATTGGGGGGAATTTATCCTTTTTGCAACAAAAATTTGTCAATTGTTTTGCCTAAATTTGGCATATGTTTAAATGGCCACATTTGTGAAGTAGGTGCACTAAACCTAGGGCTAGGCGATATGACCAAATGTGTGTATCACGGTACACGGTACCTTTTGGCTGTTCCACGGTATATAATGGTATGCAGGTTGAAGACCACTGGTATAGAGTGTCAGCGCCGGCGGCCGCAACATACAGGAGGATGAGGAGGGCAGCGCTTGCAGGTGACATAGGAGTATTGACCCCGATGGGTACTGCGCTGGGCTGATAATTAACTGGGGTGGCAGAACAGCGCTCGTGGGCAACATATGATTAGTTCCCCGATGTGGGGACAGCGCAGCGCTGGGCTAATTCATTCATTCCCGTGGGGGAGGGGCCAGACCTCAGCATTGTCCACCTCAGCCAGTCATTGACTGTTGACGTCACTGCGAAATCCAGTTTGTCTCAGAAAGTTAAGGCCAAAGCGCTCTTAGGTAAGAGACTGGCCCCATTCTGGAGACTTGTTGTTAAAAATGATTCCCTATCCACAAGATGGGAGGTGGTGTCAGACTACTGGGACCGCCCACTCTGACACTTATATTCCATCATGTGGATAGGGGATAATCTTAGTTAGCCGGATACCAACTTAAAGTTTTACAAAAGCTCAACCAGTTAAATTAAAGATGAATTGCTGTGCATATAAATCGTATAACCCCAATGCCATTATTGTGTGTAAGAACAATTTCGCTAAGCGCTCTGGAGCTTTTACATGCCCCATCCTTCTTTCCCCCAAAATCATCTGTTGGTGCAATCATGAGGCCCCATTAGACAGTGTTCTGGTCCTTTCAAAATCTAAAGGTTCGGCCTTCTTTACTCTGTATGGGGGTCTTTAAGGGCCTGTCCCACAGGTCAGATGTATTTGGACTATAAACAAACTTGTATTCACAATTAAATAAAAAAAGTTAAATTAAAAAATAATGCTAAGTAACAGGTTAAGTTTAAAATCATGCCTCTATCATAAGTTTACTGTGCTGCTCAGATGCCTTTGGATGCCATCATGACGATGGCCATCATCTGTCTATGGTTGCACATGACATGATCCCACCTATAGAATGTGTCTGTGGCTGGCTTCCTCCTTTCATGAATATGCACTGACTCTGCATGTGCAGCAGAACCTCTTTTTGCGCCGGGATATGTCAGAGTAAGGCTGGGTTCAGATCACGTTTTATGCAATACGGGATGGCTGGGGGGAGCTAAAGCCGGGCACTGCCGTATCCCTGCCATATGCGGCCCGTATGTAATGTATTTCAATGGGCCAACCACAGTGAAGCGCTGATTCTGGTTGGTTCATTTTTCTCCCATATGCGGTTTTCCCACCGGACCTAAAACCGTGGTTTTTTTTTTTTTTTTTTTTTTTTTTTTTGCCGTACACCCTTATGTCAAACTTACATGTTATTTTGATACTTTAGGTCGCCCTGATTATACCAAATTTGTTTAGTTTCCGTCATGTTTTACCAATTAAACATTTTTTTACTTTTTAATAAAAAAAAAAAAAAAAAAAATGTATACTGGGCTGAATGACGGCTATTTTTTTTGGGGGGGGGGATTTAATCTGCTGTTTGTATCTGTACCATTTTGGTATTGTTTGGATTTTTTTTTTTATATTTCATTTTTTTTCTGGGATAAGATAATATAAACCTGTGATTTGGAATTTTTTTACATTAACCCCTTAAGGACCAAGCTAATAAAGCCTGTACTGGTAATGTTTTGCCAATGAAAGCAATTCTGACGTTTTTTTTTTTTGTCACAAGTTGTACTACATGAAAATAGTAAAAGTTAATCGATATAATTTGTATTTTTTTTGTTGTTTTGACGTTAATAGGTTGCATATATTTATACATAATGTATTTTTTAATCAAAAATTATAATTTCATATGTCTACTTTATTTTCTCAACTTTTTTTTATTATTCACATTTTAGATGTATTAGAGGCCTAGCAAATTTATTTGACATTTTGAAAATTTGAAAAGTACATCTTATTTTTATGTGCTAAGCATGGTTTGCAGCAACTGAGAAGTAGTAGAACATGGGACCCCCCCCCCCCCCCCCCGAATGACACAATTTTAAAAACTAGACCCCTCAAGGTATTCGCTAGGGGGTACAGTGAGTATTTTAATACCATAGTTTTTTGGCAGGAATTATTACAAAGTCAGTGTTAAAAATCGAAACTAGCTTTTTTTCACAAATGCATCATTTGTGGGACATATTTTTTGTACATCACTTCTGAAATTGAAAGAAATGCACCCTATATTTTATTTAGCTGCTTGTCCCATGTTCGGAAATACCCCCGCTTAGGCCTTATATGGTTCCTTGGCCGCGTGGTAGGACTCAGAAGGAGAAGAGCGCCATTTGGCTTTCAGGGCAGAACAGTACCCCCACAAGTGACCCCACTTATATACCGCACCCCTACAAGTTATTGGCTGGACCAGGGACCTCTCTGATTTGTCGTTGGTCGGCTAGCAGTATAACGCGTCTGTCTGTGACAGTTAAAGCTCCTGATGGATATATCCGCCATGTTGTGGGAATAAGCACCCGCTCATGGTGAATATATCAATCACTGCTGCGGCTGGGTAGCTCAGTGTGTCCGCTCATGGCTGCCGGCGGACACACAAAGCTACCCAGCCGCAGCAGGGAGCTCATTACCGTGACTGCTGCATAATGTGTACGATCACATGGTGCACATCCGCAGCATATTACATGCTGCGGATGTCCGCCAATGCGATCCTACACATTATGCATTTTTTTAAATTCGATTCATTAATTTTTTTTTTTGTCAGAACTCCTTACAGCGTGCGGTCACTTCTGACCACGGCTGTAAGGGTTAAACTGTCGGGAGTGAAGTGAACTTCACTCCCGGCAGTGTGGCAGGCCGTGGCCACACACAGCACCCTGCGATCGCGATGCGGGGTGCTGCAGAGGAGACAGAGGGAGCCCCCTCCCTCTGTCATAACGCTTACAGCCCGCGATAACTTCCGACCACCGCTGTAAGGGAACAAGTCAGGATCCTGCTCCATACACCATGAGCGCTGCCTTATTTTTTTATTTTTTTTTTTATAAATGAGAGGGGGTTGTCAGTGCGACTCTGCTTGCCCAAAGCAGGGCTAAATACTTAAAAAGTTAATCTGCTTGGAGCCTGGAACTGCATGTCTGGCAACTGCACCACTCTTCTTCTACACAGGTTTTGATAAATAATCTCCTATGTGAAGGGTGGTATTACGGTAAGTAAAAACACTGCTGCTCAATTCAAGCATATTGTTGTCGTGCAGGCAGGGCTGCATGAAAAATTGCTGTATCGGTCTTTAGGTCCTTTACTTCCATCATTCTTTGGCTACACATGCCCTATTGTAAGACTGATTTGTGTCCAATGAACAAGGATTTTTTTAACAGGTCAAAACCAAAATCAGCTGACAAAGTGTTTTTATAGGGGCAATTGTTGCCCTTATTACCCAATAATCACCCCGTGTAATAGGATGAACACCCTCCCAAGAATCTCAAACAAAAATCTCAAAACAATGTGGGTAGTTCTACAACACTGCTGCTTCTCCCATCTTTGGCACCTCTTGGAGAATAGTAGATATATTTTATGGTGTTTGGAGGGCACATGGTACAAGAGTGAGTCATTTGTAAACTTTCTATTTGTGGGGGAGTTCTATTTAGGCAAAAGAGAAAATGGCAAGTGTCACTTTGAAGGTCTGTATTTCTGAGGAGGGACTATTAGTAGAGTTAAGAAATTTGAAAGAGTGTGATGCATAGACCCTCGGCCCATGCATGCTATTTAAAAGGTATATGACATTTTGGTGGAACATAAGATATAAAAGTAGGAATCTCTAGGGTCCCAATAGGGTGTTGTTCAAAATTGTAGACGGTTCCGCATTGTTTGGGCTAGTCACTATCACGTTTTGCATCCCTAAATATAGTGCATCGTGTCTGGTAACGTGTCATTTTCTAAGATTTTGCACACATTTCACTTCAGTGAGGAATTATTTGCACTGTTGTCTCCAGTGGATTGAAGAGCTGTAGAGAATTCATTATTTCTTCCACGTCTTGATGTCGGTAACTAACAGAAGCATTGTGTATTCAGCTGCTGTGTAATATCCAGCCTGGTCAAAGCTTTATTGCTGGATATTGAATTGCCGTGCCAGCATAACATTAGAGATTTTCCCGTTCCTGACATGCTTGATACAAATAGTGACAAAAACAACTCCTGACCCATCTTTTACTTTGCTTGTGCTGACACAGCTTTACTGTTTGCTCTATGGTAAAAAACCGTTTTGAGGACAGGAAGCCCCTCCCAACCTCTCAAGAAAAGCTACTGACAAGCTGAATGGGGGATGTTTCACTCTCAGGGTGGAGATAAAGTTTAATGCTTCAGTGACTGACAGATCTTTAACTTCCACTTTCAGAGAAATAACAAGGCTCTATAGGCTCCTGTGCCGGGACCTTGTACTTTAAAATTTTAAACTCATTCATTTGACTTGTCTGCAACATATTTGCAAGGTTGCACATTTATATAAGTTGTCTAAATTGCAACACTTCCTGTTATGACCTTGGCACAATCTCTATACAGAGTTATGACCTGTCTTATGGGGTTGTCCGAGATACAATTATACATTTTATTTTTTTCTATTTATTTTTTTTTTTAACAGAATCATTTTCAATTTTCAGAATATATTTTTATGTACCAATACCATCCCAGCATGCCTTGGAAAACTGTAAAAGGGGTTGTTCATGATTAGAAAAAAATCAGGTCCATACAGTTTTTATGGTTTGTCTGATATTGTGTTTCAGCTCCACTGAAGTAAATATAACAATTCTCCTATACCACAGACAAACTGTGGACAATTGTGGCAATCTATATGAAGAAGGCAGCCATGTCTTTCTAATCCTGAACAACCCCTTATCGACAATTGCGTAAATGTACGCCGTGGTACTTAACGCACCATGGCGTACATTTACGTTCCGCCATGACGTCGACCTGCACAGCAGCTCCCGGCAGCCATGGACCCGCCGGTAATGGCGCACATCCGTGATCGCTTGGATGTCCGCCATTAAACCCTCAAATGCTGTGATCAATGCAGATCACGGCATCTGCGGCAGTGCGGTACTTTGAATGGATGATCGGATCGCCCACAGCGTTGCTACAGATATCATCAAGCATGGCAGCCGGAGGTCCCCTTACCTGCCTCAAGCAGTCTCCAGGGGTCTTCTGTTCTGGTCTGAGATCGAGCAGACCAGAGCAGAAGATCACCAATAACACTGAACAGTATTAACAATCAACTGACTGCTATGAATAGTCCCCTATGGGAACAGAAGTGTAAAAAAAAAAAATCCCCTCCCTCAATAAAAATGTAAATCATCCGTTTTCCCCATTTTACCCCAAAAAAACACATTTGGTATTGCTGCGTGCATAAAAGTCTGAACTATAACGATATATTGTTAATTATCCTGTACAGTGAACAGCGTAAATGTAAGAAAATTCCAAAATTGCAGCTTTTTTGTCACATTTCATTCCAAAGAAAATGAATAAAAAGCAAAACCTAAGCAAATGTGGTAGCGATAAAAACTACAGAACACGGTGCAAAAAATGAGCCCTCATACCGCCCCGTATACGAAAAAATTAGAAAGTTATAGGTGGTCAAAATAGGGCAATTTCAAACACAAATTTTATTAAAATAGTTTGAGATTTTTTGTAAAGCGGTACAATTATAGAAAAGCATATAACATGGGTATCATTTTAATCGTATTGACCCAAAGAATAAAGAAAACATGTCATTTTTAGGCCCATTTCACACTATAAAGTTGCTCTTTTAAAACACCCGTTAAACTTCCGTTAGAAAAGCCTTAAAAATGGATGTTAAACAAATCCCATTAAAGTCTATTGGATTTTTTGATTATCTGTTATGACCCATTATAGTCCGTCATGAATAACGGACTTTATTTGTGACGGGAAAAAAACGGCACCTGCACAAATTTTTCTTTTGTCACAAGAAACGGGTACATTTACGGCCGTCATTTTTAACATTGAAGTCTATGGCAAACGGATGAGCCTTTATGTTATCCGTTTGCACCTGGTTTATAATATCCATTATTACTTCTAAACATGCTCAGAAGAGGTGAAATCAGCAGACTCCTGCAGTGCTGAGGGACTACTACTACTCCCATCATGGAACATACTTGTTTCCATGATGGGAGTAGTAATTTCCCGGCTGCGGGAGTCTGCCAGTAGCTGGGGAGGCTACATTAGGGTTTGCACTACAACCTCCATCATGAAACAGACTCTGTACCATGATGGGAGTTGTAGTACAGGGGCTGAGGGATTGATTGCATCGGGTCTCACTTCTGAGACCCAATGCAATTAGAAGTTATGAGGGGGTGGGGGGCATGCTCCACTCCCCTGCGATATACAATGTATTTTACGTTCATTTTTAAGTTCCCTGCTGGGAGCCCTGAATGGCCAGTACGGATGAGCCATTCAGGGCTCCCGGCTGTTTTTTTTTAAACTTGTGTACCTTACTGTATAATCACATACAATCCCCCTTAAGTATATAATTATTTTGTTCCCCCCGTGTGTATATGTCTTATTTCCCCCCCCCCCCCCCCATGCCTGCTGCCCAGTCATCTTCTAGCGCTGTCACCGCGCACAGCAGGGACATGCCATTCCCTGCCACTCCTCTCCATATCTGACAGAGGAGCAGCGAAGAATGGATGGACCTGTCCCCCCTCTGTGCTGTTATAGCGCTCC